>NW_019174617.1:100921-544354 GCF_002260705.1 Seriola dumerili | reverse complement strand
AACCAAGGGCTTTTTGTGAAATTAGATAAAAAACTGTCCTCTACTCACCAACCATGACCGTGGTGAAGCTTTGGGAGGGGTCAAAGGAGCATTTTCCCCTGCCATCTTCAGGTCGACCATGCAAAGAAAAGTCAGCGAGGTTCTGAGAGAGGAGATTAAATTTCAGTTAAAAAGGTTGCTGTGCTGATTGACGAGCCCAAACACGTTTATTTGTGCAGCGCGATGTTCCCGGTGAAGGGGGGGGGGGGGGGGGGGGGGGGTGGGGGTGGGGGGACCACCACTGTGTGTCTTTGTAAAAGAAGGAATCGGTTGTCTTCCTACCAGGCAGCAGCTGGCTGTGGTCCAGCGTGCGTCGCAGGGCTCCTACACTTGTGCCGTGGTACGCAATGTGCCACTTCTTCAGTGCATTAGAAACCTCACAGTGGGGCTTGATCCTGCACAAAGAAGGCACATCCAATTATAGACACGTCCACAAACAAGCAGAGCCAATGAGCAAGGTAACAAAACCTACTGAGAGGGATTATTTTGTACTGAACGAGGGACCATCCTCTCACCTGAGGGCGAAGCGGCACCATCCGAAGGGCAGGGCGTAGTCACGGGGCGGCTCGCCTCTCTTGTAATACGCCTCATCACCTCGTAGCTTGTGGCAGGACTCACAGTAGCACAGGTTGTACTTTGCATCCTCGTTGAAGTAACCATCTTAACGAAGCGGCGGTGGAGAAGAGCGGTGACAAATGTTAGGGTTTCAGTTTACACAGACAGAGCTCATGGCAGAAAGGCGGGGGGCGGGGTAGAGTCGAACTCACCTGGTAATGTGAGCAGGTCCTTGAAGCGTGAGCACAGCGCCTGGTACTCGCAGGTCTTGTTGGGGTTGACCTCTGGAGGGGGCGTCCAGCACACACTCTCTTTGATTCCTGGGAAATAAACACAGTCACAGAGTCAGACACAGCAGGTAAAACTCAACTTTCCCTTTAAAAGGAAAAAACCAGAGAGTGCTGCCTTCTTACCGTCAACCATGTCGGCCTTCTCCATGTCGCCTTGACAACGGGTCTCACCACTCTCTCCACCCACAGCTGGCACATTGTTTGTCACTATGGTGACCTGCCATGATGACAAAACATCCATTAGCATTGTTAGGTTATAGGTGATAGTGATGTAACAGCTCGGCGGACTGTTACGACTGACCTCTGAACGTGATCTAGACTGAGAGCTGAGACTGCAGAGGACAGAGTCTACGTCCACACTCAGCCATCACGTTTTTAAAAGGCTTTTTATATTACACGACTAGTCGACGTAAAGATCTGCTTCCACAACGAAACACCACAATCAGAGGGAAAACTGATAAATCTCTTCTTCGCTGTCCTATTTGCAGTCAGCAAATAACGACACTGCATCACAGCCAACACCTGATATGGAGCACAACGGACAGTCTGCTTATTATACAGTGTCCACTCAGTCTGTTCCTGCTCTCAGTCATCACCTTTACTGTGTTTTAATGCAGCCAATTTCCCAGTTTAGTTGTTCTCGTTAACATGTGTTCCTGTTTCTGTTGTCAGACAACAAAACAGCTATGAAACTGTGTTTTGATTGTTACTCAAATATTTTCCCGGTAACAAGCTGCGCTGCTGATCAAATCGTTTTATAATTGTCACATCATCTGACAACATAACTGTGTGATCAACCGTTCTGCAAAAGCTTTGTTTCCTTCTCACACTAAAACACTGTGCCGAAACCAAACAGCTACATCTTAAGATAAGAAATGTGCTGCTTAGTGTGGGTAGAATGAAGAGAAAATTTAAAACTTTCTAAAAAAATAAGCTAAATACCTAAATCCCTACAAGATACCACAATGGAAACAAGGTGCACAGACATGTTTGTGCGGACCTGTTCACACTGGCCGTAGAGGTCGATGAAGGGGTAGCAGGGTGAAGGGATGTCCTGCGCCGCCACGCCCTGGTCCATGCCGTTGACGTAGAGGTGGAGACAACTGTTGGCGTCCACCAGCAGACCCAACACCGTCCCCTCTGGACAAGTGTCCAGATTAGGACCGTAGTTCTCACATATCTGAGCAGGAGAGGAAGAGAACAATGAGCCAGGAGAGAAGTGTTTGGATGGATGGATGATGGAAGAAAGGAAGAGACGTCAGAGTGAGAGGAAAAAGAGATCAGAGGAGGTCAAACAAACAAACAAACAAACAAAAAAAAATCAACACACATTTTCAGTACGACACAGATTTTGTGTGTTGAGGTGTGTGTTCGCACCTTTAGCGAGTTGTGGAAGACAGAGTCTCTCTGCAGCAGCCAGGCGGAGCGTTTGAGACAGCACGCTGTGGAGGGGAAGTTGAGCCGGTCGGGGGAGTGACCTATGACCCCTAACGACAGCGACGACGTCCATGACGGGTTCAGACGGTCGATCTGAAACTGGCAACAAAAAACAGCCAAAACCGTCACCTTGTCTTATCCTGTAGACTTTTGTGTTTACATTCAAGTATTCAGTGACATCATAAATCTTTTAAAGGTCTAAATATATTCAACATATCAGATGTGAGCCAACTGCACTGATGTATAAAAAATGGAAATGGAGTTCAATCGGATTAGTTATCTTTATTCTTTTAACCTATTTAGCTCAGATTACTTCACTCTCCATTATGGAAATCTATGATCACAACAAGATATATTTGTCCTTTTACACGTCTTATTTAGCATGAAGCATCGGATTACAAGGCTTTTATTCTGAAATCATTGATCGAAATAAATCTAAACTCATCGCTACTGACACCAAACCGTCGCGGTACCTGGAACAGCTGCTGGCGAGCCAGCGGCTGGGCGGTGACCAGCAGGCCCTGGTTGTAGCTCGACACTCTGGCTGCTGTCAGGTTCTGGTTGGACAACTGGATGTTTTTCCCGTGGTTTTCCAGGAACGCCATGACGGTGGGCACCAGTGCACACGGCTCAGCCTCAACCTGGAGGCAGCAAGAGATGACATGTAGAGCCTGAGGAAATTCAGGGATGTGGTGAATTAACACTTGATTGAAAAAGGGGTTAAAATCTAAAAAATACTAAACTAAAATCAAACTAACTAAAATCTGCTGAACCAGTTCTCGGTCCAAACTGTCCAGCCTTGTTGCTCTGTAACTTTAGGATATCTCGCTGACAGACTCTCCTCTGGCTCTTACCTCTCTGACAGGGGTGCTGTCCTCCTCTCCTTCGCTGCAGCTGTCTGAGGAGAGCGAGGGCGCCTTGACGCTCTCCATGTCCTCCATCAACGAGGAGCTGACGATGGACACCGCTGTTATCCGCCCGTACAGGTCCAACACTGCAAACACATTCTGCAAGAAGCGAGAGAAAGGAGCTGAATGGCAGTGTGGGGCCAAGTAGCTATTACTTTAATGTGGATGTGCACATTGTAGATAAGTGTGTGTGTGTGTGTGTGTGTGTGTGTGTACGTACCTTGGCCACTGCAGTAGCAGCAGGTCCCATGTCTTCTCCGTCGATGAAGATGTGCATGGTGTCGTCACTGCACCTCTTCACACCCACACGGTTCCCAACCTGGAAACACACATTCAGTCTTGACGTCTGTTGTTTCCGGGAGTCGAGAGAGAGACTAAATATTCATGTCCACAGTTTAGTTTGTCCAGAAAATAAAATAAAAAAATCTAGAAACAGGTGTCTTCTAGCAGCACCCACTGTATGCAGAGAGTGTAGCGATGTGTGCTGATGTAAACGGCTGGTGATCGATCGTCTGATGTTTCAAACTGTGTTTTCTGTTTAAAAATACAGGGTTATTGTATTTCAAAATAAAATGTAGATTAAAAAAAAAGTGTTGAAGATAAGAATCCTAAAGCAACAAAGTGATTTTCAAGAGTGTTCATTTGATTACTTTTTCTATCTCATAAGATGAATAAGATCTTAATTAATCTGGGTGTGATCCGTTTCAGGCAAGAACTGTTAATCACCAAACATTAGTCTATAATCAAAAATGTAAGATGACATCTCTTTTAGCTCATCTACCGTAGAACAAATGAAGACAGATTTAAGCCTGAATACTGATGGGTTAAGGTGATTATGATACAGCTCCTTAATATTCAGCACAGGTACTGATAAGGTCTGAGTGTCTTTGGCTTGTGTTCCCTTAAAGTCAATATTAAATAACTAAATTTCTCCCTGTGAAATGTTTCATTGTTAATGCATTATTTTGCCTGAGCTGTGAGTAATCCTGCTGTTTTTTCACAATATTTATTTTATTTGACAATAAAAAAAACAATCAAATACCAAAGTGATAAGAAATGAAATCAAAAAGAGAAGAGGATGAAGAGAGAAAATTTTAAATGTGGTTGAAGAACAGACTTCACATAAAAAGGAGTGAAATGTTTGTGTTTTAAGCTGTGAAAAGAGGTAGATACTGATGAAGACTCAGACTCTGATAACACCGTATCATCTTAAATCGGGGCTTTGAAACAGCCAGAGGGGCTGGGTCAATGAATGTGAGGCAGAAGAGGACGTCATACAGGGTTTAAAGTTCTTTGAGACGACCTGAAACCAGATCCAACTGTGCTTTAAGCAATCCACAACATTTTGTACGGACTGTAAACCTAACAAGTAAACATGAGGAGCTTTATCTGTAAGCTCAGGTCACAGCTGAGAGAGCGGAGGGTGCAGCTCACCGTCAGCCGGTCCAGTGAACAGCCGTAGTTCTGGCGCTGCAGCGCGCCGTTGCGACGGACCTCAGAACCGCAGAGCAGCCAGGTGACCTTGGTGCGGAGATGCGGGAGGGAGGGGGAGAGACCCGACAGCGGGCAGGACGGCAGCTCCGGAGGTGCCAGCGTGGTCAGACCGATATGCAGCGAACCGCACCACTGCTCATCCACTTCATCAATCCTTACCTGCAGCGAGACAGAAACAGAAACAGAGAGGAGGAGATCAGGAAGGAGAGGAAAACAAGTACGAGCTGCTCATTTTTACTGACGTAAATTTATTTCTAATATACACAGGCACTGGTATTTAAGAGGTTAATGTCAGGCTAATTTTCTGATGAAGTGCTCTGAACCGTCTCTTACCTCAAACAACTCGTCCGCTTTGAGCTCCTTCGCACTGAACACGATGCCGTGAGCGTAACCTCCGACTCTGACGGCCTGGCAGCCCTCACCCAGCAGCACCACGTTCTTACCGTGTTTACTGTGGAGCCGATGAGCAACGCCCGCAACTACACACACACACACACACACAAGAAATGACATGAGGCTTTGAGGACAATTGATACGTGACATTTTTTGTCTTCAGTCTCTTTCTTCTTCTAGTTTGTTGTTTATTTCTTTACTTTAACCTTTACTTTTAAACAAGAGGTTTAATGCTTTACCTGTGTGTTCTTAATCATTCTCCTTTTCAGAATCCCACAACACTAAACATAATCTTGGTAGTAATTATACAAAGTAGTTATTTTCCCAAACCTTCTACAGACTTTTTTATATAACATCAATACTTAAAGATCTGGAAATAATCAGACCCTATTTTTCCATGTTCTTCCAGGCCTGTGTAAAGACCCTGCTGAGTACCTGGTGAGTGAATGGGGAAGCTCTTCTCAGTGATGTTGCTGGTACACATGCTGTTGTCCAGCGGGCCTGAGGAGCTGGTGATGGACACCTGAACACACTGACCATACAGGTCGATCACTGCATACACCTCTGAGAGAGAGAGAGAGAGAGATGAAGTAATAGATACACTTATACTCAAGCCAGTGGTATTTCAGCCTCATCTGTTTGCAGCCCCTGGTTTATTCTGTACCCGGTGGCAGACCGGAGCAGGCCACACCCTGGTCCACGCCGTTGATGTAATAGTGGAGGTCGCCGCTGGCTGAGCGCATCATGCCGATCCGTGAGCCCGTGGTCAGGGAGTCAAGGTCGCAGCCGTAGTTGTTGCGCATCGTGTTGCCATCCTGCATGATGGCTGTTCCACTGTGAGCAAAGGAGGAAAGCAAAAACAAAAAGATTCTGAGTTGAGGAGTTGGACTCCCTGCAATCCCTGATCCAAATGTAAACAATGGGTTGACTCGTGACCAAAATTCAAATTCAAACAACAGAATTTGAATGTGTTGTCTCTGACATCGATAGACAGCTGTTTCAATGTAAGGAAATACACTAGACAACAAGATATGAATGAATCCCACAACCTTATAATGTTTTTAGTTTTTCTGGCTGCTCTCCACATCTGTCTGTCTGTCTGTCTGTTATTCCTTGTTTTGAAGGTCCCAGGTGAAAAAGGTTGAAAACTTTAAAAAGATGGTAATACACCATATTGTCATAGCGCATCACTACCTGAGCATCCAAGTGTCATAGTCGATGTCAGTCATAGTGTTTGGAAACTCCAGCTCCTCTGGCCTGATGGCTGTCACTCCTGGACACACAGTACAACAGCAGTGATCACACAGAGATACATGTGCTTGTAACATCGAAAATTATGTTGGAAAAATAAATGTTCGGTACCAGAGAATATAGACAGAGAGAGGAAGAAAAAAAAAAGCATGAGCAGCTGGATTCCCTAGTGGAAACAACAGAAACACCTCACCTGCTTCTATTGAACCCGACCAGCGGTCCACCATCTTCTGAATAACGATCTCAAACAGCTCTCCATCTCGAAGGCACCTACAACAACGTGGAGGTGACGAGTTAAAATCCTGAGAGAGCTGAACGCTCTTTAGTCCTTGCTGCAGCCTCATGGGAAAAGTTGTTTTTTTTTTTGTTTTTTTTTGCACCGAATGTCAGTACTTATTCACAACCTTCTAAACAGAAGTGCCCTCTTTATCTTTGACACCATCCCAAACTAATCATTTGTATCTCGTGACCTTTTAACCACATTAATATTAACAATGACTGGTAGTGGACAAGTTAGACAAAAACACATCTTGTGTGTATCATAATTACGCGTTATAGTGCTGAAAAATGTCTCGGCTGGGTTGTTGTCAGTCTGTGCCTCAAATGAGATTTAATTAGCACAATGCCACAGTTAAAACTGCAGCACAGATGGCAGAATTGATGTGGAGGCCTGTTGTGAATCTGAGCAGCTCATTACGAGAAACCAGAAAATTGCACCAGCTGCTAAAAAGCAGGGCCTCTGGGTTTACACTACTGATTCTGATATATGAAAATATTAACACAGTGTGAAATGTGCTGCCTCCAATGTGCTGGAGTATCACCAACAGCAACCCGGAACAGGCGTGACTGAACAACAACTTTCCTCAGTAGCAGAGTCTATGAAGAGCCTCCGGTTCATGTGGCGGTTATTACGTTTTCTGACCCGTGGATCATTCGTTTCATCACCTGTTGGAAATGACAATGGCGTCGTTGAACTCGCTGCGGCAGTTCTGACGCAGGGCGGTGCGCCCCCCGTTGGTGATGACGGCGTTGGTGCCGTGTAGCTGGTGGAAACGCAGGTCGCTGGTCGTGGTTGCCCCGGCTACTGAGCAGGGGCTCCCGGGGGACATGGCCGTGGGCCCCTCTGAGCTGTCCTCTGGGAGAGGGGGGAGGTCCACTGAGACAGGGAGAGGCGAAAGAGGGGAAAATAGTCAGACGCTCAACTTCAAAGTCACTCTAGCCTCCTAACCGTTTCTCTGCCTCCCTCTCTCACCCATGTCGTCCATGATGGTGGCCTGAGCAGCCTGCCCATACAGGTCGACCACGGCGTAGACGCTGGGAGGGACGTTCCAGGCCGCCGGGCCCTGAGCCACGCCGTTCACAAAGAAGTGGAGGCTGCCGTCTTCTTTCCTCACCACACCCACTGTGTCACCTGCCTGCGGGAGGGAAAAAGAGACCATAAGGAAAGCATCAGTAAAACTTCGCTGCAGAGCGAAGGCTCAGAGTGACAGGAGTGACTGACGGCTGACAGCTGGGTAACTCACTCACCTTGAGCCGGTCCAGGTTGTGTCCGTACTCGTCCAGTATTGTGGTTCCGTTGTGCATCACGCCATTCCCCGTCATCATCCACGTCCCTGGAAAACACAACACAGCAATCTGTTTGAAAGGTATCTCACACACTCCCGGTGACTTACAGACAAATGTACTTGTTTATTATGAGTTTAATTCATTATTCGACTCTAAAAAATATTCATCAGGTACCTCAGCATAGACCAGTGCAGAAAAGATTAAAAGATTGTTTCTTTTACCTGAGCGCAAGTTCGTCATGGTGGAGGGCAGCTGCAGGTATGCAGGGTTGTGTGTTGTGACTCCGATTTCAATGGAGCCCGCCCACTTGTCCACCATCTTGTCGATGCGGACCTGGAACACCTCATTGGAGCGCAGAGGCCGGCTGCTCAGGACCACGCCGTGGTTGAAGTCGTCAGTCGCACTGTGGAAATAATGTTGTAAACCTGTGAGTACATCAGTGTTTGGTGCTAAAGATACTGCAAACCTTGGTGGCTTTTTTCACACCTACATTTATGTTTCCATAGTCCTGAATTTTTTATATATCCTTTGATCAAAAAATTCATATCGTAATTTTATTTCTGTGAAATTGTTGTTGAGGAACTTCTGTTTAAACAGAGTTTGACATTTGGGTCTGGCTCCTTTTCTTGATAGAAAGAAAGAGTTTTGAAGAAAAGTGTATTTATTTTTCTGAAATTGAGGTGAAAGTATCAGGAGGAGGTGGACTCACTGTGGCCGCAGCGCCGTCCTCCCGTCACTGATGATAGCGGCCTTCTGGCCGCAGTTGGGGTGGAAGAGCAGGCGGTCGGGCCCCTCTGGGTCCGGAGTGAGGGAAAGAGCCGGCCGGGGTCGACCAACATCGGGAGATAAAGCCCTCATGATGGCATTATTGCGTCTGAGTCGGTCACTGTGGTTGTGGTTGTGGACTATGGTGACTTTGACGGCCATGCCGTATAGGTCGACCACGCCGTAGACCACGCCGGGGGTCTGCGCTGCTGCAACACCTGGAAATACATCGTGTGGAAACAGAGGTACATTCTCAATTACAGTATTTCTTGAGTAAGTATTGATTGTAAGTAGGAGGGTAGTACATCTACTTGACAATAAGTACATAATTACGCAGCATCATGGGATCACAGAAAAACAACAAAAATATTCTACAAATCTGAAACAAGTAGATCTGTTCATGTTCTATTTGGTCCCATCTTTCTGTTCTGAGCCCATATTAGTTGGTGCCTTTTTATAGCCATCAAAATAATATCACTCCATCCACTTTCAGCCCCACCCTCCCAGCACTGAGCGTTCATTCCCTCGTGAGTCCTCTTGATGTGTCTCACCTTGGTCGATGCCATTGATGTAGAAATGGAGCGCGCCGCTGGCTTTGCGCATCAACCCTATGTGATCTCCCTCCTAAAACACGATGGGAGAAGTTGATGGAGATTATAAAAACAGAATACTTGCACGGTAGGTGGCAGAATGAAGTATGTGTGTGTGTGTGTGTCTGTGTCTGCGTGTGTGCGTGTGTGTGTGTTTGCGTGTGTGGTTACCAACCTGGAGTTCATCAAGGCTGAATTCACAGTATTCCCTGCGGGTTCCTTTCCCGTTGGTTAGTATCCCACAGCCACTCATCATGATTGTACCTGAGCCAGAGTGTCATTAATTACCCAAAGATCAAGAAAGTATCTTGTTTTGTTTAATGCAGTTGTGTGTTGTTTGTGTGTGTGTGTGTGTGTGTGTGTGTGTGTGTGTGTGTGTGTGTGTGTGTTACCTGAGCGCAGATTAGTCATAGTTGCAGGATAGTCCAGGTTGTTGGGGTTGTGTGTGGTCACGCCAATCTCTATTGAGCCTGACCACTTGTCCACCAACTTATCAATACGGATCTGAAAAAAACAAACAAACGACAGAAACACATTTAATCTCTTCTGGTACGAATAGTTTTTAATTATTAATTTTTCAGTTCCATTTTAGTCCGACCGAAAGAACATGGTTTTCCCCGTGCAGCCTCGAGTAGCACAACATCACACACGAATGCACCCCTTGGACGGCAGCGTTGATCTCTGTTGATTACAGCTGGGCTGTGTATCAATATACTAATAATATCCTGATGTGAGACTGGACCTTTATTTTTGTTTTTTTACTTGGTGGTGGTGAAATAAATGTTTCTTTTCCTGGTCCTACAGGCTGAATCACAGTCTCTACAACTTCCTGTTACTTATACCTTTACCTGCTGGGCCATTACAGATCGTTTCTCTCACACACACAATTTCTCTCAGAAACTACTGTTCCTCCTGACTAGAGCTGAAACAATTAGTCATTTAATAAGACAGCACATCCACAGAGAAGTGACAACAATTCTGAAAAATGATGAGTCATTTATGACAGTTATAAAGCAAAATTGTCAAACATTTGCTGGTTCGATCATTTTAAATATGTAAAATATGCTCCTTTTTTATTGTTTCAAATAAATGTAAATTCAGTATCTTTGGGTTAAAATTAAAAAAAGTTACTTAAAATTATATATAGAATCATTAGTTGCATCTTTATTTCTGAGTCAAATTCTCAATATCAAGGTGTTCAGACAGAAAAGTGTGATGTTTACTTAGTAAATATCAGCCTTCCTTCCTGACTTAGTCAAACAACTGCACTGATAACTTTAAACAAGTTAGTCATAACTCATTATCGGTCACTACATTATTCATAAATGAGCAAAAATCCCAGGATTGACTTGTGTGTTTGTAATCACCTCAAACATCTCGTTGTGTCGGAGCGGCCGGTTGGTCATCACCACGCCGTTGTTGAACTCGTCCAGCGGTCTCCTCCTCTCCGCCGTCTTGTTGTTGTTGCTCAGTTTGATCAACGTGCCGCATTTCTCGTGGAAGAGCAGAGCGTCATTGGTGGTCATCCCACCTGTCAGAGCTCCCAGCCCCACCCCTCCGTTACTTGCAGGACTGTTATTAGTATTTCCACTTTCTCCACCGCTACCACCACTTCCTCCTCCTCCTGTCGTCCCTGTCCCACTGTCGCTATTCACTGCACCTCCTCCACTGCTGCTCCCTCTGTCATTTCTGGAAGAGGGGTCAGTGCCTGCATTTCCTCCTCCTTCTCCTCCACCGCTGCCTCCTCCTGCTCCTCCTCCACCTCCTCCATCCTCCCCTCCGCCCTCATCCTCAGAGCGATAAAAAGATACTATTGCGTTGTTGAACACGTCGAAGAGCTGGTGCTCGGTGAGAACTAGGGATAGAAAGGAAGATGAGAATGGCTGTCAGTGCTGGTCATATTGCAAAATGTCTATCAACTGATCCCAGGAGGATTTTCTCACCAGTGTCAGGCTCCAGGTTGTTGGGGAACTTGTCTGGTCTGTTGTGACTGCAGCTGAGCTCAGGCACTGGCAGGAGAGGAGTGAAAGGGACACAACGGATGAAAACAAACCAACCTACAGATTGGGGGAAGAAGAACCATAAAACAAACGCTCCCTACCTTCATCTCCATTCATCATTCCATTCATTGCTGCCACATTCATCAGTGCCGTGATCCCTGCATCCTCCCTACCCCCGCGTACCACCACCTCTTCCTCCTCCTCCTCGTCCTCCTCATCCTCCTCCTCCTCCCGCTCTATTGTCTCTCTCTCCCTCTCTGCGGAGGGCGGCGGCGGCTCGCAGCTCACCACCGTCACTTGAGTGCACTTGCCGTACAGGTCCACCACTGCCCACAGCTTGGGCGGCAAGCCGCTGGCGGCCGCACCGCAGTCCTGGCCGTTAACCCAGAGGTGGAGCTCCCCGCGGGAGCTGCGCTGAATGCCCACGCGGTCGCCCTCGGCCAGCTGGTCCAGGTCCCGGCCGTACTCCTCCAGGACCGAGCGGCCGTCACGCAGCACCGAGCAGCCCGACACGATCCAGGAGCCGCCCTTCAGGCCTGTGGCGCTGCTGGGGAAGTCCAGCGCGGCGGGGTCCAGTGCCGTCACGCCAATCTCAATGGAACCGCTCCAAGAGTTCACCTGAGGCCAAAAAGAGGAAAGGTTCAATAAGGTCAAAAATATGTCAAAAATACAGACTCATCATGGCCTTCATAAGTTAGCAGAGCCCCGTGTTCACAACAGATTCAGAGGGAGAGAGCAGTAACAGCACATTTGTCAGCAGCTGCTTCTCTGACCACAAAAAGACTCAGTGTGGAAGCATCTGAGCCGTGATGTGGGAGTTGCTGTTGAAAGAGTCAGGTACTGTGCTAAAAACTGCAGGTAGATATCTACGGAAGATGAAGTGTGCCTTGTTGTATGATCCATCTTGTTATTTTTAGTCACTCTATCAGTGAAGAACGCAGCTTTGAAAAAAAAAGAAAAGAAAAAAGAAAAAGGACAGTGTGGCCACACTAACACACGAATGAAAACTCAGCTGTCAACTGTAGAAGAGATTATTGGAGTTTCAGCAGTTTGCAAGAACACAGGGTGAAACAACTTCACTCATCATTACCAGTACTCTGCTTAAAGATGAGACCAATGTAAAGTAGTATCACCATCCCAAAATCTGATGTTGAAAGCACATCGATGCAGAAAGGTAGTAGTGTGCACATCAGGGTTGCCAGATCTGTATAAGTACAGTAGGCTATAGACTACAAGACTGTTCGGATTATTTGAACTGTAGTTGTTTCATTTCATCAATTGGAGGGGGGGCCCATTAAATTACCCTATGAGCAATAGAGAAAGAGGAGTGACCCAACAGAGCGAGCGTGTCCGGCCCCATGGCCGCGGGAAGTATGTGCAGCACCCCCTAGGCGTGAGGATCTTTTTTTTTTTTAATGGCGTTGACATGACCAGTGCTACTCTGCCTCAGAATGACGTATTCTTACCTAAATCTAAACCCACTCCTCAGCCAATCCATCCAACAAAGGCAAAGATCACTAGCCAATCAGAGGCAGAGTAGGGCGGGTCATGGCAACTCTACTCAATCGCTCACCAGGTGATGCCAATTAGGTCTGTGAGGGGTTCAGGGTTTAGGGGAGACATACGGATTGTGCCACGGATTAATTCACAATGGCGCAAAAACGCATTTTAGATTTTTTTTTGTGGGTAAACCACCAGCTAAGAAGAGTCCAGCTGAAGTCCTGCCCGCCCTGGACAACAGTAGGACCGGCACTCCATCGCTTTCGTTTGGTTTTAATTTTGTGTCCTAGACGGAGAGACCGTCGCCACTGCACCGAGCGGAGTATCAGCCTGCTGCTACCAGGTGTCAGGCTCGGACTGACCGGGCGGCATTGGAGGAGCCTTTCCGGCCACCTAACTTCAAATTTCCTGCCAGACGTTTTGGAAAAGAAACTTTCATCCACGAATCTGCACCAGCTAGGTGTGCTAAATGGAAGTGGCTGCAGTACGTGGCGGAGAGTGATCAGGTTGTGTGTTTTTCTTGTATGAAATCAGTGGGGGAAAAAAAACTGATAGATGAAGACAGTTTTAGGGCTGACAACCCATTGGTGAAGGGCGGCTTTTAAAGCAATTGAAAAAGTCAAAGAGCACGACAGATCTAAATTGCACACCGACCCAATACAAAGGCATGCTGCTTTAAGTAAAGTGCCAATTAACGCCCTCTTGTCTGATGCTGCTGCCAAACAGCAGGGAACCGCAGGACACGTTTTGGAAGTTTAGAGTACTCCTCTTTGCCTGCCCATCTCTGTGGCCTCCTCACGGCTACAACACCATGACCCAGAAGACTGACTCTCCTCTCCTTGATGCTTGTCCACAGTGACGTTGTGAAATCATTGGACATCCATCCATACCCAACATACCAAAGCGCAAGGCCACCTTTGGATTATTGTAACTACCGGAGCACATTGTCTGCAGCTCAAGGTAAGATGTCTGGTTTATTACAAGCTGCCGCTGAACAGTTGCATGTTTGGATATGTACTTGTGTTCTGTGCACAATGAGCTTTTGGACCTGTTACAATAGAGGCATACATTTGATGATGCACTATTGTAAGCTGCCGCCGAGCAGTTAATAATTAATTTAACTTAAAACATCACACTGATATACCTTTTTGTTGAAAAATGTACATATTAAGATATGTTCTTGTGTGCCATGTGCAATGGGCTTATGGACGTGTGCATTGCAAAGCTATGGCATTATGTTTCTATGTTTTCTAGACGTTGTTGTTGGTTTGGTCTGTGTTGAAGTAGCATTGTAGGCCTATGTTGTATTTGAATGGAGAAACACCGAATATGAATTTTAACAAAATAAGCTCCAACATGTATTTGCAAAAAAAAAGCTCCTCCCACTCCAGCACCCCCAACTTAAAACATCTTCCTGCAGCCCCTGGTGTGTCTCTCTCCCTCATTGACTCCAGAAGATCTATTTACAGCCATAAAAAGCAGCAGGATAAGAAACTGAACTAAATTACGTGTTCTGTCTGTCTGTCTGTCTGTCTGTCTCTCTGTCTCCTGGGCTCTTAAATCACAGCAGGTCTATACACACAACAAGCGGCTTCATTACAATCAGCTGATCGAGTGTGCGTGTATGTGCGTGTTGCCAGCATTGGTTATATGGTTATATACGTTAAACTGTGACAGGCAAATTAAATTTAGTATGAATTTAATACGACAAATAATAAGTTAAATTATTCATTGGAAAACAAATCAAATATGGCTTTGACATTTGCAAAGGCATGAGCAATCGTTGATCGTTCTAATGATCGTCAATCACCATCCATTGGCACAACCCTAGTGCACATCCCTTCCTATATTTAGAGCTGGCGCAGGATACCAGATCAAAGAACAAAAAAGGAGAGTATTACATCCAGCTGACATCACAGTCAGCTGATTTAAAAAATATATATATTTATATGTAGACTTGTAATACGATCCTTAGTGTCATATAGCAAGTGTATATGTATTTGTTTGATCTGTTGACCATGACATCAGAGGAATGTTATCAGTTTTGTGCCTATATAGACCTTGTCCTTTTGTCAAGTGGGCCATTTGCCCGGCAAGGACCATAGTGTTGACATGCTGCCCTTATTGATCCAATAAAGTTTTGTAAGCTTTAACCTGGTGTGCACATACTCTCTATTTTTCCTTTAAGTGCATACAGAAAATAGGTAAGAGCTCATTAAATATTTGGCTTTTCCTGCACTACAGCTCAATTTCTCTGAAGCTTAATAAGACGTATGTTATTTAATTGAAAAAAATTGTAATTTCTGAAGGTGCCTCCAACACAAATTGCAATTTTAGCAATCTACCAAACGTGTTGGTAATACACTTGATTAAATTTGATACTTAGAAAATTTCGGGGTCCTTGCATCACTCATCTAGTTTGAGGGAATTTTAAGTCCACGTCGTCATGAGTTTTCAGGTGACAGGTTTCCTAAATGACTGGATACTACCTAGGTGGTTAACGATTTAACATCTACAGTACATGAAATGCCACTGAAAACACTGTGGGCTCGAGACGTAGACAATGCTTCTTTCTCCAATTTCTTTGTTCTCTCTGTATAGTGAGAGAAACAATATCAGGAATATGAGCTACCAGCACAGATGCTCATGTGGTCCAGCTGTGATGCACACAGAGCAAACAATCCTTAAGCAAACAGCATCTCTTCCATGATCTTACAGATTCAAGACATGAAAACACCAATGATCTCGCTTTTTTTTTCCTTGCACACAAACGTTTAACTGCAAAACTCCTTGTCTTTGCATGACATTGGACTCCTATCACGTAACAAGCAGCCTAAGATATCCATTTTCTTCCCAGAAACACAAAACTCAACATAATCACAATAATGTGATGCTTTATTGATCTCTGGGGGTATTTGTTTTGCCCCCACAATGTGGATGACAGACTGCAGTGTCAGCTATAACAGAGTCAGTGCAGCTGGTGGAGATTCACAATCTTGCTCAGAGACACTTCACTCCAACAGATGCTTGCGAACACGGGGGCATGAACCCACGTCATCTCACCGAGGAGGAGCGATCTCCTGGCTCGCTGCCCTCCACCTGCCGGCCTGGGAGAAAAACATGCAACAAAAAGCTCTGCAGTTTGTGCCTCAGGCTATAGAGAATTTAGTCAAATGTAATCTAAACTGTAAGATCAATATCCAACTATTCCTCTTTTCCAAGCTTCTCCACAGGACTCTAGTTTAAGTTGGCAGAAATCCACCCTGATGAAGTGACCTTGGCCATAACATTGAAGCCCTGCCACCTCCTGTGGTTTTTTTTTTTTTCTTTTCTCTGCAGCTCACCTCTGTGCCAAAGAGAGAACAAAACGAAATTTCCTTTGAGATCAATATTATTTTGAAAATGTTGTCCTGTCTGCCTCCTCTCCTTCATCTGTTCCCCTGGTGTCCTCCTGAGCTCCATGGCAGGTGCTATGTAAGGCAGTGTGCTACGACAGCCCGGGTATCTAGGTTAACAGATTTAGTAGTAACTCAGCCTGACCGGGTCGCTGTGTGGAGGAGACAGACATCTCCTTTGCTCGCTCACTCACTTATGTAACAGCAGCCTGTGGGTGTCTGCCTCTCAGTCTCTCTCTGTTCAGAAGCCCAATAACTACAGGACACAACCATACATGCCAAGTAGGACAACTGAACAGCTTTTTAAAAGAATGGAAAATTAACTGCATGCGATTTTAAATTCAAACGCGGTGCCCGAGACGCATTGCTAAGACTATGCAGAGCAGAAAAAGCTCTCAGACCATCCACACACACAAAATCTAACAACTGAACCCTGAACAGGAGAGGGGAACACAATTCACACAATAACTAACAAAAATTTTGAATAAATTTACATGTTAACAGCCAAAATATAGGCAGGATTTGGACAAAGAAAGTGACACACTAAACTCATTTTGATTGGCATGTATTCAGTTTAAAAGCTTGTACAAATTTTAACAAATATGAATATTTAAGTCAAATATGAAAAACAATCTGGGCTTTAAAATACTAAATTTACTGATACCTTCATTCTATTGCTAATTTGACTGTTGTATTTCTTTGACATGCACCAGTAGAGGTAATATTGGCAAAAAAATAAATAAAAACAATATCATATTGAAGATGCATTTCAAGGCTAATGTTGGGTAGATGGCTGCGACTGATTGATTACATCAACTAACTGTTTCAGCTCTAACTGCCTGTGACTGTTTTAGGCTACAGGGCATCTCCAGTTTAAAATCTAATTAGTTCTAACTAATACACAAAGTAAACTTGGATCATCCCTTTGGATCACTTTCTAAACCACAGTAAAGTTACTTCTTCCAGTCTTAAATACAAACCCAAAACCATTGACAGCAAGTAATAAATAACTTCATTTGCTCTCTTGCACTCATTTTCCAACTTCCACTGTAGCTTAGTGGATGCCAGTGGACAGGATGGGCAGTCATAACAATCTGTGTGCTCTGTGATGGAAAGTTATTGATTTTGAGACAGGCAATGCATGTCATGACAGAGCATGAGGCTGTTTATGGGAGCCATAAGGGATGGGTAATCGTTTATATACAGTAGGTGCTATTAACCTGGATGTTTAGCTTTACTGGCACTCATGCAGCTCGGCCTCTGCATGGTACATTTTCAAAATAACCTATCTATGCGCAGGGGTCTTGGCTGGACACACTGTTATTTAGAAGGGTGTGTGGCCCAGTTGGCATTGGCACACGCTCCAGAGCTGCCATGTTGTTGATAAACCCAATAGGTTGGCAGGGCGCAGAGGCAGAAGCCATTACAACAGACAAGCTATCCTACACTGAAAACAGCCAAACACTGTAAACACGTTGCACAGGAATTGACAAGGTGTGGAGAGACAAGAGCATACAGCACAAACAACAGTTAACCACTAATGTTAAAGCAATATTTTTTAAAATTAAATACAGAAGTTGTGATGTTTTTGCTGAGGAAGGAGGGGGAGACTTTTCCCAGAAACTGGATCACATTCACTGCAAACACAGAGCAGTCTATCATGTCTGGATGAATCTAATGACAACCTGGACAGTTGCATAAGAAATGTATACTCAAATTGGTCATGTTAAGTTTGTCATTTTCTATTGTAAAATACCTTTAAATTAATACAAATAAATAGTAACAAAAAGTATTATGACAGCAAATGTCCCAGCAATTAAGAGTCCATGTTTAAATACCTGTAATTAATGAGTTATACCTGTTAGTGGTCAAACTCCTCATGCATTACGCTGCCTGGTCAGAGCTAGTAATGTCTGAATGTGCTTTGTGTTTGGCTCAAGATGTGTGTAAATATTAAGGAGACAAGCTCAGTCTTTAAACATGCAACTCTGGATATTATTATTGGTGACGCTGGAAACAGAAAGCAGGGGCCGATTCTACGTATTTGTGTCTATTTAGGTTCACACATAAGCCTTTGAGTCACTATGACAGCCCGGTCTGGTTTGAGCACTGCAGCATTATTAGCCACCGGGACAGACAGACCGGCAGAGAGGCTGACAGGCACCGATGACTGTCACCCCCCAGAGCTACGTTAGCCGGCGTTACTCCACTCCTGTGGCTCAATAAACAACACCAAGTCTTTGTCAACACGCGACAGAGCACCCATAGCACCTTCCAGAAAAGCTAGCCCCGGCTAGCCTGGAATCACACCGCCTGCTACTGCTAACGGCTCATTAGCATGGCTAACTGCCTGCACCGAGGCACCCCGGGCAGGTTGTCGTTAGCTCAGCGATCCGTTTAACATTTATACACATAAGAAGGTGTTTCTTAAGCCTCTGTGTCCCTGCTAAATCTATGACAAAGTGCCTAATTCGCCTAAACAATCCCGACAACCTTGGTCGCTGTCAAGCAGTGTGAACCGCCCTGAACAGCAGGAGCTCCTCACTGCGGACAGTGACAGACCCCCGGCCCGTCCCACCAGCGCTGCTCCCGCATTATCGCTGCTCTCGCCCCGCTCTGGAGGAGCAGTGGCGGCGGCCTGTTGTTGCTTACCTTCTTATCAATGCGGACAGTGAAGACATCTCTGTCCCTCAGTGGCTCCTTGCTAAGCACCAGGCCGTGGTTGAACTCCTGGACTGGCTGGTTGCGCCGAGCGGTTCGGTTCGAGTTGGACAGGCCGATCAGCTTTCCGCTCCGCGGATGCAGCTCCGCCGCCATCTTCAGTGGGCGGCCAGTGTTCACGACACTCGGGGTTTGCGACAGTAACGTTATGGTATCCGGTAGATTTCAGAAATCGATACAATTGAGCCGCACCGCACCCTTACAGTAAAACATTAAATCACCCAATATAAAATAAATTTCAGATGTTCACATGTTCATAAATTAGAAATGGAAGCTTTCTTTTTTTGGGGGGGCTCCCTTTTTTGTTTTGTATTTTTTAATTTTATTTTTGACCTTAGTCTAAAGCTATACTATTGCACCCACTGAAAGTGAGATCTGTTGGAGTTGGAATATTCTGGATTTTATGGTAAATAAGTTGATTTTACTGGCTAAAAAGTTTTCCCATGCTCAAATATATTTCTTTTTTTCCACTTGATTCATTTATGTAATGTGTAGTAGCAAGACAAAGTATGTGAACCCTTTGGAATGACCTGATCTTCATCTAAGAGAAACACAATGCGCTTACATAACATACTAACAATTTGATAGTTATAATCCTTCATATCTTTATGGAACACACCCATCAAACATTAACAGTAGTTCTGGAAATGTAAGTTAACCCTTGGCTTTAATAACAGGTTGAACCTCCTTGGGCAGCATTAATTTCAAAAAAGCTCTTCCAGTAGCTGCTGATCAGGTCTGCACAACATTCAGGATGAAGTTTGGACTATTCTTCCTTATAGAACTCATATTCTTATTGGATGTCTGGTATGAACGTTTCTCTTCAGGTTATTCCACAACATCTCTGGTCTGGGCCACTACAAATGGTACATTTCCTTGGTTTGAAGTCATTCTGTAGTAGATTTTCTTCAATGTTTAAGGTCATTGTTCTGCAGCATCATCCAACTTCTACTAGTTGAGTTTCAGCAGGTGGATAGCCACCCAGTACCCTTTGAAATTTCATAGATGTTTTTCCTCTATCTATTTCTTATTTTGTTTCATTTAACATCCTATGTATAATTACAATTTATTATTCAAATAGTGCCATAGGTGTTTCTGCTTAAATTTTTGGACAATACAGAGGTGATAATATAAAGCATTTCTCCCCAGCCTATCTTAACTTTCAGTACATTATAAACCAACAGATAATATTCTGAAGAACCTCTCATCCACAAGAAAATATCTGAAGACATCCCTCAGAATCTTACAAATATGTAAAACTCTCAAAATATCAGAATAAATTTTTTATTAATATGATTGTGAAGCTGAGACATTCTTACTCTACTTCTTATTCTACTATGAAGTTTTCTCATATGATAAACTGTGTTTTTGACCTGATTTAATCTACATGCATTTTCTTTATTGGTTACATCACATCATACACAGAGTGGATGGTGCATCTAACACCGTCTCTAAAAATCCACTAGAGGGGGCAAAATCCACATTTTAAATCCCCTTCTCTCTGGTCTACCCCGGCCTTTATTTCTCATTAGTATTTAATCACAGTTTCTGAATCTCATCAAAGCACTATTAGCCTTTATTTGTCTTAAATGCAGCAATAAAATTCACATTCATGGAGAGATATATTAAAGATAATTGTATTTTATTCAGAAACATGCTGTTGCACGTACCAAGGTCAGAAAATGACTCACATTTCTCAGATTAATCTGTATATTCTGTTAAAATGGGGCTTGTGGAAGAGATATCAATTTTAAAAACATGAATATTACAGTATAACAGTAAATCCTCCACATTTTAGAGGTTAATTGATATAACACGGCTTTTGACTACAGGATGAGCAGCCTGATAAGAAACCTCAGTGCTTATCAGGGTGTTGTGATGCTCCCTAACAACATTACATTTCGTTGGCAATTTTTCACTTTACATACTTTGTATTTTTAAAGTCATTTCAACCCAGAGGCATCCACTGGAAACATCTGTACACGCATACTTTCTATGCAGGGCAGCTGTGGGAGGAGATCGACATGTGTTTGACAGCTAAATCCAGATCCAAATCCTTCCCTTGGACCTGGATTTTCTTCAGACAGCCTGTCAGGAACTGGGAGCCAACATTGTCCTCACCTTCTCCTAAAAAGTGAACGAGAGGAAGAAGAAAACCCAAGTGACCATGGATTGCTCGCCACTGAACTCCTTGGATGTATATTCTATTGATGCTGGTTTATCTATGAACTCTTCCCTCCTTCTGGACAATAATATAAGACCTTTTTTTTAATTTGAAGATATACAGACTGTAGCTGTTCAGAAATTATTCAAGACTGTGCAGACAATTTTGAAGAACGCTGAACATCATTGCTGTTTTAATCTCACCCAGGAGACCTCCAATGGCTAGACGGCCCTCTCTCCATGTGGTCAAATAACCAGGGTGGTGGAATATAGAGATTGAGGTGGATTCATCGTCTTCCTGAATCACTGTCAGTGAATCTGCCTGAATGGTTATCGCCAGTCTTTTGTAATAGTTTTTAGTAGTGGTCTTATCTTTGGCGAAGATTGTGATCTCCTGCAAATTCAAGAGAAAGACAGAGGAAATAAGTTTACATAACAATACATAACTGGATGGATTCATAGTGGTCTCCAATGCACATGAAGCAAATGGTCGTGGAAGATGTGAAGCCTCCCTTACAGCCATGAGCAGTTTAAAACAGAATCTAGGAATTATTTGTGAATTCACTTAGGCTCACGTCTGATTTATATGCATACCTTTGTGTTATTATTGACCATTAAAGCGAACATCAGCTCTTGCCCAGGAGCGTTGATGCTCAAAATGGTCCCATCCATCTGACTGAAATCTCCCCACAATTCAATCTTGACCTCATTATCTGCCTCAGTGGGGAAAACTGCAAAAGAACAAAAGAATAATTCACATAATTAACAGAATATGTGTTGGAGTGACTTGTTAACCATCCAGTGAAAAGCACGCCTATTAACATGTTAAATCTGATTAGATCCAATTAGAAATAAAAGGAAATATTATTGATACCTCAGATGCCTTGTCATGCGAGAATGCATTATCCAGGCCAGATGAAAAGCTTGTTATTAAATGAAGTGTTAGCACTTGCCCATCTCTTGCGCAGCTGAGCACAACGTTCCCACCTGAGGTGTTGAAAATGGCAAACCCAGTGCCAGGGAAGTAGCTGCCAGGCTGGATGTTTTGATAGCAGGGCCGGAGCTCCTCCGCCTCTGTCTCCCAGGGGACGCTGATGTTTAGCCAGCTGCCTTCCCGCACACAGCCGTCCATCTGCGGCTCGAACTACAGCAAAGAATGCAACAATGCATTTAGAAGAATGAACTGCAGCACAAACAGGGAGGGGAAGAGCTGGCACCTGTAGAAGGTTCAGAAATGTTAAACATTCAAGATTCTTCAGCACACTTGTGCAAAGGTAAAAAAAATAGTGTTTTCTCTTGTGCCCAGGTGCAGGTAAGACAATTATGTATATCAAGGTGTAATAGAAACAGTAAAACAATGTACACGTAGAGTAGTACAAAGAGTGATAATAAATAAAACAATATACAGTTTCACAGTCCATTTACAGGTTGTTTAAAGAAGAGATTCACACCAAAACCCCTCTGCACAGTAACATCACACCTTACTTCTACTTAATAAAGCAATCTATAATTTATACACCCATTTTATGCTGGTATATTTGCCTTATTATCAAGATAATTGACCAAATATCGATAAAAAAGGAGAGGTATTTCCAGGATAAAGCTGCAACTACAATCTACAACACACTGATACATTTTCAACTTTTGAGCTTGTTCTTAGATTTATCAAGTCGAGCTGACATTCGACAATAATACGGACAGATATCCAAAGCAGAGGAGGCAGAGATACTGACAATAGTCTCTGTGAATCAGAATGAACTGCAGCCAGCATTAAAACACCAGGCATGTGTTTTTAAAAAAGGAGGAGGCTTATAACATTTCAGCAAAATGAACAACAACTCTTTTTTCACTGCTTTATTATCATTATTGCTCTGTCTGAGTCCATGTACATTCTGTGGAGATACTCGGAGCCGAAGTAGATGAAGCATGTTGAGGAAAAGTGGATCCAACAATCACAAAACAACTCATGGAATACACACACACACACACACACACACACACACACACACACACACACACACACACACACACACACACACACACACACACACAAAAAAGCACTGTACCTGAACAATCATCTTTTCCTTGTCGATCAGGATCCCGCCAAGAGCCAATCGGAGTTGACCTGAAATGACCTCCTCTGTCTGTTTGGACTGCATGCCCACCACCAGCCCATCGGAGCCATCCACCTCGAGAATCACAAACTTCCCGTGGTTGCTCACCTCCAGCTTGGTGGCACCAGGAGAACAAGAAAATTCAGAGCCAGAGTTCCTGTACAAGTCCAGTGTGCCGTATGCTTTCTGAGTACATGACGAGGAGCTCTCAAAAGCATATCATCTCTTATTATACCTTAAATCTTCAAATAACTTTTTAGGTTTGCCACAGGGATAAAAAAAACAAAAAAACACCTTATTTCCAAAAGTTGCAAAACAACTTTTACCAAGAATTATATCAAAAACTATACTATACTATACAAAGAGATATTGTTGCTCCCTTTTACAACAAATTAAACTGCACTGGAAACTTACAGTGTGCCACTTCCCATCGTTGAGTTTGGGGCCGCCTACCACGCTGACGAGCATGTCTCCTTTGCTAATCTGCATCAGAGGGATCCCGTCTCTCAGGGACAAAACAAACCAGTCCTCTCCGTTTTTGGTGTCCCCGTAGAAGATGATGCCTTCTGGGTCAAACGTCCGTACCTGAAAGGACGACTTGATGCTGCAGGAATAGAATGGAGCAGAACAGAATTAAACCCATTTCTGATAACTTTTTCTAAGGCTTGAATATTAATGCTGACCAGCCATATTTTACCCTATAGAGTTTACCCAGTAGACAGAGGGGTAAGTAGCAGTGATAGAGAGCCTGCAGTTGGAGAAAGCCTTTTATAAAGACAGTTGATTGTAACATGTCTGTTAAAAAATAAGAGAGCCAGGATCAACAACCTTCCACTGGGCCCAGAGTTCCTCATCATACCCTGCACTTGCTTTCACTTACTCTCCTGTAGTGCTTGCTCTGAAAGTTTTCTGCAAACTCTGAATTGGCTCACAGGTGCTGTCCTTTTTTTTTTTTTTTTTTTTTCTTTTCTCTCTGCCTCCTGAACCACAGATTCCCATGGAGTAGTAGATATGAAGCCTTCATGCTGCGGCGTTTTGCTGCTGCTGACATACCTGCTGATCTCACTGAGGTTGACTGTTGTGTGGATCAGTGGCCTCCAGATGTCTCTGTCCTGGCCGAGGTAGACGGTAGCCCTGCCTGACACTTCCCTCTGGAAGACACGAGCATCGTAAGGCATCATAACTTTAGCTCTGTACTCTGCACAGTTCACATTCATTAGTCCCTGCTTTAGTATTCACTTGTCAGACATCTTGATTGATTACTGGTTGATTCTCGTTGATTAGTGGTTAAAAACATATTAAACTGAGTGATGAATTTCTACTCAATTATTGATTCATTGTAAAAGCCTTAATTAGAACATAACAAAAGAAGTGTGGTCATTCAAATTATGCGGTAATGAAGTGCAAAATCAATTGTTACTCTTTGACAAGAAGCCCATATGGAATCCAACTGCAGTGTATCAATATATAATGTTTATCACGAAACTTAATGGGGAAAAAAAATCAGTGAATGAAGTTAAAAGAGCTAGTGGTGTCATGGCGCTGATCTGTCTTTCAACAGACTGAGCAAAGTCCTAAGTTTAAACAAATTATTAGTAGGGCATGCTGGGATACAACACATCAACTGGCATCTGAATTTCATACAATATGAGTTGATTCAGGATTTTTCAGGCGTCATTACGATCTTTTGAAAACAGCCTAAGAGGCTTTGAGAGATATTTCCAACTACTTCTGGGCTGCGTGGCGCTTTCCTGATTTTTACAGTGAGCAGAATCAGCACTAACATGTCACAGGAACCATTCATACTACTACAGAGATTTGGGGACTTGATTATACACCATATTTATACTAGGATATCCACCTTCTTTGGAATTTGTTCCTTTTTTTTTTAATATGGCCAGTGGATACACAGATAGAGACAGATGAGCTGATATAGATAAGAGCATTTTAACACAAGCACACACACTAATGCCCCATTAATTCCATTATACTCTTTGCATTGCATTTGAACATACCATACCCCGTCCGTTTCCTTGGCCCTCAGCTCCCCACCCCAGCAGAGCGAGGCTCAAAGTGAGGAGTAGTCCATCTGCCACAGCTTTACAAAACACGGCCATCCTTCAGTGCATTCACCCACCCAGGCCTCCCAGCGTGCAGTGTCCTGAGCCCTTGGGTGGTCTACAGACTCCAAACTACCCTGAGGTGTGGGTGGTGGTATGAGGAGCAGAGGGACTCTGCAACAGTGTGTGTGGAGCGGCGGTGTGTGCTGGCACACTGTCCTGGGGTCCAGAGAGCAAATATGCCACGGTCAGTGCTATCGATCCCCGGGGAGAGAGTGCTTCATGTCTGCGTGGCTGTGACAGGAAGTTTGCTTTAACGTAGGTGGGTGAGAAAGACACAGTGGGGCAACCAGCGAGCAGAGGAAAGAATGAGGGGAAAAAATAAAGAGAAAAGATAAAGATAAGGGTGTCAGTTAAGGGATGTTGTAATATTAAAAATTATTCCAAATTAATAGCAAAAAAAAAAAAAAAATTGTCAAAGAGTGAATTTCTATCACTGAGTGAATCTCCTGCCACAGTGGTGAATTATGCAGCCTGGACATAATTGCAGGCTGGGTCAGTGACCTGAGCCAGACCACTGATGTGGTGTTTACCCATTACACAGGAACCTTGATTGACCACTGCTGGCTATGAGTCAGTGTGTGTATTTGTTGTAGTGTGAATGGGAGAGAGAGCGATGAGAAGGGAACAGTGCTGCAAGTCACAGAACAGTTTTTTCTTTTCTGCTGGCTGCATTCCTGTGATAGGCTCCTTCCTGGAAGTCTGGATAACTGGGAAATACTAGGAAAAATGCAACAAACACACACACACACACACAGAAAGAAACAATCAGTAAACAGTCTGTTATTCTGTTGTCGAGTGTTTGAAGTCAATCTGAAATATTAAATGACAGCAAAACATTTCTTTCACGTGTGCCTAATGCCTATTAACGGTCACTGTATACATGTATACAGCAGGGCTTTTATTTTGACATGTCACAGTAGGAAAATGCTTCAGTTTCAGCGTCCTGGTGTTGTGCACGCTGGCCCAATGTCAATGCTTACTAGGACACTTTATAGAACAGAGCCATTGTTAAAATTAGCAATATCAGTTTTTTCTAGCGTGCTGTGAAAAAGATCCATTGAGGTAAACTGATCCTGAGCTTTGCTATGCTGAAAAACCAAAATGATTATTTGTAGTAGACCACTGTGACTTTAAACCACAACCACCCAGAACTCCATGAACGCATCATTCGTTTTCCACTCATGACTTTCATGGAAAATGTTTTAAGAAATCAATTAAATTTCATTCACATTCAGTGTTTTCAGGAGAAATTACTCTCTGACATCATATTGTTTGGAGTGCAAAGATGAGCCAGTCACTCGACTGACTGTTCCTGTTTAAACCACTGAGTGTCACTAGTGGGAAAGTGCTAAGAAATCAGCTCCTGACTCTGCCAAGAGGAAGCTGTAATCAACCCTGTTTATACAGCATGTCTGCAACCAACTCGCAGATCATGGTGTAGTGAAGAGAAAACATGAATGTGTGCTGTAAAAAAAAAAAAAAAGAAAACAGCATGTAATATATAACCAAAGATACAAAAAACATGCACCACTGGAAACAGACAAGATATTAAATTAACACTTAATGCTAAACAATAAAAGTAAATTGTATCCGTATCAAAACAAGTGGCTATGAGCTGAAAAGAGGTGCAAAGGATCTCCACAATTTTGTTCTGCTTTTTGACAATTTACCAAATGCTAAATGCACATTTCTCTACAGAATTCAAACAATGTCAAACCAGGAATGCACCAACTTTCAGCATGTGCTTCATATTAAGAACTCTGAATCAACATGTTAAGATAAATGGACACATTTAAAAAATAAATAAAAAAATAATAATAAAAAAAACATGAGACCAAACTAGAGCTGATTTCATTGGGTCATCAGGTTAATACTTTATTTTGTTTGATTGCAGCAAAGAGAAAGAAAGGGAGACGGAAACAAGAGGAGAGAGAGAGAACAAGAAGAATGTCGGAAAAGGAGACTACAGACTTTGGGAGAGCTGTGGCTACAAGCCTTTGTATCAAATCTAAAGACAAAGTCATCAGGCAACATTAAAACATCTTTTAAAAATAACATTAACATATTTTGTGGGCTCTATATGGCACAGTATTACCCTAGACATGTACACGATACCAAAACAGTTTAGCCACACCCCTACGTCTATGAACAGCTTCATAGCAAACAAAGCCATGAAATCTATCTCCAAATCATACTGTCATTTCTCAAGAAAACGTTCATTTGCTATTCAAATTTCTTATGCCATAACAAGGCACCTTAACAGTTGAAATCTGGCAGATCCACATCTTACTATAGATAATTATTTAAATATCAAAGCAGAGGCACATTCATTTAAACTAAAACATACAGTAAATAGTTGTATATTACCACCAGATTCCAGTCCAGTCACTACAATACGTCGATTTGCATGCTTTTGGTCTGTATGATAACCGTGATGGCAAACTATGGCATAAGAAATGGTCCAAAAACACAAACATGTCCATCTACAGGAATGGCTTGAGATAGTGTATTGGAGACAGCAAGGCTTTTTTACACTGAAACTAACCCACAGAAAAGTGTCGAACAACAAAAAAAAAAAACAAAAAAAAAAATAACAGGTGGCCCATATACTGCCGAGGGATATGCTGCTTAGGCAGATTTTATTTTGGTTTTCTTATTCACGCAGTCACTCGCTCTCGTACACATAAAACACGTTCGCGCACACACACACACACACGCAAAAGGCTTGTAACCACACCCAAAGGGATGCTTGTGCGCCCTTTCAGTTGGTCACGCTGTGTTTTAACACTCCTGCCTGATCCAAAAGGCGCCCCAGTACCATCTCTCTCTCACACACACACACACACACACACACACACACACACACACACACACACACACACACACACACACACACCGAAACATATGTACTTCATTCAGAGGTGCAGTGCGTGAGTGTATGCTTGAGGGAAGAGGGAGAATTAAACAGCTCCTAAATAGTGACTGTGAGATGTAAATGTGGCAGCTAGTTTTGTGGATCTTCTCCAAACTGTGGTCTATAATTAATTAAAAAAAAAAAACAAAAGAAAAAAACAAAAGAAAAAATATTAACAGAGATATGGAAGATTAAAAGGCCAGAAAATATAAAAGGAAACGGAAACAAAAGCTGTGCGCACAATGCCAGATTTGCTGAGGATATAAACGGTTAGGAAGCAAGTGTTGCTCATGCTTTGTGGATACAGAACCCAAGTTTACTGACATGTTCCTAGGACTACTGTATATATGTATACCAGACGTTATACGGTTCTTTAACAGGTTATTTGTGTCAAAACAGAAACAAAAAGGAACTGAAACCAACTCTACCATTAATGCAGCTGTACTTCATTAACCTCATGACTAAATTTACATTCATATTTTTAAGTTTACTCCCCCTTTTCACTGAAGCCACTTCCATCTGGTAAGAGGGCTAAACAACATAAACAACAGCATACTTTAACAAAACAAACATATAGAGATAACATTACACATAACAAAAAGGCCCCCAGGAGGGCATCTGGGGAGTTTCGGCCACCACTTTGGCTGCTTAGCTCAGCCTTTTCCTACCACTTAGCAAATGACACAGGGCAGGAGGGGAAATAGTTCAGACTATTTCCAATCTCCCCTCAGTTGGGGAGCAGGAACACTTTTTTTTTTTTGTTCCCCAAATCATTTCTGTGGGACCTTCTGACTCAGGAGTCCAAAAGATTTGTGCCCATATATTTCTTTTCCTATCCAGAAATAACTCAATACCCTGAATCCATTTTTTTTTCTTATTCCTTCCTTGCTGTTGCCTTCTTCTTCCTGGCTTAGGAAATGGAGCCTTTTCCTCTTCCAATCAAAGAGGTAAAAGCTACGCAAGGTGAAGGCTGACTGGTTTTTATTCTTTTCCTTTTTTTTAATGTGAAGGAAATGAGATGAAAAACGGAAGTGCAATGGTCTATCAGCCTTCAATTCTTACCCAGTGGCCAGCTACATATCCAAAGCAGCTACAAGTGTCCCCTTTAAGTGACCACTACTTTTCTGTGCTGTGCACATAAGGTATAAACTATGGTGACTGCTATACAGATCCTACAGTGTCATCTGGCCACAAAGTCACATGGTTAGTTGAGACGTTAGAAGCTCAGATGATCTGTCATTGTCATAGACTCGCGTTCAGCCACAGAACTGACTTCTTAATGATTTGGATATGAGGAATCACTTCTAAATGCACTTCTATACATTGACCTACAGTAGCTATTCCAACTAGAGTAGGAATGCTGTGTGCGTCTGACACGGAATGATCTAGCCATTCATGCGCGCACACACACACACACTCACTCACTCACTCACACACACACACACACACACACACACACACACACACACAGTGACACACACTCTTTCACACATACGCAGTAATACCTGCTTAAGCCCACCTCTGCATGCACAAATCCCTACATACGTGTGCATGTACATGCTCATATATAACTTTCATGGACAGTTTAACACAGCAGGCTACACCTGCATTCTCATTCTCACAAACAAACATACGCAAGGTTTGAGTTGCTTAATGCTCCACCTCCAACTGTGTTGAGTGAGGACTCCTCTGTCTCATCCCTTATCGTTGCCCACACAAGCCTTCCCTGAAGAGCGTTTATCCTCGTTATGCGGTGACTATAAAGGGAAGCAGACTGAACTAATTTTTCACACAACACACACCCTGTTAGCAGTTCTTATTCTTATATTATAGATAATATAATGAGTCAGAGAGGAAGATTAATCAAGCTCTAGAACTACGACACACTACAGCAAGACAGGAGAAACGGAGGAAGGTGAGCAGGAGTAAAGAGAGGGGAGTAATGATACGTCACTATAATATCAGCCTATCCTCCCCGTTTCTTTGCTCCATCTCCTCCCTTCACACCTACTCCTGATTTAATGCCTAGCTCTGATCTCTACTGAATAAAGGAGAGGCAGGGGTACTGTACGGGTGTAGTCAGTGACCCAGTGAGCACGCACCCCTCCCGCTCATCCCAAACAGGCCAGGCCGTCCCCTTTAAAATATATTCCTCATAGTGCTTCTGTTGTCCTACGGTTTGCTGCTGCTGCTGTCTCGTTGCTTCTTGCTGCTGCCACTGCTGCCGCTGTACAGGCTGGGATTTGCCACAAGGGGGTGTGGCGCTGCGCCCATGTAGGGCCCAGCAGTGGCTGCGTAGTTGAAGATGGCTGGGAGGAAAGGCAGAGGCTCCACCTTGTCCCCCCCAGGTGCCATCATATTCAGAGCCACAGGAAGAGCTGCTAAGTTGTAGGGGTAGGCCAGCAGCTGGGGGCCATAGAGCAGCTGGTAAGGGTCCGGATAAAATGGCAGCTTGGCCAGGTCCCCGCCATTAGGGACCATCACTTTTCCCAGTGGGCCAAAGGGAAGCGCTCCAGCAGGATAGGAGGACATTAGCAGGTTTTCCTCCTGCTTCTTACCAGAGCGGTAGCTGTCCGGCACAATGAGGGGTAGGGGATAATCCTGGGCAGAGTAGCCCACTGGGGTGGCGTCCCCCTGCTGAGAATCTCTGGAAGAAACAGTGTCCTGGTGCTCTGGCTCAGGTGGTTGAGGGGCGCGGGGGAGAAGCAGAGCGTGGGCAGAGGGGCGGTCACCGGCACCAGCTGCTCCAGTGGGCAGTGAGAGCCTGTCGAGTCCTTGTGAACTGGAGTGAACCTGGCGGTTGGCTTGAGCTAACAGTCCAATGGTTGAGGGGGACCGACAGGGGGACTTGGGGGTGTGCCTGTGTGAGGAGGGTCCATTCATAGTGGTTTGACAGGGGATGTGCTGGGGGGACGGCACAGGACTCAAGGGCTCCTCTTTAGGGACCAAGAGCGCAATCTGCTCCTCTGGGGCATGAGCAACTCTACTCATTTGCTGGGCCCTCTCTATCTCTTTTTCTCTCTCTCTCTCCATTTCTTTGTCCCTCTCCCTTTCTCTCTGTCTCTCGAGCTCCCTCTCTTTCTCCCTTTGCCTCTCTATCTCCCTCTCTCTCGCTAGTATAGAGGACATGGTCAGGTCTTGTGCTTCATTGGGAGAGGGACTCCTGGACAGGGATGGAACTCTGAGATCTTGGACCCGAGGTGGTTCCTCATAACCTGCGTGTAGAAATATACCACCCCCACCCTGCCTCTCCCTGTCCATAATGACCCCATCCCGTTTCATGAATCCCCCCTCAGAGCTGGGAGCTGTTGTCATGGAAACAGGAGGAGCAGCAGTGGTTATTCTGGTCTGTGACGTCATGGGCACATTTGGAGAGGTGTTGGTGGATGCCACGATGTGCACGGGGCTGGGTATTCTGTGGATCTGGCTGTCTAGGTTCTTTTTGCTGGGGGTGCGGTAGTCCAGACATTCAGACCCATTCATGACGAGCACACTCTGGAGGGTAGATGGTGCGGCAGGTGTGAATTCATGTTTCGGGGGCGTGAGATTAACTGGACTTTCTAATGGAGGGTCTGCAATATGTGGGCTGGGCTCCCTCTCTGGAGCTGGATGTGTGAGCTCGGGTAGTTCGGGTTTGTCACTGGATTCTGACATGTGATGTTCCTCTGTCAGTTCTCTGTGATGGTCTTCATGCTGCTGTGATGCCAAACAGTCACCGCTGGTGGGCGGGTCTGGAGTTGAATAGCTGATAACTGAAACAGAGAGAGCACTGGGAACCTGTCCCTTTTCAGTCTCTAGGTCTCTGCTAACGGCGTTAACAACTGTCTCTGTTGTTTTTGGCTCCGGGGCTTTATCTTCCTTTTCTCTTTCTGGGGAACTGCTTAACTCATGGCGTCGGATATGGCGAGTTAGTGCTGAAGATGTCTTGCACACTTTATGACACTGTGGACAGGTGTGTCGTGATAATGCTCTTCTGCTCAGGCGACTTGGACTAGAATTTCTCCCTACTAAGCCCACCTGCCCCCCTTTTTCTTCATCAAACTTTGCGATCTCTGGCACAGATTTGTTCCCGACCCCTTCGACTTGTTCGCCGAGAGCCACTTTAGGGGGTGCAGAGGGTCCCTCAGTAGGCTTGGGATGCTGGGCTCTCTGGTGGTCTTCCAACTTATCCCTCGAAGGGAAAGTGGCTCGGCAGAAGAGGCATACAAACTCCAGCAGATGGCTCAGCTCGTGTTTGTCTCGCTTCCTGGGGCTTGAGAACCAGCGGCCACATGTACCACACTCTGCTGCATTCCCATTAGTCCAAGGCCGCCTCTTTATTCCCGTAGGAGCCACTGAGGTAGACAGGGGGGGCTTTGGAGAGTGCAGAGGAAGGGGGGGGACCTCATGACGGGCCTCCTTAACCTGTTCTCCTGCGACTTTGTTTTTCTCCTTCAAAGGGGCAGAGAGATAATCTTTCTTTTTCCCCTCTCCCTTGTCTCTGTTAGCTTTTGACAGTTTTGGGGTCTCCTCAATCTTCCCATCCTCTTCCTCATCTTGTGATTTCTCCGTTTCTTTATTCACACGGTTCTTGAGCCTCTCTGCCCTCCTCTTGAGCCGGATGGAGCGCTTGTACTTCAGTTTCCTCTGCCAGCTCTTGACCCTCTGCAGATGCGCTTGGGCCTTTCTCTTAGGCTTGTAGGAGTAGTAAGGCCGCCATAAATTATCCTCCATGTCATGGTCGCTCTCCTGCTCACGCACCTCCTGACGGAAGTAGTACTCTCTCACTCCCTCCGGGGATTTGGAGGTCTTTTTCCTGACCTCCTCCTCACAGTTTCCTTCCTTATCGCCCTCTGCTTCCATGCTGGCTCTGCGGTGGAGGCGGTGTTTGTGGTGATGATGGTGGGAGTGAGAGTGGCGTGGTTCCTTGGCTTCCCGCGCAGATGATGTCTCACTCCGTTTGGTTTTTGGGGGAGAAAGGCCCTTGTCTCTCCTCAGGTCTGTCTCAGAGATGCTGCGCTTCACTATGGCCTCCTCACCAATACGTACAGTAATCTGACACAGCGGCCCTGCCTCTTTGACCTGTGACCCTACAGATGCTGACAGCTGCTTTGTGTTAGAGATGTCACTCTTGCTGTGGGACTTGCGTGATTTGTGAAATAATCTGCCTGTCTCTGCGTCCTGTCCACCTCTTGAACCCTCCTCTGTGGTATCTGAACTGTCTCTCGACCTCTTTCTATGGTTATCTGCACTATCCCTTTGCTTTTTCAGTGGCCTCGGGCTGCCCTTGTGTGAAGTCTGACTGTTGCTGGTTTCAGGGGACGGGCTGCTCATTGGACTCTTTTCACTCCCAGATGTGACCTGGTTGCTGTGCACAATGACGGAGGACGACACTGCTGTTCCATGAACTATGACAGAGGGTTTTGTATGTCCATATGTTATCACAGACGGCATGCTTGTTTCTGTGCCTTTACCAGTCTTGGGAGTTTTGGTTTTGTTGCTACTAGACATTTTGAAGCTGCCACTACCTCTGCCCTGCTCTAACTCTAAGGCCTCGCTCTCGTGTTTTTTAACCTGGGGCATGTCCGTTGAGGCGAGGGGTGTGAGTGGGGAGAGGTCCCTGTGGTCAGCAGCCACAGAAACGGGGAAGTCATCGGGGAAGGCATCTGGGTCAGGCTTAACACTCTGAGGGTGGGCTCCGCTGATGAGGCTTTGTAGGTCCCCAGGCCCCAGAGCGCAGCCCAGGCCAGGCAGGGAGAGGGGAGGTGTGTCAGTCGGTGGCAGTAGCAGGCCATTATGCAAACTGTCACTGTAGGTCTTGTAGGGTCTCTTCTGGGAGCGCATGGGGAGAAGGCGGTAGAGCTTGAGGGCATTAGCTTTCTGCTTATAACCTCCATTAGCTGTCTTTTCACTGGAGATGAGGCTGGGGTTAATCCCATGAATGGTCTTCTGGTGTGTTTTCAGATTGTAGTAGGTGGCGAAGGCGTCCCAGCAGAAGATGCACTGGTAGCGCCGCTCTCCCGTGTGCCACACCTCGTGCTTTGTACGATACTCAGCCAGGGCAAAGACTTTGTCGCAATAATGGCACGGATATTTGCGGCGCCATGAGTGCACATTAGAGTGACGCTTCAGGCTGGATAGGGTCATGTAGGAACGCTCGCACACAGAGCAGAAGTAAATGACATTGCCATCTACCACCTTCACAAAATGGTTCTCATCACCCGCCAGTAACTCTGCGGCTGCTGCATCATCACCTTGGATACGCGCCAGGAGGCTCCGTGCTTTCTTCCCTGGCCGCGCCTTACTGATGTCAGTTTCTCCCACAATCATTCCCCCCTCCACTCTCACCTCACCCTCCTCCAGCGGCTCCTCCTTCGGCTGCACAGTGAGAGAAGGAGGGCCCAGGCTGTCGGAGGGAAGGCCTGGCACCTTGCAGGATGTCTCGTGGGATTGCAGTCTCTTGCTGTGGATGAAGACTTTGCCACAATAACGGCAACTGAGGGCACGGCTGCCACGATGCAGCCGCATGTGGACTGTGAGGGAGGAGGCCGAGCTGAAAAGCCGATGGCACACCCCGCAAATCAGCTCAGGCTTCAGGCTGTCGGTAGGGGAATAGGATGATGAGTGGGGGGGTGCGGTAAGACCCTCAGATGGGGGAGGAGGAGGTGGTGGTAAGGGGGGAGGGAGGTGGAGGGTGGGTGGGTGAAGGCTTGGTCCATGAGGGCTTCCTACTTTACCAGCTGGTCTTCCTGTTATTTTTTCTCTCCTCTCTGCATCCCCACCCCTCTGATAAGCTGATGTGCCCAGACTGAAGAGGATCTGGGCAGTTTGAGAGGGTGAGGCTGTACCGTTGGCCACCCTGTGCCTCTCATCCCATCCATCTCCACCATAACAGCCCCCTAAAGACCCGCTGGAGGATCTTGGGGGCGACCTCTGAAACGGAGTCTCTGGATTGAGTTTGGAGCACTTGAGAGGAGGCGGGGATTTTATATCCTTCCTGATAAGTGCATGAACAGTCATGGGAGATGAGGAGGAGGAAGGTGAAGAGGACGGAGAGCTGTCATGCCTTGGGGGCTTGAAAGGTCTGTGCTTTACATCCATGGTCGCGTCCAGTTTCCACAGCGATCCCTCATCTGAGCTCTTGGAGGATGGCCGCCGTCTGTGGGGGGAAGGGGAGGACGAGGAGGAGCTACGACAGTGGTTTGGAGATGTGAGGGAGGCCGGGAGGGGGGCAGCACTGAGTGGGAAGCTTAAGGTGATTTTTGCATTTTTAGGTCCATCGGCCATGTCCTCTAACCTGTCCTCCATCATGGCCTCTCCCCGGCCTCCATGCCTTTTACCCTTCATCTCCAACTGCTCAGCTTCCCCTTCCTCCTCCTCTTCTTCAGGCTGAGAGGCCACCCCAAGAGACCGGACAGGTTTGTGTAGTCCTACGATCTTTTTTGAGCTGTACAAACGAACAGGCAGGTGTAAAGGTGGCGGGGAAGACAAAGGTAGCGGCCGCTGACTCTGGCGGCACGTGGCTCCCTCAGTTGCAGTACGTGTGAGGTTGCAGAGGGGAGTTAGCCCAGTAGCCAGGTGCTGTTCACTCAGACGAGACTGAATAAGGCCCGCATGGAGGGGGTCCCACACCTTCTCACCGGACACCATGACCAGCCCCCGAAATCTGAAAGAAAGATCAAAAAGAATACGTTAGCTCTGTAAACACCCAACGGTAAATGTGCAAACACACAGACGTACGTTGATATGTAGCAAAAATGGACATTACACTCAAAGCTTTTGCAGAGGCAGTCATGGCGCTCATGGAACACTTTTGAGAAACGGCAAAGAAAACTGAATGCCCCAGCAATGCTAAAGTCCAACAGCTCAGCCAGGAATGGTGAGTGAAAGGAGGGAGAGGGTAGGGGGAAGGAATGAATCTGCGGCAGCGCTGGTTTAGATTTCAGCGTGCCACAGCCAAGCCTTCAGAAAGGCATTCCAGAGATCCATCTCTCTCGGCTGTGACACAACATTCCCTATGCCTAATTGGAAGGCGTTCAGATTTAATCAAGATTCCCTCAGAATAGAGTGTTGACTTAGATCCATGGCCCTAACGCACATAAAAATAGTCCCACTCTCTTGCTATTTGAGCAAGGGCCTTGTTAGCCATTCCTGGCAGTGGCTAGTATTTGCCGGGCATGACTCTAACCATTTATTTGTGAAGGCAAAGGGGGGGGGGAGGGAGGGAGGGAGGGAGACTGCATGCATGTGCACAGAGAAGGGGTGTCCCCCCTCCCCCCCGCTCCCCCTCTGCATCCGGTACAATCTCAGCTAAGCTGTAGAAGATGAGCGACAGGCTATTCTCATTTCCATTCTAATTCAGCTGCCACGGTGGTGGAGGCAGTCCCGCAATCTCTCCATACATAAAACAGCTGCAGATTCACGTGCGACATGCAATTTACTGTTATTACTTATTTAAAATGGTTCCATTTGTTTAGGCCTGCAGATTAGGGAGAAGAACGGAGACAGTATAAGGCCATAATGATGCGATGAGAAGAAAAATCCTCAGTCATGCTTTTCTGCCTGCGTTTTCAAGCAGCAAAGCAGCCAGGAAGGCAGGCCGCTGTAAAATTCCACAGGCAGCCCTGAACAGGCAGAAACTAGGTCAGCACTGTTATTGCAGAGGGAAGAGGAGGGAGAGAGAGAGAGAGGGAGAGAGAGAGAGGGTGAGGTAGAGTGAAAGGGTGATAGAAAAAGGGAGAGAGAAAGAGTGAGGGTTAGTGAGAGCGCAAGAGGCAGAGAGAATGAGAGAGGAAGAGGAGGGAGAGGGGGTTGAAACAGGAACAGTCAGACACACTGCACTGTCAGACAGACAGGAGCCCGGGCAAACACTAACGCACACAAAAGCAACCAGCACACAGACAAACATACAACCGCACACATACATGCACTCACACAAACCAACATGCATGTGTACACACTACTGTACATATGCTCATACATGCCCACAGGCAAGACAGACGGGGCGTAAACAAAGTAGTTCAACATGGATGGGCACACTTGTAAATGACATTCAAAACCAAAAGGTGAATCTGAGTGCAACACAGCGCTGAGACGGAGGGTACAGGTGGAAGTGTAGTCAACACAAGGAAAACAGAAGTATCTAGTAATGACACGGTGTAAGCAGTGGTTCATACTTTTTTTTTTTTTTTTGTGCGGAGACGACAAACCAGGGAGTTTGCTCCACCAGTTCATGCCTATTCAAGATGATCTATGTGAAGAAACAGACACACAATCCTCTCTCCCCAGGCTTGCCATATTTTGTTGCTCTGAATTGAATCAGGCCTTCATTGTCACTCACATTTGCTGAGCGATAGATGTTGTGCAGGAAATCCCTTATGGCAAGCGCCAGCCTGCTACAAGTGGGCGGACACACTGAGAGACAGTGCTAAGGCTAAAAATTTCACCATCTCATCTGATGCTTGCGCCGCGGACAGGAAAATGCGTATGACGCCCCCTCGCTCTTTTTCTTTATCTCCCTGTGACGCACACAGCCGCTGCACAAGCAGAGCATGCACGACATGCCGTCTGAGTGTGACAGGCAGCTTTTATCATGCTTTGAATGTACTAGATTTACTTGTACACAGAAATCTGTGCACGAACGCACAGGACATGCAGAAATACACTATAATCGTTTACTTATTGGTGTAGAGAAGCGGATGTACATATGAACACGCATACATCCTTGCCGATAACTCAAACACATTTGGCCCACAAACAAATGTGACCATGAATGTGGCAAGGACCTTCAAGCAAAATCAAAATAAACAGCAACCCTTTTCCCACACCTCTCTGCAACAGGATGTTCTGCACAAACAAACATGTTGGTCGGCCTATGAAGTGTTCATCTATTTACGCTTGTGGCAATACAAAACCACACAGCACGAACAGGTGCTCAGCTGGTGCAGGACAAATTACTAACTAGACTCACGTAAACATAAAACACATTATACCAAACACATTGGCTTTCGTATAACAGAGGCTCCTCACTGACGGGCAGGAGGAACAGTGGCACACTTTTAGCCATTTACTGATTCAATTTGTTTTCCATATCAAATGACGAATGTGAGGCAAACGTAAACACCTTCGGCTTTTGATTCTGGGAATTTAGCTTTTTCTATGTTAAATTATTAGAAATAGCAAAAACTTGCAGATTAGTCTCCCTCTCTCAGCTCAGTTTAACTTTTAAAACTAATTAACACTGGGGAAATTAGCAGAACTGCATGGCTCAATAATCCTAACGTTATGTCTGCTCGGATTTTTGGACCAATTCAAAATAGCGAAAACTTTTACCATTAACTGAGAGATACTTTTTCCATTAGCATCTGAAAAACGTGGGTGACATTATGACCTTGGAAGCCATTAGTTAGTAATCCACAAAATTTAAATGGACAATCAGTTACCAGGGACATCACTGCTGAAGTGGCTTTGCAATTACATAAGGCAGGACGGCAGAGGAGTTTGGCTGGTGCGCCAGCTCAAGGCCTTGAACCAGCCGTTGAGCAATCTGTTTATTCCACTGAAACTGGTACTTGTGCTAACGGACAAATAACTGTTAGATTCAATAATCATGCTATTTTTCTGGCCGTCTTCCATCTCAAAGAAGATTCCTCCAAAATCTTACAAGTACTGAAAGTGCACGCTACATGAAACTCAATTTGTTTCAAGGTATTTGCTCCAATATTTTTTATAACTGAGTAATAAAGGTATGATCATAAGAAATGTTTTTGTTTGTTTGTGCAATTAATTTATTTCCACATTGCAATACGAACGTAAACAGCTGACATTTGTAGGAAAGCCTCATTAAAATGTCTTTAATATAGTATGGCTAAGTCATCTGTGCCAGTCCCAGTTCTCCTGCCGTTTCTCATCACAATTACAACTTGGGTCTTATTTTGATAGTTTTAGCCGTCATTGTACTCACCAAAGTAATTGTTGAGATTTAAGAATAAAGCAACTTTGCTATTGCAAAATTTGACGGGGCAATGAATACGGGCAGATAGGCTATGAGACAGGTTGCAAATGAGTTTAAAGACCTAAACCTCTTTGTAAAAATGACAGTGAACACAACCAAGATGTTGGTAATTATCACTCACTCGCACAGGAAACCTGTGTGTGCAAAGAGCTCGAGTATACTGGTGCATTAAGTACCTGCAGGTTAAAGCTGAACCAGGAAGTCGGTCTGTAATTTGCGTATTTTCATCTTCGCCTTTTTTTTTTATAGCAGTGTCACTACATTCATAGATGATAAATAAGAATCAAGTTGTAATGAACCAAAATTATCTTCAGCAGTGATGCGCCTTGTCTGTGTGTGTGTGTGTGTGTGTGTGTGTGGGGGGTGAGGGGGGGTTAAGGGGAGTGCCTGCAAGGCGGAATGTGGGAGGCCTCGGTGTTCCAGCCGGTGAGCCAGCGGCAAGGAGCATGTGGGAAGAGGAAGGTGTCGGTTGGGCTTTCTCCCCAGGGAGGGGCAGCCAGAGGGGCCCAACTATCAGAGCAGCAGTTGGTCTGTGAAGAGGAGGGTGTATGTGTGCGTATGAGGGTGAGGGTGTGGGTGGGTGGGTGTGGGGGGGGGGGGGCATCGTTAGCAAGAACAGCTACTGAACTCTCCACAACCCCCCGGCCAAGAGAGCGTAGTGGAGCCAGCCATATGGGATAGAGGGAGGGAGGAAAGGAGGGGAGGAGGTAAGGGGAAAGGAAGTTGGTATGGGTTGGGGAGTGGTTGAGTGGAGGTGGTAGTGGTGGTTGTGGTGGTGAGCAGGGGGAGGTAGGGGTAACTTCAAACACATCTCTTCCATGTTCACATTTCATGGCTTCCTTGTCTTTCTGATCCCCCTCAGCATGACTGACTGTGTGCCCCCTCTTCTCTCCCTCCCCACGTGTAAACTGTCGTATCGTGGTGTTTTCGCATGCCGCTCCACGCACCAGCGAACCTGCCCATGTCTAAAACGCCATTCCCTCCACGGTCTGTTAGCTCTCACCCCAGCACGTAATTCCCATAATTCTGCTCGCTGCAACAGAATCATAGGAGGCATTAGGTGGCTGTAAGGCCAAAAAAAAAAGTACCCCAGGAGAGCAGTAACGCGATACCAGTGACCTTTTTGAGGTAATTCCCCCAAAATCATTTTCAATTTCACGCGCAAGTCCCAGTTGAAGGGGACGCGAAAGCCCCATTGGAGTTCTAGGTCTAAAAGAACCAAGGAACATTCGAGTATTATTAAGGCTGAACCAAAGTGGCACGTTATAATGGTCATCATAAACTGTAAGTGTAACTAGTTCAGAGAGAATGAAGCGCTGCAGCAGCTTCCTGAACACGACTACAATGTGGTGCCTCAACACCTTTTTAAGTTGTGGTATTTTGGAAAAAAAAAACAAAAAAAAGAAGAAGCTGCATAATGTAAACAAAGCCAACCAGCTCTGTCCTGCAAGCTACAAGACTTGCATGCTACCACTTTCATGTCTTTGACAACATCATTGCAGCACACCGCAGCATGAAACTACACTTCCTATTGTCTGACCTATGACCCCTACCCCTGTGGCAGTGTGGATCATATTTTCCATACATTGAGCACGGGGGCTTGGCTTGGCATCCATGGAAACCAGGAATGTGGAGTAGTTGGCAGCAGATGCTCTGTTGTTTTGGAAAAAAAAAAAAAAAAAAAAGTGAGGCTTAGGGCAGCAACAACAGGGTTGGTGACATCAATATGCCCTCTGCTGCTCTACGAGAGACAACCTCCAGCAAAACAACAGGCTGGTAAAATGGAGGACAAACTGGGCGGCCCAAAACTGAAATAAGAGACAGAACCAGTCGGTGGAACTAGAGATGTTTACCGTCGCCTGCATCCAAGTTTTTCTTCCAAAACACTTCCTCTAATGTTGTTCGTAAGTTGATGGGCAGAGGTGGCAGACTGGCCCACCGTGTTAAGACCCCAACAACAAAGCTCACATCATGTTTAATGCCTGTTCTGACGTGTGCAGGCCACCCCCCCCACCCCCCACCCTCACCCCCCACCCCGTCGCGTGAATCACAGAGAAGCAAGAGGCTTCGATAAATTAAAAGTTTCATCACAATCTCAAAACGAGTCATCGCTCTTGAAAAAGAACTGCGTGGTGCGCCAGCGACAGAGGGGAGGATGAGGGAGACAAGGCCTGTTACTGGCACACACACACATACAGTCAGACCTAGCACAAGCGCACACACGCACACACACACACACACACACACACACACACACACACACACACACACAAATGCGCTTCCACAAACACACACTGCATAAATACACACACCCACCAACACTCACGCCCCAACACACGCACGGTAAATTAAAAACCTTTTCCTCCTCTTCACGCGCGAAGCAACCACCGCCACAGCAGCAGAGTGAAGCAGAAAAACAAGCAGGAAAACAACAGAATTCAGCCTCTCTTCCTCTAATTCTCTCTGTCTGTCTCTCAGGAAGGCAAGCATACAAGAAAACGTACCTCGGAAAACCTCCTGCTGCATCTCTGCTGCGATGTGTTCTCTCCCCTCACACTCCCTCTCCCTCTCCCTCTCTCTCTCTCTCTCTCTCCCCCTTGGTCTGTGTATGCGCACGTCTGAGTGTGTGTGAGAGAGAGAGAGAGAGAGAGAGAGAGCGAGAGAGAGGGAGAGAGAGAGTGAGCGCAGGGAGAGGCGGTGCACACACACACACACACACACACACACACATACAGGCAGCAGTGTGTGAAGACAGAGGGCAGGAGCGATTCTCACACTCGAACTTGCTTGCTCTCCCTCACTCACTCCCCCTTTTCTTGCTCTCTCTCTCTCTCTCTCCCTCTTCTCTCACTCCAGTTTTTGCCTCTGACACACGATTCTTACTGTTTTTGCTCTTTTTTTTTTTTCCAGCAAGTGACCCCCTCCCACCCCACCCCCCCCCCCCTCCCTCCCCACTGAATCCAATCTTCTTTTTATTTGGAAGTGTTGTTCCCTCTCTCTCTCTCTCTCTCCACACACACACACACACACACACACACACACACACACACGCACATACACACTACTTTATATACACAAAGCCCAGCGATAGGGAGAGGGAGGGAGAGGCAGAGGGAGACAGAGTGGGAGAGCAAGCAAGCAAGAGGACGCCATTTAAGCAGTTTGTTACGAGCACTGCAAGTCCCCAAAATGGCTGAAAACAAACAGGAACCACGCCAACTCAAAAAACCTGGGCACAAGGACGGACAGACAGACAGACAGACAGACAGTGAGAGGAGTGTGAGCGAGGGAGACAGCGAGAAAGTCAGACAGAGAGAGGACAAACTGGCGGCAGTCAAATGGCGGATGGGAGCACTCTGTGAAACAAGTGAAGTTGAGGGAAAAATGGAGGCATTAAAGGGGTACTCCAGCGATTTAGCACTGTACTTTGATAAAGTTTGGGGACTTAACGAGAGCCTGATTAAAAAAAGAATCGTCAAAATCGACGCAGCAGAGGCCGAGATATCCTGACTTAAAGTCCTTCGTGTGGGCCAAGCTCCAAAAACACTGGATCCTACATTTCCCATGATGCAACTCCATAACATCTTTCATTAGACTCTCCCTGCCTGGCAAATGTCCACATCTTTCAAACTCCATGTCCTTAGTTTCTAACTCTGAAGGGCATCATCCAAAATAGCCCTGTGTGAAATCAGCGTAACAGGCTGTGTTGGTGGGGGCGGGCTCCTTCAAGTACTGGCGAAACAATTAAATACGATCCAGGAAGGATGGTCTGACAAATTAATCATTTGGATTTGAAGGCCAAAACACTGCACAGTGGTTTGCAGCACTATAAGAAAGGACTTTACAACTTTGGAAAGTTGTCACCATGACAATAATCCATCCTCCATCTTGACTGGCTGTCTGTTTACACACGTAACGCAAATGGTGGTGGCGTCACATAACACAAATCTCTGTTGCTTGCAAATTGCAGATAAATTTGCAACCCCATACAGTTGCATGCTAATTTATGAGTATGGTGTATGGCGTTTGATATGAGTCAACATTTTCAGGGGAGGAAATTATCTCACGTCGCAAAACACATCTTTACAAGTTGCAAATTTGGTGTAACGGGCCCTAGGTTCAAGTTTTTCGTCAGACCCTTTCGCTTTTCTGCCGACATGGTGAACCCCAAACGGTTGTCAGCACCCTCCAGCCATTATATACAACTGCTTTCAGAGGCTGAGTAGTATTCCCCATGACAAGTAAAGTGATCTTCATGTGTAAAATCAGCGGAGTGCCTCCTTAAAAGAGAAAAGAGGCTAAAGGTGGACAGACAGGGACAGAAACTGGGGCAGGGACACTCTTCGATTGTTTATGCCCTCAGCTAAAAGAGTTCAAGTGCTATCAGCCATGATGCCGGACATGTCAATTAACTGCTTTTAGGTCAGTGTGTGTGTCTGTGTCTGACACGTGTGACTAAACTAAAACTACTAGTGACCAGCTTCCGTTCTGTCTGGCAGAACGCCGCCCTGCTCTCACCAAAACAATGGCGCCACGGCACCACCAAGGCCTACAGCTGGGTATCACCTCTGATTCATCCGTATCCATGCAAAAGTGTCTCACAACAACAACTCTCTTCGTTCCGCTTGCTCGCGGCCACGCACGTCATGGTCAGTGGAAATTCCACATATCTTTGTTCTCCCTCTGTCGGCCATGAAACACTTGGCGGCCTTAGATCAGGAGGTATTCTCTCAGCTGGAACAAGAAGGCAGAAAAATGAGAGGAGGGGTGGAAGAATGTTCTAGTACTGTTATGCTACAACACCATCATACTTCCCACTGTCCTTTTGAGTGGAGCTGCCACTCCCCCCCCCCCCCCCCCCCCCCCCCCACCAGTACCCACCAACTGAACCTTGACGCCAACAACCCACCCTCCTCCTACTCTTCCCCTGCCCTTTCCCTCTCTCCCTCTCTTTCATCACTCTCTCACCCTCATTGTATGCTGCCACACTTGTCTCCATGGGAACCGCTCTGGGATTGGGTGTTGTTCCTGTGACCTCTTTGGCTCTCGGAGTTGGACGAACTTTTTCTCCCCCCCCCCCCCCCCCCCCCCCGTCCTCACTCATGCACTCCCGCACGTTTTTGAAGCATGCTGGGTGTGTGTGGACGGGATAACATGACATCAGTTGAGAGTGGCTTCAGGATGGGACAGTAGAAATATAACCTGAAGTAAAATTAAGTCTGTGTGAAAAGATGGAGGAACGAAAGAGAGGCTGTGTGTGAAGCAGATTACCCGTTGGCAAAGACAATAGTGTGTGTGTGTGTGTGTGTGTGTGTGTGTGTGTGTTCCAGGAGTGCGGCCGCTCGGTCCACACATGTGTGCTGGCATTGTCCCGTGGCTGCAGCCAGCCACCAACTCTGTATTCAGAGTAACCCCCGTTGTCCAGCCGTCCCTATTCATGGATGTTTGGCGAAACGTGATCATAGCTTTTCACGCTGTGCTACCAAGCGACACACACACACATCTGAACACACAAAGATGAAGAACTAAGGAAGCCATCTTGGTGAAAAATTCACCCCATTAGCTCATGAAGACTTTGATATTTAAAGACAGAAAAAAAAAAAGTTTAACCCAGCACAGGGCCTTTATAAGGGGTTAATCAACACTGTGGCACAAATAAATTTCTTTGGGCCCATTAATATGCATCTTATTCCATATATATAAAATGTGGTCCAAAAAAATTGATTTTTTTCTTTCGAGATCGCAAGTATGGAGCAACATTAGCATTCATGTGTCTCTGTCCACCTGATGGACCCAAGTCCAATAATCACTCTTGTTTGAGCTGGGTTTAGCTGGCCTTCACTAACTCCTGAAAGTGAAATATGTGGCTATTTAGTTGCTAAATGCTCCACTATGTTCAGCTAGTTGCAAACTTTGGTGCCTGAGCATGAAGCGTACTGGGGGTTTTTTTAGAGACGTTCTGCTAAAAACAGCTGGCTGATGCGGTTAGAAGGTAGTGAAGAGCATTACAGTGAAACTCCGTTGAAATCTGTAGAGCTGAGGGGAGCTGCTGAGTCAGGTCATAATTATCTGTTGGTTCATCACTGCGAGCGACCACTTTCACATTACACAGTCATTTTAACCATTGTAATAAAAATACTCATTAAAGTCGCTTTTAGGAGACACCATGCATTTTAGTCAGAGACTTTGTATGTAAACTGAACTTAGTTTGCTTACAATGAAAACTCCACAGGGTAACTTTAATAATTTCACAATTCATATTTCAACAGCCCCATATGAGACCACATGTGCTTTGTGGTTCCAGTTGGCATAAAGACAATTGTTACATTGTCAGTAACAGCGCTTAAGTTTTACTGTACATGTTTGTTATCTTCATAAAACTCAAGCAGCATTCCTACTAATACATGTGTGAATATATCCTGAGGCATGCTCAAGCGTTAGTAAACATCCTCAGTGATCTCAGAGAAGGGATGACTAACCTGCTCTCCAGCTGACTTGGACACAGATCAAAGTGGGAAGTCAAACGACGTTCAAGGAGTTCAAATGTCAGTGGTTTCTTAAAGAGGAAGTCGTGGCTTCACAAGAACGACGGAGCAATTCCTGTTTCTGTGGCCTGCATGCAGAAATGTGAGGACAGAGAGGTAGATTGAAACCACAGCACATACATTTTTTGCAAGTACATGTAGAGATAAGCATGACAAATGTTTACATTTGTCGCCAGACACGAACACAGACGGTTTGGGTCTGTAAGCCCTCAGCAGTGTCTTACAGACACAGGGGCGGTACAATGAATAACTTGATAAAACCTCCCTACAAACAAGCAGAGGTGAGCGTGTTGGAGCATGTCCTTAGCTAACACTTCTCTGATGTTTGCAAAAATAAATCTCAGGGCAGCGACTCGACGATATGGAGGAGAAAATCCACTCAATAAACGGCTCCCATGAGATGAACTTTCATTGCATTGCAAAAGAGACATTTCAGACATTTGTTAGACAAGAACGATACAACTATTTGTGTGTCACTGGTTAAGACAGATTGTGTTTATTCATGACTGTAACTTAGATGAAGATCTGACTATATAAAAACTAATTTACACATAAATGCAGATCATTTCAAAAGGTTCACCTACTTTTTTCCTGCCACTGTGTAATGCGTTTTCATCTGTTCTAAGTGAATGTATTAAGTATGCTGCCTTTAAAGGTTGGACGAGATATTTTTCTATGTTGTTATCTTGGGTCCCTGGGTGTATTGCTGTGTTACTCCACTGTGTATAGTTATGTGCCAGATACATGTCAAACATTCATTTCTGTTTATTTTTCTTTACAAAGTCTCAAAATCTTTTCTTGACAAACCACAGGGTGTAGAAAACTCATCTAATAAAATGTTATAAGGGATCTTGAGGCAACCAGGCTTTAACTTGGCCCCGGTGAATAGGATTTCAACCGGGCCAATAAAAATTTAATAAAAATTTAAATATTAGAGTTCTGCCCCAACATCCTTTCTAATATGGAAACATGGTTAAAGTTGCAGCTGAGTTGAAGCAATTGATTCAATCCAGTGGTCACTGCCACAATACCTTTCTGTCACAAAATATTTTGTGTGCAATTACTTTTTAAAGCTAGATGAGCTAAATCACTTCAATGATTTAGTAAAACCAAATGTCTTCTGGTATAATGACAAACTGCAAAGGTTTGTGTTTATTAGCCAGGACTTTTCAAGGTATAAACTCTTTTTCATAATCACATGCATGTACCGTACGTAACTTACAAAGGCAATGTTTTGTACTCTCATTATCACAATTCAATGGTACCCAACCTGGGGTTTGGGGACCCCGTCAAGGGATGAAAAGACAAATCTGAGTGCATGCGAGATGATTAATAGACTAGAAACACAGAAAAAAAACATTTCTGCTACATAAGGTTAAGTTATTCCAGACTTACCACAATCTTTTCTGCTTGTGAATTACTGGATAATTTTGGGTTGAACAGATTAGTAGATTTGTGCAAAGGGTGACAAGGTGTAGCTTGATTTGAGGTTGAGTGTCGATTTAAGGAGTCATAAGCCATAACTATTGGGAAACACAAAATTACAAAAATGCTGGTATCACAAAAGTATATTGTGTAACCTCGAGAAAACAAGTCCATTATGCTGACATCAAGAAACAATTTTCCTGTGACAACATAAAAAATGGAAGAGAAAAATCTTTACCATGTTGTCCTCCCCTACCTTCTGCACAAAGCACTGCAGCAAACAAAAACTGCATTTGACAGCAGCTGAGTGTCATCTGAAACAATGTTCAGGGATACTGAACTTTATACGCCTCAGCAGAGAAGAAACTTAAAAAGCTGGAGGTGCCTCAAACTTTTCAAGTTTCAGTAGAGGAATTGGTGAGTTCAACACTGCACCACCCCTCGCCTGCAAGACAACACTGAAGGACTAAAACGCACACACACCCCTCAGAGGAATATCCTCAGCAGATGTGCACAACCTGCACGCTGCAAATTTCAGAGTATGTCTCAAACAGAGGATGAAAGCACAGGAAGTATTCACAGTTATGTTGACAACTGATGTTAGACAGTTATATTGTGCTAGACTAGTTTAATATATAACTCAATGGGTGGATCCGTCAGAGTATCAGATGACAGATATGTTGTTTCATCACGCAAAGTCTGACAGGCCTGCTTCAGGTCCCTGTAGCAGACGCGCTGAGCTATAACAAGCATGTTTGTGTGAGCATCGAAGCACTGCTGAGTCACACAAACTGTCCCTGGGAACACACAGGAGATAAAATGCTAAAAAAAGGAATGAGAGGGGTGTAGGCCACACAAGAGAGTTACAGTTGGCATGAAATTTACAATCAGTTTGATATGCAACAAACCGCTCGCAAAATATGGTTGTGTAACAGGAATGAAACGCAAAGGAGAGGAGGAAGAGAAGGTTTGTATTGTGGACGTTGCCAAAGGAGACTGGAAAGGATAGGTGGAAAATCATCAGGGAGGGGTGCCTGATACGGCGTGGAGGAGGGAGGGGGGACGGACGGCTGTTTTTTCCACTGCCAGAGAGAGAGAACGGCTAAATCAAATTAATTAGCTCCTTCATCTCCAGGCAGCTACTCAGGCATGCTGTACTGGTGAAGACAGAGATTCGGAGGGAGAAGCGCGGGGGGGGGGGGCTGTAGGCATAAGAGAATGGAAGAGAGCGAGATAGGACATGGTGGAGGGGTGAAAAGCCTGCTGTGTATGTGCGCCATTCAGGAGGACGGGCAGCAGAGGGGAGGGGTGCATAATTCTCTGATAAGCGTGAGGGTTGTTTTGCTGGAGCCTCTGTTCAGCCATGAAGAGGAGGAGGAAGTGGATGCATGTTGGCTGACGCTGTGTGCTGCTGCGCTTCGGGGCGACGGTACTTCCTGTTTCTAGACAGCCTGTATTTTAAAGGGCACTGTAAACAACCCTGCTTCTCTGCACGGCTCTTTAAATAGCACACAGACACTTCAATCAGAACCTCCCGGAAACACGGGGAGCTGAGAAAGTCTTGCAAAGACAAAGAAAGATACAAAGGGTTTTTGAGCAGCGGAAACATGAAGTAAACTTATCCTGTGATCAAAAATAAAATAATAAATCACTATTAACTACACTGACATCAGAAGAAAAGGAAAAGGAAAGCAGTAAAGAGGGAACAGGGAAAAAAGAAAGTGAGGCAGATGGTCAGAGGCAATGGCATCACGCCAGGGGAAACAAAACAGCAGCAGAGCAGAGAAACTAAACACAAAAAAGTGAGAAAAGAGGCAAAGCGAGTGGCACGGTCAGGAGACAGCCACTGCAGGCAGCATGTGGCCATCTCTGAGGCTTAGTGTGCAAGAGAGAGGGATGAAGGGAATGGAGCGAGGGAGAGAACAAGAGACAGTAGAAGAGGGCGTGAGAGAAATTATGAAAAAGGTTCGAGCATAAGAGGGAGGATCAACTAGGGAGACAGTTCTGTGAGGGAGGAAAAGCAATCATGTGAGTAGAAGGGTGAAGTGTACAAAAAATAGGAAGGCCGAGCTGATTCACAATAAATAAATGGAGCTTCCTGAAAGCTTAACAATAAGTGAGAGGGGAATGATAGTGAAAAAATAGGATGTATGGCAAAGGAACGCCTGAGAGATGGTGCCAGAGGTCAAGACCTTGGGAGAAGAGAGCAGTGGACAGCTCGGTGCGGCAGCGTTGCCCAGACGAGACTTGGCTGCACTGTGAGAACCCCAGATTAGCACTAAGCCGATTGCAACGCGAGGTGGGATCAAGAGCAATTAATTTAGCACCCAGATAGTTCCAGGAAGAGGCTGAAAGAACCTTAACAAAACGTAGATCTCCTGCAAAACTCTGGTGTGTCCTCTGAGTCAAATACTAGGTGACTTAACATTCCTACGTCTGTCTACTATTTTCTGCAAATGAGCCGCCTGAAAAGAATCCTGTGTAAAAGACGGTAGATGAGAACTTGGAAGGCTTGAAAGAGTGTGCGGATGATAAAAGGAAGGATAAAAGAAAGATGAAGACGCTTGGCAGAGGCTGACATCAGCCAAAACAAACACCCAAAGAACAGGACATTCTCTTGCGGACAGAAATGGGCCGGCCTGTTCCAATGGGCTCTCAGAGAGAGCATGCCTCCAACCCTGCGTCACCCATTTTTATTACAAAACAACATCCTGGTGCATAACTTAAGAGGAAATACAACCTAAGATAGATTTTTTTTTTCTTGTTCATACAATAATGGGCGATTCACTCTTATTTTGTGCACCACAAATAGAAACAAAACCGCCATGACTCTGCGCATTTCCTCTGCGTTTTTGACTATTTTTTGGTTTTGAGAATGAAGCTGCTGCTGTAGACTGGGACTGGTTGTTTTAACACCGTGAAATGTTCAGAATCTGATTAAAAAACTTTAAGACCCACAAAATCTCCATTTTCTAGTCAGTAGGGAAGTTGTATTAAAAAAAAAAAAAAAAAACTGCAACAAAGCCTTAAGGACATGTTGCTTTGATTTCAGTTTTTGGAGAAGTTTTTGCTCACAAACAGTGACTGAATTGTTTCAGAAAAAGCACGTTTTTTTTCTCTTTTTTTTGGATTGTGCTTCAGGTGCAACGGCTGACTGGCTGAATACATCTAATGAGGTTGCTGTTTGTCTAAAGTAACTAGAGTCGAGAATAGTTTATGCTTTTTGATTGTAAATCTGATTCAACAAATAAATAGTCTGCTCCTCCCAACATGCTTTGCATCTGCCTGTCTGTTTCTTCCTCCATTCTTGTTCACCTACTTTATTGTGTTACAAAGCTTCCCCACCAACCCACACACACACACACAGTCAGGCTCTGACATCATCAGACAAGAGCTCCCCCTAGATACATGAATCCTCACCCTTTCCAGGAATTTATGCTTCTGGAAAACAAACACGTGCACTCGCTGTACAATACATATGTATATGTGCATATATGAACTGCCGAGGTAGTAATCAAAAGTTATATTTGTCTTTTTCTTTTTACAAACACTATATTACTGTGACGGCTGCACGAAAAGAGGAACCCACCCAGATCATGGAGTAAATGTCCAACTTCCAAAACCATGCACCACTTTTCAGTAAGACCTAATGTTAAGAGAAGTTGACTCAGATTTAAGACTTTTTAAATGCAATTCAAATCAATTAGAATGAAAAAAAAAGTATACCAATTCAAAAAGTACTGCATTCAAATTTTCACTCAAGCCTAAGCACACATGTATTATCAGCAAAATATACTTTTTGTGTTATATTATGACAAACTACATATCATTAGATGATTATTGTGGATATAATAATATGTAAGCTTTTTAGTAACTTTTTTTTAAAATAATTTTAAGTATGTCACTCACAGTATAGAGAATGATCTATAGTTTGCATGTGAAATACAAATAACACATAAATGTAGGTGACTATAAATTATACTTCCCTCTGAAATGTAGTGGAGCCAAAGTATAAAGGAGCATAAATATGAAAATACTCTAGTAAAATGCAAGTACCACAACACAGTACTTGAGTGTGTGTATTTGTAGTTAATTTACACTACAATGAATATGGACATCAGACTCAACCCAGCTTTGAGTACTGTGTTTTTTCTCTGGGCATTTGTGCTGTTTGTGTTACTTATACTTATCACAAGCACTCCCCATACTGATCTGCATCCGTTTTACTTGTAATGCTTACATGGCCAAGAGTGGATAAGTTCTTAATTTTTAAAAATATCTTCAGGACAGTGCTGTAATAATTAGATTTCAAAACTATCTATGACATTTGGTTAAATTCTTACTAAACGACATGCCTGACAACGTTAAGGCTCTATGCACTAACCTCCTTGGAGCAGCAGAGGGAGCACGTTTGACAGCCTTGTGGGACCCGCTTCCGCATTGAAAACGTGGTTGTGCAATATCTTTGCAATGCTGATCGTTCTCAGTATGAGCCAGAGGAGGGAGCCAACTGGTCAATAATGAATCCTTTGTATAGTCATGGTATTGCATGGCACATGGTGAACAAAGTGATTTACTGTCACATTCCTCTATGCATTTTAAACCTGGCATGCATGCTACCCTTTTCAGTTATTTAAAATAACTCGAAACAGAACATGGTTTGAGGATGGTTTAAGGATACTGCAGATGTGGCATCTATCCTTGCTTCTGGGCTTGAATGATACTGTCCTCTGCTGGACCTGCCAAAAAGAGACGATGGCAAAGAGGGATGTTCACGCTGGCAGCAGCACATAGACACTAAGCAATCCCACTCACCAACTTTTACATGAATGTTACGATTTAACATGAATTCAAGGATGTAAAAATTTACCTGGAATAATCCCCAAACAATAAAATAAACCCAGTCCATCATGTTGGTTCAGTGTCTTTATTTAAACAAAAGGCAGTAAGAAATAAAACATAAACTGACAAAATGTTCTTTTGAGCACTATTACAGAGTTAATACATGTAATAAGCACTACACCAGATTGAGATTATGAAATCATAGCACGGAGATAATGAAAGGTGGTTCAACCACTATTTCGATTATACTTCCACTTCCTTTTTACTGTATGAAGGCAAAATACATAAATGGTCGACACAAACATATTCCAGCACTTTAAACACACACACACCTTATCACTGGTTGAATGGGACAATGAAGATTTATGGCTCTCAAAGGATTTAACATTAACACAGTGTACTGTATCGCTTTTGGACAATCAGTTAGCCCTCAGCAGTAGCCAAACGTTACTTCTTCTCTTCCCTTGGGTACAACTAGCAAGAGCTAACCGGATAAATCTATTGTGTAACAAGCTAATGGCATTTCCTAGTCCCTGAAAGCAAGATTAATAATTCAACTACTGTTACTTACACTACTCTTTATAACCGCTTACTGACTACACAGCAAACATAATCGTCCAATAACAGACCACTATGCACGTAGTTAGCTAGCAAAATGGCTTCAACTTTCGACACCACCGAAGAGTCAAGACTAAAGAAATACTGGCTAGCGAACTTCCAGGCAGCTTCGACCCTTTATACGCTTCCACATTATTAGATAAAACACTCACACTGCCGTTTCTCATTTAGACACGGAGCTCAACGTTTTTTGAAAATGCGTAGCTCCTTGGCTGGTCTTGTTGGCCAACAAGAATATTCCAGACTCCATTTTTCTCGTTCACAACAAGAAGCATATCGTCAAACACCGCCATGTTGATCGCTAATGGAGTAACGTGCTAGCTGTACTAGCCTGTCTTTTGGACATTATGATACAAGAAATACCCACAATACTACAGTAAATAATAAAGCTAACATTACGAAAGAAGCTGTCTCGAAAAACCAGGGATTGAATTAGCTTGTAATTAACTGGTAAGCAGCTAACTGAACGTTTTGTCCCATAGCGTCTAAGCCTAAACCATCAGGCTACTTTACCTTACACAAAAGACATATTCTGGACATAAGAGTACTTACTCACTTTATATATTCCCATCAAAGCACATTACTTACACACAACTAAATCTGAGGATGTGTTAAATAGCAGACAAACAGCAGGGAACATACCGTCGTTGTTGGCGAAGTAGTCTTAAATTAAGCTAACCAGATCACCAGCCGCATTGCTAAGAAATTAAAATTTGAGCGTTGGAAAATAAAGATATAATTGACTGGCTTGTACATAAATTGTAATAATCGCAGGTTTTAGTAAATTAGTTCAATAGTCAATTTAATAAATAGCGCAGTAATGTTACTTAACCGCCAAAACCACGGCATTTCGGAATGCTTTCGAAAAGCGGCCTACGACAAACTTACGAATTTTAACAAAAATATTAAAAATGTAATAATAACTGAACAATACAATTTGATATAAATCAAATACAGAACATGTATATGTAAAAATAATCAAAAACATCCGAAAAACAAACGTTAAATGAACACTTAAGGCTTCCCCCAGTCTTTCCTACGGGCTGTACGGAAAATCCAGTCCACTGGCCGGCCATCGTTCGCGGGCGAGTCCGAGGCTTGCAACAAAGTCCCAAAGATCCAAAAATTCACTGGACGAAGAACTGTTACTTCGATATGTTTCTAAAATAGCTCGAAAAATAATCCAATCTACAGTGTTTCAACATGAAAATATCATGTATTTCGACAATTTTCCCGTTTCATTATAGGTCTTGACAGGCCTCAGCCCTGAGCCTCTTTTCTTAGAGCCCAGGCTGATCCAGAGCGAGACGAACGGGACAACAGAGATTTTTTTTATTTTTGCTCTGAGGGAAGAAATTCACATCGGCCACATTCGGCAAATATCGGAAACGGGGCGGATTTTGTTAAAATTATTCTAAAAAGGATCATTTCTTCGCAGCCATTGGTGCTCTCTTTTCTACTATTCAATAATAATGACAAGACGGGCGAATCGAGAGCAATTCAATTGAATATTCATGTTCAGGATGCAAAATATACTGTGCACCGCCTACTCTGTTATAATAAAGCCAATAGGGATGAGTTCAGATTAAACCAACACCCGCCTTTATTTTTGATTTGTTAAAAAAATAAACGTGCTCTCTCATTGGCTGTACGTGTTATAAAATTAATTATTCATGTCACTGTCCTGAATGGCCAATGAGCGTTTTACTACAGAGATCCATGTCCCACCTTCCGAAGAGTCAGTCCCTGTTTTTTTGAGTGTGCAACCCCGTAGTAAGCGCCCAGTCTATATAACCAAGCGTTGGTTCACTTCATGCTCAGAAGCGCTTAGAGCGCTCCAGAGTGTAGATCAGGAAAAGGGAGGGGAACAGTCGGTGGCCGGCTTACTTAGGACCAAAACATAAATAATTCGGCCATAGAGGCAACCGACAGCAGAGGTACCTGGGATATCGCCTTCGGAGACTTTCCGGTCACCGTTGGCGGCCTGACCAGAGCCGTGGTGACAATTTAAAGGCTGTTCCTGCTCACAAAGCGGCGTGCCGAGGAAGGACGCGTCTCTTTGAATAGACAGGATGCACGGACCGCCCTCCGGCGACAGCGCATGCCCATTGCGCACGATCAAGAGAGTTCAATTCGGCATCATCAGCCCAGATGAGCTTGTAGGTTTTCTTTCTGGGGAGTGGGGATTTTTTAATTAATTCTCTGACAGATCACACACTACGCTTACAGTTTCTTGACTAATCTTGTAGTTTAACATATATGTAAAAGACATGGTTCTGTTTACAACGGAAATGCTTGCTGTTGCTGTTAGCCTAGCCTAGCTAGCTGTGTCAGGCTAGTGGAGCTTGTGCTAACTAGCATGTAGCAGGAAGTTTGAAAAAAAAAACTTAAAGCACAACATTATCAAAAAGGATCCATGCTATCACATGAATTAAACCCCCTTTTATTCATGCAATGTAACCTTAAGGCCCACCAGTAAGTGAAGATTTTGGTTACTTTTCGCTTTTTGTCATGGACACAACGTGTTTGGTTTTTACCACTGACCGCATTGTACGCATTGGTCTGTTTTCTCTCACAATAAATGAATAAAAGGTAACTTAAACAAATTCAGATATGCATGTTTTCTTTAACGCAGGATCGCGTCTTTAGTAGATATAATGTGAACAGGAATAGTTGTTTTTATTTTCTTCTGTATTTTTAACTGTTGAGTTAGAAGTTTCATACCATAGTAAAAGTCAGTGTTTACAGAATTTAATGTTTATTCACACGAGGCAATCATTACACAAACTTGAATATGTACGTTTTGATCTCGTCTGTTAATTTAAGTGATTTAAAAAAAAAACAAAAAAAAAAAAACACTGGTAACACTTGGTTAATGGAAATTTTGATTTCATCACTTATGATAAAATGTTATAGAAAACACATTTTTATGACTGACTTATATTAGGTATGGAAACTTATATTCTTGCACTGATTGTACACAATCAACTGCTTGTCACTTTAGCACCAACTTATATATATTCTGTTTTTCTCCCCAGAAACGGATGTCAGTTACTGAAGGGGGAATCAAATACCCCGAAACAACAGAAGGAGGACGCCCTAAACTTGGTGGCCTTATGGACCCAAGACAAGGTGTCATAGAAAGAACTGGAAGATGTCAGACATGTGCAGGTATGGTGCGATGTTAGAATTTCATGCTTAAATATGTTATTGATCAGTTGACTGCTGTTACCAGTGAATGTCCTGACTTAATGTATTTACCTGGCTTTTGTTCCCTCAGGCAACATGACAGAATGTCCAGGCCATTTTGGGCACATCGAACTGGCAAAGCCAGTGTTCCACGTCGGCTTCATTACAAAGATAATGAAGGTTCTCCGATGTGTCTGCTTCTTTTGCTCAAAGTTATTAGTGGATTCGGTAAGTATATTCAGAATAATATAGTGCATAATGTAAAAAAATCCACTGATATTTTATCATGAATTTATCATTCCAGTTTTTACAGTTTTGTTAATAATTTGTTCCCATTGCTGTTACCTCTAGAACAATCCAAAGATCAAAGACATCCTGGTAAAATCTAAAGGGCAGCCCAGAAAGCGTTTGACACATGTGTACGAGCTGTGCAAAGGAAAAAATATATGTGAAGGAGGGGAGGAAATGGATAACAAATTTGGAATGGAACAGCAGGAGACAGAGGAGGACATTTCCAAGGAGAAGGTATTTGGGTGGAGTCTTTTTGACATAGTTAATGTGCTTTTCTGATCTCAACATACATGACTCTTGCTCAACCTATTTTCTTACTGAAACTCTTAGATTCACTCCTTGTTTTGTAACCTACGCAGGGTCATGGTGGCTGCGGGCGCTACCAGCCACGTATCAGACGCTCTGGCTTGGAGCTGTATGCTGAGTGGAAGCACGTTAATGAGGATTCGCAAGAGAAGAAAATCCTGCTGAGTCCCGAGCGTGTACACGAGATCTTCAAGCGCATCTCAGATGAAGAGGACATCATCTTGGGCATGGACCCCAAGTTTGCCCGGCCTGAATGGATGATTGTAACTGTGTTGCCTGTGCCTCCGCTGGCTGTGAGGCCTGCTGTAGTCATGCAGGGATCTGCTCGCAACCAGGTAAGACAGTATGACAACAGACAGAATGTTTTGTTGTGCTGTCAAACTGCATTTTTTGTTTCTGCATGTTTTTGGGCTTTGAGAGTAACAAGTAACTTCTGCTTTAAAGGATGACTTGACCCACAAGCTGGCTGATATTGTTAAGATCAACAACCAACTGAGAAGAAACGAGCAGAGTGGAGCAGCAGCCCACGTCATAGCTGAGGATGTGAAGCTGCTTCAGTTTCATGTAGCCACTATGGTGGACAATGAATTGCCAGGCCTTCCAAGGGTATGTGAGCACTTCACGGTACCATAAATATGCAGTTAGATACTGACCCAAATATGCCAATGTGTGCTCAGTCACACTGGCGGTTGCAATTTTCTGTAGTTCAGTTTTGCACAATATTTTTTATGGTGGTTAAATTATAATTCATGTTTTCTTTTCTCAGGCAATGCAAAAATCTGGCCGCCCTCTCAAATCCATAAAACAACGTCTAAAGGGAAAGGAGGGGCGAGTCAGAGGTAACCTGATGGGCAAGCGTGTGGACTTCTCCGCCCGAACTGTCATCACCCCGGACCCCAACCTGCAAATCGACCAAGTGGGCGTACCACGATCCATCGCAGCCAATATGACATTCCCAGAAATTGTCACACCCTTTAACATTGACAGGTGCACCAGAGTAGTTACCTAATTAAATGTCATGTAATTTTTTTAAATTTCATTTGATGCCAGATAATTTATTCTGATGACTTTTATTAGATTGCAAGAGCTGGTGCGAAGAGGCAACAGCCAGTACCCAGGAGCCAAATACATCATCCGTGACAATGGAGACAGAATTGACCTGCGATTCCACCCTAAACCAAGTGACCTACATCTGCAGATTGGCTACAAGGCAAGATTAAAAAAAAAAAAAAAATACAAGCCGTTTAACAGCCATGTTTATTACAAGGAATATCTTTAGTTACATGATGTTTTAAAATATTTTATTTAATTCTGACTAAAACAGTTTTTTTTTCCTTTTTCTTTTTAGGTGGAAAGACACATGTGTGATGGCGACATCGTCATCTTCAACCGACAGCCTACACTACATAAAATGTCCATGATGGGGCACAGGGTTCGGATTCTGCCATGGTCCACATTTCGACTCAACCTCAGGTACCAAATGAAGACCAGACCTCACTGACTTTTATAAATGTGTTTCCTTTGTCACAAGTTGCGACCTTTTTTATAGAAATAATTTGTCAAATACCCGAACACACTCTTGAGAATTTTGCATAGTAGTCATGTAATTATGTTATATGTGTATGTTTTTATAGCAATTTCTGGACCATACTTCCGTCTTAATGCAAATTCTTGGCTGTAATAAGAGTTACCGCTAAAACATCCCACCCTTTCTTCTCCCTCCAGTGTCACCACCCCATACAACGCTGACTTTGACGGGGATGAGATGAACCTCCACCTCCCGCAGTCCCTCGAGACAAGGGCAGAGATTCAGGAGCTGGCCATGGTGCCGCGTATGATTGTTACACCCCAGTCCAACAGGCCCGTCATGGGTATTGTGCAGGACACCCTCACGGCTGTGCGCAAATTCACCAAGAGAGATGTCTTCTTAGAGAGGGTAAGGAGACAGTTGGCATCTCAGACATGGTGTCGGTTTCATGTGTTCTATCACGGTCTTCAATTTCATCATCCTTCCACTCACTGCGCGTTTTTGCCACCACAGGGAGAAGTCATGAACCTCCTCATGTTCCTCTCCACCTGGGACGGGAAGATGCCTCAACCGGCCATCCTCAAGCCCCGTCCTCTGTGGACAGGCAAGCAGATCTTCAGTCTCATCATTCCGGGACACATCAACGTCATCCGCACACACAGCACCCACCCCGACGATGAGGACAGCGGCCCTTACAAGCACATCTCACCTGGGGACACCAAGGTACAAAGCGCTGATCAATTTAAGTATAGCTCACTGAATGAAGATTGGTTTTACAATGCAAAGTAACTCTTCCTTCAACTTATTCACATAGGTCATTGTGGAGAACGGTGAGTTGATCATGGGCATCCTGTGTAAGAAGTCTCTGGGAACCTCAGCTGGCTCCCTCGTCCACATCTCTTACCTGGAGATGGGCCACGACATCACCAGACTCTTCTACTCCAACATTCAGACTGTGGTCAACAACTGGCTGCTCATCGAGGGTAAGAAAACAGTAAAACTAATATAACCATTGCTGTATTCTAGTGGTATTGATTGATAAACTTTAGGCACCAATTATATTTTCTCTTCATCTCTTCTTCAGGTCATTCCATTGGTATTGGTGACTCCATTGCTGATGCCAAGACGTACCTTGACATCCAGAACACCATCAAGAAAGCCAAACAGGATGTGATAGAAGTAAGCACAAAGTATTTCAACACAGTTTTTAACAACCTTCCAGGGGAACTATAGGACAGAAAAGTTAAAGTTTTCCTTTGCCTTTCACCCTCCCAGGTCATTGAGAAAGCCCACAACAACGAGCTGGAGCCGACCCCCGGTAACACACTGAGGCAGACCTTTGAGAACCAGGTGAATCGTATCCTGAACGACGCTCGTGACAAAACAGGATCCTCTGCCCAGAAGTCTCTGTCTGAGTACAACAACTTCAAGTCCATGGTGGTGGCTGGTTCTAAGGGTTCAAAGATTAACATCTCACAGGTATGAGAGTCAATCTAACTATCAGTCCCTCACAGTAGATCAATTAGTTTTGATTTACCAGAATACAATTGTAGTGTACGTATCTTGCCAGTCACTTGACCACTACTCTTCTCTCTTTATTTAGGTTATTGCTGTGGTGGGGCAACAGAACGTGGAGGGTAAACGAATTCCCTTTGGCTTCAAACACCGCACGCTGCCTCACTTCATCAAAGATGACTACGGCCCTGAGAGTAGGGGCTTTGTGGAGAACTCCTACCTGGCTGGCCTGACGCCAACAGAGTTCTTCTTCCACGCCATGGGAGGCAGAGAGGGTCTGATTGACACAGCTGTCAAGACCGCTGAGACTGGTGAGCCCAGGAACCGGGATTTTTTTTTTTTTTTTTTTTTTTTTAGAAACATGGGGTGTGCCAGCAAAAGGTGTTTTCTAATGTGGAAAATCTGCTCTGCCTCACCAGGGTACATCCAGCGTCGTCTGATCAAGTCTATGGAGTCTGTGATGGTGAAGTACGACGGCACGGTGCGTAACTCCATCAACCAGGTGGTCCAGCTGCGCTACGGTGAGGACGGCCTGGCAGGAGAGAACGTCGAGTTCCAAAATCTGGCAACAGTCAAACCCTCACACAAGGCCTTTGAAAAGAAGTGAGTCCCACACTCAAATACTTTGTGTATATACTCAATCAGAAAATTGAAGTATTGTATTTTGTTAAAATGTATTTAATGACAGCGGGCAGTTGGTTTTTGAGGTCAGTGAATTTTGGCTGTGTGCGCACATTCATTTTAGCCTATTACTCAGAGTTTAGAACCTTTATGTCTATGATCAGCAATTTAACTTTGGTCTCATCTTGTCTTATCTGTCTAGGTTCAAGTTTGATTGCACTAATGAGCGAGCCCTGAGGCGGATGCTGCAAGAAGACGTGGTGAAAGACGTGCTGACCAACGCCCACGTGCAGGGCTCCTTGGAGAGGGAGTTCGAGAAGATGAAGGAGGACAGGGAGATCCTTCGAGCCATTTTCCCCACGGGGGATAGTAAGGTGTGTGGTCCCGTCCGTGCACACCTCTGCTCTTTAAGAATCTCTTGCTCTGCCACGTGAACTCAAAGATACAATGCTGCAATGTTTCATCTCGCCCGCAGGTGGTGCTGCCGTGCAACCTGGCCAGAATGATCTGGAACGCTCAGAAGATCTTCCGCATCAACACTCGGACCCCAACAGACCTGAATCCTCTAAGAGTGGTCGACGGTAAGATAAAAAAAAAAAAAAAAAAAAAAAAAGACAAACCTCATTAGTCAAATATATTCTATATTTAATCAGCCACTTTTAATTCTCTTACACTTAATGCATTCAGCAAAGTTGCCACGTCATATTTTTAGTGACAGGATTTTGTGGAACACGTGGACAAACGACTGGCTGTAGAATTAGAGCCAAGAGGTCATGGCCCGGCTTCAAGTGCGTCTTAAAGCCACGTAAAGCCACCTGGGGAATCCACACCAGTTACATAACACGTAGAACAGCTCAAGTCCTATAGAGTGTGGAAATGATCGTTTTCAAAATATAACATGGCAAGGGAGAAAAAGTTGTCGGCTTTAAATTATTTGATTACATGAAACTCAAACTTTTGGTGTGTATTTGGATCCTCAGGTGTTCAGGATTTGAGCAAGAAGCTGGTGATTGTGAATGGCGACGACCCGCTAAGCAGACAGGCCCAGCAGAACGCCACCCTGCTCTTCAACATCCACCTGCGCTCTACGCTCTGCTCCAGACGCATGACGGAGGAGTTCCGCCTTACCACCGAGGCTTTCGACTGGCTGCTGGGAGAGATTGAGACCAAGTTCAACCAGTCCATTGTAAGTTTAGCGGTCTGACATGTACGGTTGAAGAGTTGTTTAAGAGCTGTCAGATCTCTGTGAGACGGTTTAACTTTAATCCCGTATTTACCTTTTGCTTCATCAGGCCCACCCAGGTGAAATGGTTGGTGCTCTGGCTGCTCAGTCGCTGGGAGAGCCAGCCACCCAGATGACCCTGAACACTTTCCATTACGCCGGTGTGTCAGCCAAGAACGTCACACTCGGTGTGCCTCGTCTAAAGGAGTTGATCAACATCTCTAAGAGGCCCAAGACGCCCTCGCTGACTGTTTTCCTACTGGGTCAGGCGGCACGTGACGCTGAGAGGGCCAAGGACATCCTCTGTCGACTGGAGCACACCACACTGAGAAAAGTAAGAGAGAGAAAATGACCGGACAGTTTCTCCTTATGTAGTTTTTTTTTTTTATCACAGTTAGAGAAGCTACAGGTGTTATCAGGTAGACTTCATCTAATTTAATAGCTGTGACTAAAAGTTTGCCTCTTTTCCCAGGTGACAGCCAACACCGCCATCTACTATGACCCCAACCCTCAGAACACAGTGGTGGCTGAGGACCAGGAGTGGGTGAATGTCTACTACGAGATGCCCGACTTTGATGTGACGCGCATTTCGCCGTGGCTGCTGCGCATCGAGCTCGACCGCAAGCACATGACCGATCGCAAGCTGACTATGGAGCAGATTGCAGAGAAGATCAACGCCGGTGGGTTGCTTACACATGCTCTTGTTTTGTACTTTTGAGAGAAGTGAGCTGCTCTTCCTCTAATGTCATCACGGTTCTCTCTTCCCAAAAGGTTTTGGAGATGATCTGAACTGTATCTTCAATGATGACAATGCTGAGAAGCTCGTTCTGCGAATCAGAATCATGAACAGCGATGAGAACAAGTTCCAAGAGGTGGGTAATGATAACGTATTCAATGATAGTACAATAACACTGTAGTGTAATTTCTGTAATAACCGTATTTTCCTTGTCTAGGACGAGGAGGTGGTCGACAAAATGGATGACGATGTGTTCCTGAGGTGCATCGAGTCCAACATGCTGACAGACATGACCCTACAAGGCATTGAGCAGATCAGCAAGGTAAACACAATAAGAGCATGTTGCATTGCTACAGTAGCTTCCCCTGCAGGATCATCATGATATCAGTAACAAAAGCTCATACCTGCCCCTAGCTCTAAGTTCAAACTCCTCCACTCTTCCAGGTGTACATGCACTTGCCGCAAACTGACAATAAGAAGAAGATCATCATCACAGAGGACGGTGAGTTCAAGGCCCTGCAGGAGTGGATCCTTGAGACGGACGGAGTGAGTCTCATGAGAGTGCTCAGCGAGAAGGACGTGGACCCCGTCAGGACCACCTCCAACGACATTGTGGAGATCTTCACGGTACAAAAGCATTAAAAGCGGTTTCGTCTCAACAGCAGAATCACAGTAAGTTTTTCTTTGACATTCATTTTGTCTCCTCCGCTGCTCTCTCTCTTACACAGGTCTTGGGAATCGAGGCTGTGCGAAAGGCTCTGGAGAGAGAGTTGTACCACGTCATCTCCTTCGACGGTTCCTATGTCAACTACCGTCACTTGGCTCTGCTCTGTGACACCATGACCTGCCGCGGTCACTTGATGGCCATCACACGTCACGGCATCAACCGTCAAGACACGGGACCACTCATGAAGTGTTCCTTTGAGGAGACGGTGAGAAGATAATCAATAACCGAATCATTTCAGAAGAAACTGCTTTGACCTTATGGTTGTTTTTAGTTGCTGTTTTTAGTTGCTGATTAAAAATGGACTTTTAATAACTGGATTATACCTCTTTCTTTTCCATTCCCTTGTCAAGGTGGATGTGTTGATGGAGGCATCGTCCCACGGTGAAAGTGACCCCATGAAGGGTGTGTCTGAGAACATCATGCTCGGCCAGCTCGCCCCGGCTGGTACAGGCTGCTTTGATTTGCTCTTGGATGCTGAGAAGTGTAAATACGGCATGGAGATCCCTACTAACATACCTGGCATCAGCGTGGCCGGACGTAAGTGGAGAAATCTTTGTTGGATATAATGAATTATTGTGTTCTTATAGTAGATACAGTGTTGGAGCTGTGATATTTATGTTCTGTTTGTGTCCTATTTGCAGCCACTGGTATGTTCTTTGGCACGGTCCCGAGTCCCATGAGCGGTATGTCACCTGCCATGACGCCGTGGAACACCGGAGCTACGCCAGCCTACGGCGCCTGGTCCCCCAGTGTCGGTGAGTGTATGCCCAGGTTTCTGTGGCTCTTCTCCTTTTTTGTTGATTTTCATACGCTGAGTTTATTTGTTTGTTTTTTGTTTTTTTTCCCCTCTCCAGGAAGCGGCATGACCCCTGGAGCAGCAGGTTTCTCTCCCAGCGCAGCATCAGATGCAAGTGGCTTCTCTCCTGGCTACTCCCCGGCCTGGTCCCCCACTCCTGGGTCTCCAGGTTCTCCAGGACCTGCCAGCCCATACATCCCATCTCCAGGTCAGACACTGCAGAAATCTCTCAATTACTTCAGTTTTTGTTTTTTTTCAATAACAACTGTGGTGATATTGATTTTGACTTTATACAAACTGAAATTGAACAGCACAAAAATTAGTTATGTGAAGTTAATATTAATCAATGACAGTCTGTTTATTTGCACATGCAGAATGATTAGATTTATTATCATCTCATATATGGGACAAAATATATTGGAAGCACACACACATTCATATACATGATGAATAATAGTGGCTCAGGGATGGAGGCCTGGGGAACAAGTGTTTTCTCCACTCTTAACATTTGTCTGTTTTCTTCTTTAGGTGGAGCCATGTCACCCAACTACTCACCCACCTCCCCGGCCTACGAGCCTCGCTCCCCTGGAGGCTATACCCCTCAGAGCCCGGGCTACTCCCCAACATCACCCTCCTACTCCCCCACCTCTCCCTCTTACTCTCCCACCAGCCCGAACTACAGTCCGACATCTCCTTCCTACTCTCCCACTTCTCCCAGTTACTCCCCGACTTCTCCTTCCTATTCGCCCACATCTCCTTCTTATTCCCCAACGTCCCCGTCTTACTCCCCCACCTCCCCGTCTTACTCCCCCACCTCCCCCTCCTACTCTCCCACCTCGCCGAGCTACAGCCCAACATCGCCGAGCTACAGCCCGACGTCACCCAGCTACTCTCCCACCTCTCCTTCTTACTCACCCACCTCACCTTCTTATTCTCCCACGTCTCCATCTTACTCTCCCACCTCCCCCTCATACTCCCCCACTTCTCCTTCCTACTCGCCGACCAGCCCGAGCTACAGCCCCACGTCACCGAACTACACCCCGACCTCACCCAGTTACTCCCCCACCTCCCCCTCCTACTCCCCAACATCGCCCTCTTACTCCCCAACCTCCCCCAACTACACCCCGACCAGTCCCAACTACTCTCCCACCTCTCCCTCGTACTCCCCGACCTCTCCATCCTACTCCCCTTCCAGTCCACGCTACACCCCGCAGTCACCCACCTACACACCCAGCTCACCCTCATACAGCCCCAGCTCACCCTCCTACTCCCCGACCTCCCCCAAATACACCCCGACTTCCCCCTCATACAGCCCAAGCTCCCCAGAGTACACTCCCACCTCTCCCAAGTACTCCCCTACCTCGCCAAAGTACTCCCCTACATCACCGAAGTACTCGCCCACTTCTCCCACCTATTCCCCAACAACACCAAAATACAGCCCCACCTCCCCGACCTACTCCCCCACCTCCCCAACCTACACCCCCACCAGCCCCAAATACTCCCCTACTTCCCCAACTTACTCCCCGACCTCCCCCAAGTACTCACCCACATCTCCTACGTACTCACCAACTAGTCCTAAAGGCTCCACGTACAGCCCCACCTCCCCTGGATACAGCCCCACCTCACCCACCTACAGCCCGGCAATCAGCCCCGATGACAGCGACGAGGAGAACAACTGATGAGCGGCGGCTGAGAAGGGGAGGCACCTGAAGAAACTCCGTCACCTCGTGGTGGACACCTGAAGGACAGTATCTTTGACCAGCTGGAGGTGGCGGTGTTTTTAGCCACAGGGGTCCCAATTGTGATCAGTTTTCTTTGGGGAAATCTCCACTTTGAGACCTCTGTCTTGACCATCTGAGGGAGTTGCCCCACCTTTACCCCCCCACCCCCCACCCCCCATCCCCCCAAAAATAGTTAAAACTATTATGTGAAAGACTTGAACTGCTTTGCCTGAAGGAAAAAAGGCTGCCTTTTGAAATAGTTTTTTAATTTCCACATGGGGTGTTGAAGCAAAACTGCAAATCCCAAGAGGGAATGAAAAGGAGAGGAAGATGTGGTGAACACATGAGGGGGAGAAAATGTCCCTTTTTAACTTTATAGTGTATTACATCCAGTCTCTCTCTCGTTCTCTAAATGTTGGGTGTATAGTTGTTCCTGGAAAACGTACATTTTGCCAAAAGCCTTTTTCAAAAAGCTAAGTGGATTGTATTCATCACTAAAGCGTAAGCTCTAAAGAAAAATCAAGGAGGTAAGGTTTAGACTTTGTTTACTGCTCATTTCACCAAGGTGTATCTTGTTAGACCTGTTGCTGCTTTTGTAAAAGTACAGTTGCTGCCAGTTTTGGGGGCGATGTGGATGAAAGAAGATGGAGCTTTAGGTGTTTGATTATATTCAAATGAAGAGTTGGATGATCAGCATAAATACATACATTATAGGAGAGAGAAACTGGCTTGCAGGGAAGGGAAATTTCACTCTGAACATCATTAACTACATAGGTGTGTGTACCCATCGCCCTCCCCTCTTCCTCCTTCACACCCCAAAGACAAAACCTGAAAGATGTCATGAAAAACACCCACCAGCATCCTCTTGTCCTCTACCATTTTGGAGACTTGTGCATCAAAAGCAAAAAAAAAAAAAAAAAAAAAAAAACTTTTCCAGATACTCTTCTTCCCTTGACACTGGGAATTTAAAGATTTATATGAAAAAAAATTAATAGTCAGAATGATTATTGTCTTTCATTTTGATTCTAGGAGGAAATGGGGCACATGTGGATGAGGGATACTAGTTTGGCGTTGCTGCTTTTGTCATTGTTTGCATGAGTAGCACATGTTAATACATTTTAATCAAGCTTTAGGTTGAAATTTCTTTCGAATCCCTCCCACTTCTTGCTAATCTTCGTCCCATTTCTGATAGCTGACGTGTACACAGGTTTATTTGGACTGTTCAGTTTATTTAAGAAAGAAAGTTAACTACTATTCTGTGTGAATATGAATAGAGGAAAATTAATAATTTTAATTTTTTTTTTTTTTTTTGGCTTTTCTCTTGTTTGCTTTTGGTGACTTTGTAAACATGTTTGCAGGAGGCTCATGTTCATATACTGTGGATGAAGGGGCAGGGGACGGAGGGGAGTGCGTTTATTTTTTTTCTCCTCCCCCTGTTCTCCCCAACAGTCCAAGTTTTTGCCATTATGGCAAATGCTCTTTTCACTAACAGTTGTAGGAAATGTTGCATGCTGTCACCAGGCTGTGGCGTCGCTTCAGTTAAAGGAAGAGTTTGGTGTTTTCACTTCTCGGGACGCCAAAGGGCAACATTTGTCCTGTTGGCCTTTTTGTTCACAACAAAGTGGAACAGTTTATTTTATGTGAAGCAGAGATTGTCCAAAGAAACAGCACTTTTGGCCTCTCTATTAAAAAAAAAAACCTTACCCACTACATTAGTGTGAACTTTCATTTGAATATGGGTGCTTTCTCACATGACTTGACCCAGTTCGACTGCGTTAGGGAACCATCTGTGCGCCCCGATGACAATGGAAATGTTTTCCTTTTCCCTCCTCGTTCCATTTGATCATTCGGCGCGGTTTCTGAATTTCATGGATTAGCTGGGTCTCCTCCCTCTTCCCTCTTCATCCACAAATGATCCTCAGTTCTGAAAATCAGTGTTTCTTTTTTCTACCAGTGTATGTACCTGTGACGAGGGGAAATCAAGGGGAGGGTAGGGGATGTATCAGATCTGACTGGGAGTCCTGAGGAGATACAAATACAACCAGTGATTTTTTGGGGTTATGTTCTGAAAATGTTTAAATGATTTGTCTAATTTTGTGAAACATTGCCTCCAAGGTTGTCTTGAATTGAATGGACTGCATCCTCTGGCCTTTGAGATAAAGCAGGTTTGGTCATTGCACTTAGTAAATATTGTGGTGGAGCTTGTTGCTTTCCATAAAACCCCTTAATTGTCATATTTTGTCCACTATGCTTGCATCCAATCCTGTTGTCTTAACTGTGTGCCGTCCAGTCAATTCAGGACGCCGGGACTCCCAGGTTGAATGAATGGAAAGTGTGTATGTGTGCGCGGTTAGTGTGAGTCCAGAGGCGAGACAGGGTTTCAAGCAGAGGAACGACTTCATGTCTGGGCAAAGGAAGGTTTAACTTAAAATTGCCACTGTATAGAAATCGATTCATTATCTCATTCTCTGTATCTTTGTTCTGTTTGTTTTTTGACTTGGAAAAAAATGAATAAAAGTTTTACTACACGTCTCTGTCTGTTTTATCACCCAACTGCAGCTGTGAGGTGATACACTGAAAGTCTACATTTTGTGCGGCAGCAAATGCTACGTTTGACAGCATCAGTCAGCAACAGTCTCTGGTTTGTTTCTATATGTTATATGTATATAGGGGCAAATACATCAGTTAAATCATGAGAACAATGGTAGAAATTAGGTACATTTATGTAAATATTTAAAGTGCAGTTTTGAGTCATACTATTTTAAGATACTTAATACTCCCTATTTCATGACATGTCAGGGGAATTGGTAGTTTTCATTTTCATTTATTTGATGTGTAGTTACTAGTTACTCTGCAGGTTCAGATTTTATGTATAAAATATAACATCTTGAAATAAAAATATGATGCATTATCATAGATTTCTACTATTAAACAGCATCTAAAGTGAGCAGCTACAGCTAGAACAATGCTCCTTATATAACAATGAATTAGTCATAATAATTAAAGAACTACTCTAAACTATCTGTATTTATAACATAAATCTGCAAAGTAACTTGTAACTGTAGTTGTCAAATAAATGTTGTGGAGTACAATATATTTTAGCAGAAAAAGGAAATAGTCAAGTAAAGTAATTGCACTTCTGTGTCTTATATAATGAGAGGGAAATTATCCGCAACAACACCGCCTGTATTTGCTGAGGTAACGATAAGGACACACCTCATGAGTCCTGATGCACAACACCTGCGTCATAAGACCATTGACGAGAGCAAACGGACGTCAGTGAAAAGCTGACACGCTCCTTCCTGTGGGGGGCGCTCGCCACCTTGCTGTGAACTCACCTGCTCGCTGACAGGAAGTTAGACTGAAAATCAGGCTCATACACAAAGTGGCACTGACACAGTCACAGCCACGAGACGTTTCAGGTGCAGAGCTAATAACATAATGGCACCAGAATTTTGACCACGGGGCACGAGTTTGTCTGTTGAGTCACCTGACAGAGTTCAGCCACCTGTCTGGGAGATTTACAGGTAAAATATGCGAAGTGGTTGATGTGTTTTGGCATTTAATTGCCAGTTATTGTGCTACATGACTTGACCTTAAAGTCAGCCAAACAACAGCTAACATTAGCTCAAGCTAATCAGCTGTTCAATGTTTATCTATTGCAAACCTCTGAACTGGCTTGTGCAAGTAAGAGGGACCACAAGTTGACAAGCACTTTGTCATTAACTCATTACAGGCTTACAGCCATTTACTGACCGAAACACCATGAGCATAAGTGTCTTAACATTCACGGAAGGCTGTTTTATTTGAGCTCAAACTGTTTCTATCATTTCCTCTCTCCTGCAGGCTGAGAACCATCTTTTCATTGCACTTCCTGGCCACCAGATGGAGACAGGGAATTCCCATGAGAGAGACAGAAAAATATAGACCTACCCTGGGTAAGGCCTTTCCACTTGACACATGTAACACACATGTTTTCATTTGATTTCCCTATTTTAAATGTGTGTGACAGTATCATGCACAGTACTGAGAACCATATACTTGTATATTTCCAATGTCTTGTGCGTCATTTTATACACATTTCCACTAAACCCTATGTGACATGCAGCTATGTACCATCTTTGGGAACTTTGGGATCTCTACAAAAATTTCAAATTAAGTTCTTTGGGCTTGTTTGAATAGCATGAGATTGTGATAACTGACTGTCTGAAATGTAATGGATTAAATGTAATGGGAAACTGATGAACTAAAAGTAATTTACTGTAGTTTCCAAAATAATTTTGTTGCATAAATATTAATTAAAAATGTAGTTAACTTAAAATTTTAGTTTGTTGACTTTAAATTCCAGTCACAAATCCTTAACTCAATTAATTGGCGCTTTCAGAAACCTGCACCAAACAATTGAATGAATGAGTGAACAAGACTGACTGTGGCGTTTTTTTTAAGTTAGTAACTCTCTAAATATGAATACAATTTAATGGTAACTAAGTAAAGTGTTTTCTTGCATGCGTAAACAACATGACGTCACAAACTTTGAAGGCAAGGATACTTGTTTGAAGGCGTGACATCTGCACCTTAGATAAGTAAAATTATTAGTGTGGCTGATGTTAAAGTGCATCTCTTGTTGGTACACACCCGTATGGAGATATGAGTGGGCTTTCCTAAGAATCCTCCAGCCTTGTAATCTTCACCTGTAGAACTGATGAATCACAGGTTTGACGCAGCTCAAACTGTGCAAGAGGGCACATCGTGTAATGATGCCCGTCTGCACTCAGCTTCTTACACTGACACATATAGGCGTGTTTGACTGGGAAATCCATATATGACTAATAAGTGTGTTTGGGTCAGTTGCTGTGGTGATGTTTGCCAACATGTGGAGACCTGAGAGTGATTCACTAATGAGAGGGTGATGGGTAAAGGGTTAGTTCATGTTTTTAGGAAAAGAAAAAAACAAAAACTTAGTGGTACTAGGAAGATGCATTTGAATTCTCCCTCCACTTGAAGCTCTGATTCAGTCAAGTTTCCGCTCTCTTGTGGTTTGAGTCAGAGGGCCGGGCTAAGCTTGCTGCAGACGGAGGCAGGAAATATCGTGTGTATGAGAGAGAGAGAGAGAGAGAGAGAAAGAATTTGTGTGTTTAGGGACGTGTTTCTCCTTGCGTGACTGCCTTTCTCTCCCCTCTCTGCTCAGACGTGTTGTGTCCCACTGCTAACTCACTCTCCAAGGTAAGTCTTCATATGAAAACTTGTTTTTGTTTTGCACTTTCTGCTCCACTCTCTTAAAGTTAACCCACTTTTTTTATCCATTTGCATTTGTCTTTTTTCTTAATTTTCCTTCTCTGTGTTCTTTTTCCTGTTTTCTCTCCCACGGACTCCTTTATCCGTTTGCTCATCACATTCCTGAGGAGGATCTCACAGCGGGACAATGAATCTTTAGTTTGTCTGATATCCATCTTTCGACTCAAAGTTTGCGCTTCTCCCCTGCTGCACTTTTCTGTTATAAGTGGGGAAAACTCAACCTCTAATTTCCTTTCCTACTCCGTCCCTGCCTCACTTCCTACACATAATCCTGCTCTTATTTCCAGCTGTTTCACCACTTCCTCAACGTTAGGGTGGGGTGTTAAAGAGGCAACAGCCTCGGAGATCTTGTGAGAATAGAAGTAGAAGTTTGGTGTAATGTAAATTAACCGTTCACTACAACTGTAAAAGTGTAATTCATCTTTCATATGATTAAATATGTCTTTTCTCAGTCCTCTTTGTTCTCTCTGCCTCTCAAATTCTCCCTGCCTGCATCAGTCTGTCTTGATTTCAGTCTCCTAATCTCATAATCATACAGTACACACACCCACACACGCACGCACGCACACACACACACACGCACACAGTGTATACACCAATCATCAATTGCCAGATTGCTCTCAGATCTCTCTTCGCCTGCTGCTCTGCTTATTGTCTGCTCTCATATTTCTGTCTGCTTATCAATGCATGAATGACCGATTGACTCAGTGACCCCTGTAGCCAATCTGTGACCTTGTGTCTCCATCTAAACCCCAGGCGCCACCGACCGCTCCAGTAGCCAAGGCCAAAAGACGTAGACGTTTCTATCGACTAACCTCTCCTGCTGCCGTCATTTCTCTTTAGGGACATTAGCAGGACTCAACTCTGACTTTATGCATCGCACTTTCTTTGTTACAGTCTCACGGTCAGTAAAAATCTGTCTCTATAGCAGAAAATGCACCTAGACGTATTCGGGTCAGAATATTGATACCAGCAAAAACAGCAGATCTCATAGATAAAAAGCTATACTCAGATAATAATAATTTATTAATAGTAGTTAAAATAGTATTTTATAAATTTTCTATTGATTCACTAATGTTCAAATCATTTTAGGATTAATACTGACTACCAGGAACCTCCAAATTGAGGGTGGAGCTTTAAATGAATTAAAAAAAAATACAAAACACACATTTTATAGGGTCAAGTATATAAATATTTTATATGACTGTTTATTTGACTGGTTGATAAAACCTGAATGCATACACCTGAAATTTGAGAAACTATGGCAAACTCGTCATTATGTGTAGCTAAAATGAACAACCACTCATACTGCATATTAATATAGATGCATATCAGCAGTGTAGGCACAGCAGCATGTTGGCTGCCATTCACCATCACATGAGTCTGTGTCACCGCGAAGCCCAAAATGTAGAACTCCTTCACGACAGCTGCTAAAACACAGACACACAGACCACACCTCACGCTCAATGTGGTTAGCAGCTCTGTGAAAGTGACAAAGTGAACCTTTTGGGTTGAAATGAATTTGTCATGCAAGCGGTTTACAGTTGTGTTGGAGTGCAAGAGCAGGGGGTGTTAGCGAGAACACTGCTGTAGAAATTGCAAATTGAGCGTCCTGCATCCTCCGGCTGTCTGGAGTTTGTGGCTCCTAAGATCAACTTGATGAATGCAGCTTTGATAGTGTCCTTAATGTTTCCCAAATATAGTAACACAGGAGTCTCCTGGATAGTGTAACCATGCTATAGGTTTATGTTCCGGCCATTTGTTTTGTTTTATATGGCTCTAAATATACAACGTCCATGATCCCCAAGACACTGCACCATCATTGCTGAAATCCTCCGAAATTGACCCAGAATCCATTCTTTTAAGATGCAGTTTCTCTTAACAGAACTGAAATGCACCTTGGGAGTTGTAGTTTACTTCTCATCTCAAAGTATTTATTTACACAGGGTTTTGACTTTTTTATGAAATGATCAGATATTTTCTAATGCAGTTTTTAAAAAAAAAAAAAATCTTTTTATACTCATGATATGACTGGGAGAGTTTTAATGTCCATCCAAGCAGTGGAGGTGTTTCAGCTGTGAGCCATGTACCACTGTCTGTGGAGAAAATGAGCAGGACTTTTACTTCTGGTAACAGCAGGGACGCTCAATCTCTCTTCCCACTTTGCAGTAGCAATGAGACTGGCCTAGTGTTTTGTATTTGGGAGTTCATAGATGAATGAGGAATTATGATGGTGTGGGGATGATAGGAAAGAAAAGAGGGGCCCAGAGTCCCCTGTGTCCCGGTCGGGGGCTGATAATTCCTCATAACGGCCCTGCTTGAGCACACGGGGACGGCGTAAAGGAGGAGGAGGAGGGAGAGCTGGAGTCAGAGGAGGGAAGAGTGGAAAGATGGAGGAGCCAGCGGCTTGCTCTCCAGTAATTATCCCCTTGGTGTTTAGCTTTAGCCAGGAACCAGGAACCTGACTCTACTCCCCCACCCCTCCCTCCCCACGCAGCGTCCTATCCGCAGGCCGCAGGTAGGCTTTCATCACACCGGCTCCAGTTACCTCCCACATATAAGCTAACCAGGCCAGGTGAGCGCAAACACTCCTCCTCGCCAGACCTCTCGATCCCTTACAACCCCACATGCGCACACACACACACACACACACACACACACACACACACACACACCGGTTCTCACACACACACACAAACACTGGTTCACACACACTCCAGTGGACACGCAGAATGGAGCCGGAGTCAGACAGCATGCCAGAGGTACCAGAGGAGATCATACAGTTAAGTGGACCAGGGCCTTTTTCTCTGCCCCCTTACTTACTCTTGGAGCGGCTGTCAAAGCATTGTAACCTTAACCCGAGGGCCCCTGCATGTGCCGCCTCAGGCTCTCTCTCTCTGTTTCCTCGCTGCCGTAGCTCGTCTCCTCCTCTACCCTACCATTTTATGTGTTCAGATATTCACTCTGATGCACTGTCGCCCTCTCTATCTGCCGCTTTGGGCAGTGAACGGCATCTCCTTATTGATCACAGCCTACTAACAGCTGTAAAACTGAAAAAGAAAAAACAAACAGAAACGGGAAGAGCAGCTGCTGACATCCTGTGTGACTGACTGCATTGCTGACAATTAGTGCTAATAGTTTTTTTTTCTGCTGCCTAATGAGTCATTTTTTAACACTTACTATAAGAGTGTGCAGCAGTGTTTTGCATGTCAGGTTGGTGTTCTCACTTGACTCTAATCACTATAATCATGCTAATTGTGTGTTTTCTAGTCTTCCTTTATCAGTTGTGCTTCCTAATGGCGCCCGTCTAGCAGCAAAATGTTACATAATGTTATATAATGATAGTTTTATCAGAAAGTGTTATAAATACTCCAACCTATATTATGTGGAGGTTTATTTAAACACCATAATATTTATATGAATGTGTAACACTGCTCAAGTTTACTTTAAAAATATCACAACCCCCACAAAGTGAAAGACAGGAAACCTCCACAGATTAAGATAATGTAGGAGCAACATGGTTGTGGTAAGGTTTCAGATGTTTGTGTGTTATCCCGGAAAAGCCTTTTGATTATCTGTAGAAGCACAAAACTCCAAATATATAACTTTATCATATTACATCAGATATCTTAGAATTAAATAAATACTGGATACTGAAGTCGTTACATATTTTTTCTTCCATCATCTACTGCTGAACTCAATTAATCAAACTGAAAACTAGAGAAAAGAGTTCAGTCTTGACTTTAAAACATTACTCATACAAAAAAAATCTTACCCTTACTCGGATTTGCTTGAGCTTTCAACCTAAGTCAACTAACAACTGAGAAAACTCCAGCTCATCACATACCTTGAAGAGTCATATAAAGAACGGGGCTATCTCTCAGCTATCCACTGAGGAAGACCATGAAGACCTAACCCCTAACCCTAACTCCAGAAAGGAGTAAGTCGATCTTGAGTTAAGATTTTTTTTGAGTTGAATTATTGATGTTTGATCACAGAAAAAAAACAAACTCCACTTAGTAGCTATTGAGAGTTTTCAACCTCATCTCATGGTCTTCCTCACTGGATAGGGATAGCTGAGTTGATCACATTACTTAAAAACTGCTTAATCTCCAGTTCATGATGCAACTTGGGTCATGAGATATCTCCATGTTTTAAGGAAGACCATAAGATGTGGTTGAAAGCTCAGGAAAATGCTACTAAGTGGACCTTGAGTAAAGATTTAGTTTTTGGTCAACTGACAAGAATTTTGATTGTTTTAATGAATTTATCCAATACAGTCACTGGTTCCCGCTTATTAAATGTGTGTGTTTGCTAACTTTACATTTCATGTCCATGTAAATTGAATCTTCCCCGGCTGTCGACTGTTGTTTGGACAAAACAAACTGTTTGAACATGTCAGTAACTCATCTGTCTGTAAACCTCGCTGTGTTTCAGTTTGGTAAAATAAAGCTCAGCCAGAGCAGACAGAGGTGTGGTCGGGTGACATACTGACTACATTAACATCCACACTGCTGTGTTATTTTTTTCTGCCTGTGTGAAAGGGTGGGAAAAGTATATGAGTCCACACCTGGCTCATTCTCACCTGTGACATGATCCAGCGTGCATGTGCTGAAGCCACACCTGTTTTTTGTGCAATGACACTGGTGTTGCGTTAGCGCGGCCTGCTTGGTGTTGTGTTGCATAGAAGTAATGTAATGTAGGCCGTGGTCTTTAGGCAGCAACACAAGCCCTCATTTTGTGTCAACTCGTAGCTGAAATGGTGTCATCACATCGACCACATCCTCCACTTTTAGAGGGACTGTGGTTTAGAGGTTTTAGTTAGATTAGTTCTGGTCTTAAGAGGCAAACAAGTTTCCCTCCATCTGCATTGCGTCAGTATGGAGAGGAGCTCAAGTCCATTCTTGAGGGAAGTTTAAAAAACGAATTTACCTAGGTATAAGTAAGAAAAATAGACACTCATCTTGTGATTGTGACATGTTACGCACTTCCTCATTTGTCATGACACTGTGGGTTTGACTTCTGCTTTTACTCCAACCAAAAACTACGCACCTATTCCCAAATGGAGACAGTGATGCAATGTGTCTACATTTCCTGTTTCAGCCAGCTACTTCTTTCCATTTGTCTTACCAGTCTTCTTTTCTTTTCTTGCAGTATGCTCCCATTCAAGGCAGCACCAGGTCAGTTCAGTCCAGAGGTCCGGCAGCCGGGCCTCCGAGTCTGGAGGGTGGAGAAGATGAAGGCGGTGCTGCTGGATCCCTCCGAGGTGGGAGCCTTTTTTAACGGGGACTCCTATCTGGTGCTGGAGAACCGCGGCGAGCAGGGAACCGACCTCCACATGTGGATAGGTGAGAGACTGGAGACACATCTGGATTACGTGATGTGTACCTGTTATGAAAAAAAAAAAAGATATACTGTATATATAATATTAGAAAAAAATACAGCCGGACATGCATCAAAGGGATCATTGAAAGAGATCATTGAGGAGTTGCATAAAATGTGTCACAGCACAGGTATCACCTTAGCGAGGGACAACACAATAGGATTATGTAGCATGCAGCCATGCAATCTGACTCAAGACTAAAGGTCTTTGTACTCAACAGGCCTCCAGTGTGTCTGAGTGTGTGTCACCTTTACAGTGATACCATCTAATTTCAGGACAAAATCAATCGGTAATGACACTTTAATCAACATGAAAACTGTTCACTGCTCCTCTGGGGGAGGTTATACTTTCACCTGTGTCTGTTTGTTTGTTTGTTTGTTTTTTGTCAGCAGGATTAACCAAAAAGTACTGAACCAATTTGCACCGAACTTGGTGGAGGGATGTGTCATGGGACAGGGAAGAATCCATTTCATTTTGGGGCAGATCCGAATCATTTACTATGAATTATGTTTTTTTACTCTGAAGTCTGGTTTACCTTGTTTGCCATCGAACTTGATGGAGGTCTGCACTCATAGTTTACTTGCTATTTATTGGTTAGGGAAAAAAAAAACAACACAAAATGACTTCCAGAAGCTAACAATGAATAATGTAGTTTAAAAAAAAAAATTCCAATAAAGTATTTATTAGTTATTATGCAGCTAAATCCAAACCAGTTCAAATAAATCCGTATAAAGTAAAAAAAAAATAGGCGACCAGTTCAACATTGTGCAGCATCCACAAGAATAACACAGGGATTAAAACAAAACAGTGCAAGGCCAACATGCGGGCAGAAATGCAACTACAATATGCAAAGCAACATACTGTAGCACATACTGTACTGTGTGCTACGTTCTGTACAGTGTTTTCTGAGTTTCCAGCCTTCGACAGGAGATGGATGACATCTTCACAGCTCATTGGAGCATGAAGGTCCTTCAGGGAGCCAGGAGAGACACGAGTCGAGACCCATATCACAGTCTGTTCACAGGTCTTAGGGAGAGAAGAAAGTTGTATAAAGCCTTTTATGACTCAATAGGGGGCTGTGTTAGGTCTGATAAACTGCCCGAAGTGATGTCACTTGAGTCGGCATCGGTTGGTGTCTGAAGACTACACGTTTGAAAATGAAAAAAAAAATCTGGTGGCGTGGAGTTAGAAAGAAGAAGAAGCTTACCAGACCTGCTCGAGGCTATTAGCTGCTACTAGCATATTTCCATTGGAACTGCCAGCAGCCAGGTTGCATTCTGGGTAATGTAGGCATAGAATACATGCAATAAAAAGGATGCTATCTCTGATTAGCCGCATAATTTTTTTATCCTTTAAAAAAAAAAAAAAGATTTAAATAAAACTTTACAATGTAATAGGAGTCCATTGCTAAATTGGTGGATTACTCTTTTTTTAACTGTTCCATCTTGAAATAACTTAGAGAGAAGAGGAGGAGGCCTCTCATGTTTCTATTTTACTCCATGCAGTAAAGGCAGTAACCATTGTCCAGTGCTTACTACACGCCTAACCCTGGCCTAGCGCTGCGGTTGAAAAGCTAATAACCCTCCCACTAATGGTGATGACACATGAGACACGGCGCTGACCTGCTGCATCATTGTGTGAGGAGAGAGGCAGGATGGAGAGGGATGGACGGATGATGAGAGAGAGAGAAAGAGAGAAAGAAGTCCCGAGGGAAACGTCGGATGGTTTTTGAGCAGGCCTCGTTAAAAATGCAGGAGGACTGTTACAGTACTCAAATGTGGCTGTTGTTTCCAACATGTATCCGGTGCTTAGGTAACACTAAGCTGATTGTCACAGCTTGGAGAGGGCTCTCTTTGCTCAAGCGTGCGTCTCTGTGAACCCTCCTCCACTTGTTTACAGTTGATGACCCCTGTGCTGTCTTTGTGCGTCCGCTGTTTGTTTCTCATCTCATGTCTCCATGACCCGTCACCTCTGTCAGTGGCTCTTTGTTCCCCTCATTTTTGACATTTTAACCTTTCTGGCCTCGTTTCCTTATGTTTTCTCCCTTCTCTCTTCTTCTTCTTTACTCTATTTCTATTTTCGCTTTCCTTTCCTTTCTCTCTCCCTGTGGTCTCCCTCTATCCTTCAGCTCTACCTTGGTAACTATTGCAGGGTGTCAAAGATAAGCCACAGATGTTATCTTGACTTTAACTGTTTTGTTTTTCACAACACAAACTACCTTTTTCAGGAGCTATTTCACAACTGTGAACTGCATCACACAATCTCCATCATTTTGTTGTTTTGCGTACAAAAAGCAAACCTCAGGCTTGGTCAAAGTTTACTAAAATATATTTTTTTGCAGGAATGTGTGGAAACACTTATTGTACTTCATATCTTGTTCTTTCCTCTCTGACTCATTCTGTTGTGCTGCAGGTGAGAAGTCGTCTCGGGACGAGCAGGTGGCGTGTGCCATGCTGGCCACCCAGCTGGACAACTTTCTTGGTGGCGACCCCGTTCAGCACAGGCAGGTTCAGGGCTACGAGTCCCCGGAGTTCATGACCCTCTTCCCCAGAGGGGTCAGCTACAAGGTGAGGAGCAGGGATGGCCAAGATTCTGGATGTTCTGAAAAACTGAAATGGCACGAAAATGCACAGTATAAATATTTCTATAATCGCTTGTCAAATAAAAATCAATCATAAGTGAGAAACTCAATGCAAACGTTGTCTTCCTTCCTATTTCATTTTATCTAGCATCTTTTTACTGCTAGATAAAGTCATCATTTTACAGCACCCTATATATTATGGCCTCTGTGCCAAAGTGCATGTATGTCATTCAGTTTGCACAGGAGCCGTCTATCTGTTTAAAACAAACAATCATGTTAAACCTAAAATCTCTGAAACATTCAAAAAATAAACATAAAAACAACAAGATTTTTAAATGACTGTTCCTCTTCTTGTCTCAGGAGGGTGGTGTGGAGTCGGGCTTCAGGAGGCCTCAGGGCTCGGGGACGGTGCAAAGATTGTACCAGATCAAAGGGAAACGCAACATCCGTGCCAAGGAGGTAGAGCTGTCCTGGAACAGCTTCAACAAAGGAGACTGCTTCATCCTCGACCTTGGAGAGGTGAGAACTCTCATTGTTGACCCAAATAAAGACGGATATGCGTAATATCTAGGGCGAGTGCAGACACAAAATTCATCTAAATGTGATGACGTTGATGTGTGCATGACAAAAAATACAGTTCGTGGAAGTGAAGCACATTTACAACTGCAAAAAAATAAAGTGTCTAAAGTTTCTCACACCTTGTTTTATCTGCTGCTGCCTCGCCGCTTTCCAGACGATTGTGTCGTGGATCGGATCACAAGCCAACATCTTCGAGAAGCAGAAAGTGCGTGAGATCGCCTCGCTGATTCGCGACACGGACAGACACGGTAAAGCTCGGATTGTGGACGCCAACGAGGGGGAAGAGCCTGAAGAGATGCTCAAGGCAAATACAGACTTTTTCATTCTGTTATGTAATTTCATCATCAAAGTGTTTCTTCTTAAGGAAGACCTGAAAGAAGAATCATTCATATGATCACAGCACTTTCTAGGTCAACACTTCCTACCAAAAATGATTTAAAATAAGTTACAGAAATACCAAAAACAGAGTAGAATCCGTTTTGTGGTCTTTAATGTTTCCTGTGTTGATGAGCAGGTACTGGGACAGATGCCAGCGCTGGCAGAGAGCACGCCAGAGGAAGACAGCAAAGCAGACGCTTCCAACTCCGCCTCACTCTACAAGGTGACTTCACCTGCACTGATGCATCAAACTAACATTCACATTTGTTTTATTAAGTAAACCATAAACCTGTGCACATTTACTTCACAGGTTTCCGACGCGACAGGTTCCATGACTATGACCAAAGCGTCGGAGAAGAGCCCGTTCGCTAAGGAGCTGCTGGTTCGTGACGACTGCTTCATTCTGGACAACGGCGCCAACGGAAAGATCTTCGTCTGGAAAGGTGAGAAATACTACTTGACCCCGAACCAGCAAACTTCTGCTGCCTGAAATGCAAACTGGGGATAGTGATAGTCTGGTGCCAGTGATATACAGTATCTTATTAGATGAAATTTTAATGAGCAATTGAAAAATAATGATTGATGGTTCAACAGAGAGGTGTACAAGCATCATTTAGAGTTAATGTACAGCTCCATAATGTCACTATTCATGGTGCAGTACCTGCTGTATAGATTCAGCTGTGTTTTTCTTCCCTGTCAAATATCTGTCAATCTTGTCATTCTGTTGGGGAAAAAAAAATCATTGTTTCTTTACAAATCAGGTTCAGTTAACTTTATATGCTCTCCACTTTTTTCTATCTGGTTGTCTAATATTTGTCGAGACCAATGTCAGGGGTTTAAGAGATCAAGGTGCAGTTTTTAACCACCAGCAGCACTTTACAGTTACAGTTAACCTGAAAAACGGTGCTCAAAATGGTGCAGTGGTGGTTTGCTGCTACATAAATGGAGTAGCCTTTTTAGTGTCTTTGCCCATGGGCCTACAGTTTCATAATCCGTTCATGGTGGCAGCGTAGATATCAACTTCACTGAAAGAGTGCAAACCCGAGAAATCAGCACAAGCCTAAAAGTAAATATATATATATACATGTATGTGACCCTGTTTTGGGAACCTAGCAGTGAGGTTGATTTATTTCATATCTCTAGCACTAATGTGATTCATGGATTCACTGTCAGGTAATGGAGCAAACGCTGAGGAGAAGAGGGTGGCCTTACAGATGGCGGATAACTTCATCGAACAAATGAAGTACCCCAGGATGAAAACACAGGTCAGTTCCCTAAGTCTTACTAAAATTAAACGTTACTAATGTATAAGGTCTTGTTCCATACTATAGACAGGAAAAGCTGACACGTTCTCTTACTTACTGTAAAATGCTTTACAGTTGTTATATCTCAGTGCACCTATTACCGGCTCCTGCAGCCTGTTACAGCAGGTTGTTATGATTTTGTACATTAAGCTGAAGGTGTGTGTGTGTGTGTGTGTGTGTGTGTGTGTGTGTGTGTGTGTGTGTGTGTGTGTGTGTGTGTGTGTGTGTGTGTGTGTGTGTGTGTGTGTGTGTGTTGTAGGTGGAGATTCTGCCCCAGGGGAAGGAGACCATCATCTTCAAGCAGTTCTTCAAGAACTGGAATTAAACATTTCAGGGGAACGTTGGACAAACCCTGCACTGGAGAAAAAGCTGCATATCTGAAAACAGACCAGCATCTCATACAAAATATATTTCATTTTTTTTTATATGCATTGACTTTTCTGTATATATTTGTAAGGTAATGTCCTGACAGAGCACACTGGAGCTTCTTTTGGACCAGAATCAGAGATGTGATGCCACTTTTATAAATGCAAACAAGTTTCTTCTGCTAAGAGTATAGAGATACAAAAAGAACCTTAAATAAATGAGTTTGATTTTTTTTTTTACATTTGTTCTGGTGTCACAGATTTACCTGCCTTTGAGAAATAAATCTGAAACTGCTTGCTACTTGAAGAGGAAGTGGTTTGAATTCTTCCTGTCAATACAGGGTGCCAGGGGGTTTCAAGTTTGCTTTCAGATCTGCCGAGACTTTCGGGCACACCTCCCGCCCCTGCCAATAGTGTTTGAATGACGTTGTTGTACTATGCCCTCTCTATTGTCTTGGCTCCCTGGATATTACCTGCACAAGATAACCCAGTATGATGTAATGTCACAGTCATGGTGCTGGAATTCACCCAGGTGCTTTTGACCTACTTGACCATTTAGTGCTCCCGATTATATTTTACAGGGAAATATTGTCATTGCTACTCCAAAACATTTATCTGACTGGTATAGTGACTATGACTTATGAAATTTGCTCTTATATAAATAAAACAACCCAACTACATATTGAGTACTAAAGAAGGAAGAAAATTATTGATAAAGGATACGAATTTTAAAATTATACATTAACATCAACATTACTGTCTGTTTTTTTATTTTATTGCATTGTTCAGATGTTTTGCATGTATCCTGTTCATGTTATTGACATGGACATTTGATTTAAAGGTACCATATTGTACATTGTTTTGGAGTTTTATTTAAAGTGTTGATCCATAAGAAGATATATTCCTCTTTCAGGCTTCTCTATGGAGGTCTACTAACAACAAGTCAGTGACCTCTGAGTGATCAAATAAAATATAGCAGGTTTCAGGTAAACACTCAGAGAGACGTCTTGCCATTTTTATGCCTTACTATACTATGACATTTTTATGACCTTTTATGCCTTAATATACCATGACATTTCTTGACGTTATACAGTATATCTTATTATACTATGGCGTTTTTCGACAGTTTTATGCCATATTATACCATGACATTTTTTTGTATTTTTATGCCTTACTATACTATGTCATTTGATGCCTTATCATATTGTGACGTTTTAATAACCTTTTAAAGCCTATTATACTATGACGTTTTTATGGCAATTTTATGCCTTAATATACCATGACATTTCTTGACGTTATACAGTATATCTTATTATACTATGACGTTTTTTGACATTTTTATGCCTTTCTATACTATGACTTTTTTTGCCTTATGACATACTGACATTTAGGCAAGTTTCAAGTTCCTTGGCATCCACCTCTCCGATGATCTCACCTGTTCTCTTAACTCCTCCATCTTGCTCAAAAAGGTGCAACATTGCCTTTATTCCTATGGAGCCTTAGGAAAGCTCAACTGTGTCCCAGCATACTGGTGGACTTCTATCCCTGTACCATTGAGAGCATAGTCCTGACCTGCATCTCAGTGTGGTATGGCAACTCCTCCGCAGCAGACCATAAAGCACTCCAGCTTTACTTTTTTACTTTTTTTACCAGAATATTTACCAGATGCCTGGGCAGAGCGAGAAACATTACCAGGAATGCGTCCCACTCTAACCATATATTTTTCACCAACCTCCCACCAACCTCCCACCTGGGAGGCTTTACAGGAGCCTCCACTCCTGCACCAGCAGGTTCCAAGACCTTCTTCGCTGAGGCAGTGACCCTGCTGAAGTCCACACCACTACTCCAATAGCATCTTTTCACTCATTACTGCACTGGTTACAGTACTTTTATGTTAATGTTATTTTGACTATTCATATTTTCCAGATTTTCACGGACTGAACCACCTACACTGTTCAAACAATGGTCAAATAATGTTACTGTACATAAAACTAACTGTAATGCCATTTATACTCTGAATAAATACATAAATGTATATATTCTGTTCATACTGTACCCTTACATCAACACTTGCTATTCTCTAACTCTGTCCACTTCTCTACATACGTATTTAAAATATTTACATTCATAATTTTTGTATCCTGTAACTCTACTATCCATCAATGTACATATTGTAAGATATAGCATGACTTATGCTGTAGAACTTACTTTTAACCTGCAAGTATCTGTAAATTATATTATTTTTTAACTTCTGGTTTGATTCTAATTAAATTTCATTGGCTTTGTACCTGTACTCTGAAAAATAGCAATAAAGATTAATCATACTAATCTAATCTATGACTTTTTACGCCTTACAATACTATGATGTTTTGATAACTTACTTTAATATGACCTTTGTATGCCATACTATACTATGACGTTTTTTGACGTTTTTATGCCTTACTATACTATGTCATTTGATGCCTTATCATATTATGATGTTTTTATACCCTTTTAAGGCCATACTATACTATGATTTCTTTGACGTTTTATGCCATACTATACTATAAGTTTTTTTGCCAATTTTATGCCTTACTTTACTATGCCATTTAATTCCTTACCATACTATGACGTTTTTATGACCTTTTATGCCTTAATATACTATGATGTTTTTTTGACATTTTATGCCATACTATACTATGACGTTTTTTCACTTTTTTATGCCATATTATACTATGAGGTCTTTTGGTATTTTTATGCCTTACTATACTCTGTCGTTTTATTCCTTACCATACAATGACATTTTTATGACCTTTTATGCTTTAATATACTATGATGTTTTTTTGACATTTTATGCCATACTATACTATGACGTTTTTTGACATGATGTTTTTCTAACATTTTTAAGGTCTAATATACTATGATGGTTTTTGACATTTTATGTCTTACTTTACTATGTTGTTTAATTCCTTACCATACTATGACGTTTTTATGACCTTTTATGCTTTAATATACTATGATGTCTTTTTGACATTTTATGCCATACTATACTATGACGTTTTTTGGCAATTTTATGCCTTACTATACTATTTCGTTTAATTCCTTACCATACAATGACATTTTTATGACCTTTTATGCTTTAATATACTATGATGTTTTTTTGACATTTTATGCCATACTATACTATGACGTTTTTTCACCTTTTTATGCCAAACTATACTATGACGTTTATTGGTATTTGTATGCCTGACTATACTATGTCGTTTAATTCCTTACCATACGATGACATTTTTATGACATTTTATGCTTTAATATACTATGATTTTTTTTTTACATTTTATGCCATACTATACTATGACGTTTTTTGGCAATTTTATGCATTACTTTACTATGTCGTTTAATGCCTTACCATACTATGACATTTTTATGACCTTTTATGCTTTAATATACTATGATGTTTTTTTTGACATTTTATGCCATACTATACTATGACGTTTTTTGGCAATTTTATGCATTACTTTACTATGTCGTTTAATGCCTTACCATACTATGACATTTTTATGACCTTTTATGCTTTGATATACTATGATGTTTTTTTGACATTTTATGCCATACTATACTATGACGCTTTTTGACATTTTTATACCTTACTTTACTATGTCTTTTTTTGGCATTTTTATGCCTTATTTTACTATGTCGTTTAATTCCTTACCATACTATGACATTTTTATGACCTTTTATGCTTTAATATACTATGATGTTTTTTTGGCATTTTTATGCCTTATTTTACTATGTCGTTTAATTCCTTACCATACAATGACATTTTTATGACCTTTTATGCTTTAATATACTATGATGTTTTTTTGGCATTTTTATGCCTTATTTTACTATGTCGTTTAATTCCTTACCATACAATGACATTTTTATGACCTTTTATGCTTTAATATACTATGATGTTTTTTTGACATTTTATGCCATACTATACTATGACGTTTTTTCACCTTTTTATGCCATATTATACTTTGAGGTTTTTTGGTATTTCTATGCATTATTTTACTATGTCGTTTAATTCCTTACCATACTGTGACGTTTTTATGACCTTTTATGCCTTAATATACTATGATGTTTTTTTGACGTTTTATGCCTTACTATACTATGTCGTTTTTTGCCAATTTTATGCCTTACTTTACTATTTCGTTTTATTCCTTACTATACTATGACGTTTTTTGACATTTTCATGCCATAATATACTATGACGTTTAATTCCTTACCATGCTGTGACATTTTTATGACCTTTTATGCCTTAATATACTATGATGTTTTTTTGACGTTTTATGCCTTACTATACTATGTCGTTTTATTCCATACCATACTATAATTTTTTTATGACCTTCTATGTCTTAATATACTTTGATGTTTTTTTGACATTTTAGAGTCATTTCAAAAACCGTGCCGATTCAGTGATGAGGAATTTAGTTAGCTACGTAAATCTAGCGATTTGAGTGCAGCCCTGTTACGCATGGATGGCCATAGCAGGCGTAGACACAGAATTGTGTTAATTAATGGAGACAGATGATTGGAAAATGGAATGTAATGAGCGAATAAACACACAACATTGACATATTTATATTATTATTTTTTATTTCAGGAACCTTAATGAATGGAAAAATAAAATATAATCTGTAACACAAAAGTGAACATTTTTTTAGAACTCCCCCCAAACGTCTCAGGATAGGCTTTCAAGGCTATCAAGCCGTAATTCGAGTAACAAGAAAAATGAGACAAATAGATGCATATCTGAAACACACACACACAAAACACAAAAAAATAAATACATACACAAATAAATTAAAATGCTGTTCTCTACTCCAGGTTCGGTTATACTAGTTCACAGGTTACTCTGGATCACTGAATTGACACTTTGACTTTGAAGATAACCACGCAGTCAAAGGGTCCCATCACAATTGGGGACCAGGTTTGCACCCTTTATTCTTTCATGTTCTATGTAAAGCGGTCTGAATTGCCTTGTTGCGTAAAGGTGTTACATAAGAAAATCACCTTGCCTTGTGCAGGAGCTGCAGCCACGCGTGCATCCAGACATACATTCATGTTACTGCTGTTTATATGACCGCCATAGGCAATAAATACTGCCTGGTCCAGTGTGATGTATTTGTGTGTACTAGAGTGATGGTGGCAGGTTAAGGAGGGCGGAGTGATGCATGTTGGGTGGAAGAAAAATGTAATGAGTTTTTCTTTGATGTTTCTTCCTGTTGCTAACAAGGAAATCATTGTGCAACTGCAGGCGTGCAAATGTTTTAAATTTAGTTTCAGCTGAGTCATTTTTGATTGAAATCTCTGTCAAGGCAGAGATTAATATATTTTACTAGCATTAAAGGTTGATTCAGCAAAATATTGAATGTAGTAAATACTACTGGTTCATGTTCACATCAAAAACCTGTTGTTTTTGCTGTTGAATTTGTTTATTTTATTATTATTTTTAACCTTTTAGCTTCTTTTTGAACTTCATTACAATTCCATCTATTTTTAAAACCCTTATATCTCAACTCCCACTATAGATATTTACTGTAACAATCCTGTTTATAAATGTATTTGTAGTTACTGTAACACTGCTGAATCCCAGCATGTGCGTCACTCTCAGTGATATGCAGACACTTATTACTGCCATAAAGAATCATGCCTTTCTGCCCTGATGGTGAACATGCCAGCTGCTGCCAGGAAGCCCTGGGTTTTTCATGTCTGTGAGCTCCGAAGAAAGTTGCCCTCGCCATCTCAGAGGCCATAAAAAAGTCCAAAGATCAGGCAGATGCAAGCACGAACAAATACCCTGAACAAACTGCAGTAGCTGTCCAGTCTTCTCAGCCAGAAGAGCTGCACCACTGCTCTCTCAGACAAAAGGTAAGACATGATGAACTCTGGGGACATCAGCATAGGTTATGATAAACTGTGTATGTCTATGCTACAGGTCTGTGTGTGATATGACTGAAGATTTCCTTTGACTTTAAGACGTTTTACACAATTTTAGAATTATTATTTTGCTTTGTAGGTTCAAGTGTATGTATGTCGTGAATATTCAATACTATAGTTGTTTTTTGTTTGTTTTTGGATGTGGACACCAACCTAAAGAAAATACACTTTTTTCTAAATTAGAAAAAAACCCAACTTATTTTATAAACTGATGTATAGCATTATTTATATCTTTACAAGTGAATCACATGTGAATGTTAAACCTCACTTTGTAGCAATATTATGTTCCTCAACAGTTGTTTCATGTTAACACAATTTTCTTAACAAAGAGAAGGTAAATCTTTAAATATTTATAAAATATGACATATTTCTACAGATTAAAACATATATAAAACAATTCAAATTAACTCCACCATGACCAACTACAAAAGTAAATGTTTCTTTAAACATTTATATGTCAGTAAAAACAATCTATTAATAGCATAATTAATAGCATAACTAACTCACAGGAGCCATTTTCTTTCTTTTACTTTTGATATATGAATTACATTTTTTTTTTTATATATTTCTTACACTTTTACTTAAATGACATTTTCAGTGCAGGGCTTTTTATCCTGCATTATTACAGTAACTAAAGGATCTAAACTCTTCTTCCACCACTGGTCACCAAACATTTTTAAATGTGATCTCTTCTTTACAGGAGTGAGGACGCCACCATGGAGGTGAAGAGCATCCTGAAAGCTAAAAAAAGTGAGTTTTTATTATATATATGATATATATATATATATCAGATTTAATTGCTATTTGGAAACATTGATACTCTATTACACCAATTAATTTCCTCATTTTCTACTGGAAGTATCTGTTGGAAATCAGCTGTGTGAATCAATTTAAAGATGCTGTTTTCTCCCTCCTGCAGAGGTTAGCTTGCTGCCGGCGTTGGAGGTCAGCATTACCACCCAGAGCAGCTCCATCGGGGCTGTACGCTGGACATTGCCTGAGGAGAATCTCCAGGCCCACAGCTCGGCCCCCAGCAGACCTGCCAACCCCAACATAAACAAACACACACAGGTACGTCACATATTCTTAATTTATTTCTCTTTTGTAATTCACTTTTTGCCAGTAGCTTCTCTTTTGTTTTACCTTGATTTTAAACCTGTATGAGTTCGTTAAACTTCACATCTGGGGGGCATCGCGTAGCTCAGTGGGTTACGCAGGCGCCCCATATATATAGGGGCTACAGTCCTCGCTGCAGCTGGCCCCCGGTTCGACTCCCACATAGGGCAGCCCCCTTTCCTGTGTGTCATTCCCCCTCTCTCTGCCTCCCCATTTCCTGTCTCTCTACTGTCCTGTCCATTAAAGGCACAAAAAGCCCAAAAAATTCTAAAAAAAAAACTGGGCTGTATGAATTTGATGAAGTTTAAATTTCTATCTGAGTAAATATTTAAATTTACGTGTTTCCTGCAGCAATATCCTCGTCAGAACAGCCTGAAGGATCTGCGCAGCCTGCAGGAGTGTGTGCAGTTCATCCAACTCTGGAAAGAGCAAGTGGACCAAGTCTGCAAGGTAGGACCTGAGTGAAGGAAGGAGAAGTGAGACACCTATTAATTTTATTACTCATTAATAGGAGTATTATGATATAAATTCAGAGGGAAAAGAACAAAAAGCCTGTACAGACATGTGCACACCTGCACCTCTATCACGTGAAATTTGAACATGGGCAGCTAAAAGAGGAAGTACTGATACTAAAGGTTTGCTTGCCCCATTTTTAATCCATGTTTCACAATAATATAGAGGCTACTGTAGGTTGTTTTCCAGCTCAGGAGACAAGTCAAGTAAAACAAAATCAGATAAGAGCTTATTGCTCAGCCTGTTACAAACTCATAGCTGGGTTTCCCACACTCATATGGTTCATTGGTTTTTTTCCAAAATACACTGCTTCATTTCTTTTAGGCGTATGAGTTTGTATGAACCATAATTTATGATTGCACAGATTGGATAAGCGTTGCCATGGGACACGATTACTTTGCTTGTTCATGCAGGGTGAATTGGATGGGTGGATGCTGATAAGACACATTTAGTGACTCTTTTACAACCTGACTACATGACCCTCTGCCCTGCTGCACTGTAACACAGGGCTGGAACATGTAGGCTGGGCATCAACATTTACTGTAAGATCTTATGTACTGTATATGATTATATATACAGTATGACTTTTCATATGACTTTAACCTTTTAACATCTGTAAATGTAAAATGTCCCACATGTGTCTCATGTAAAGCAGAGTTGACCTGCAAATTAGCTTAAGCTGTTTTAACCATCAGGTGGCGTAAACGCAAACAGCCTGTGCCACATTTTCCTGAGATTTGGCCTTGAAGCTCACATTTCTGTCAACATGAGCTGGCTGTCATTTGTCTTTATGTCATTTCATCGTCATAGTAACACACAATTATGTTTTAGAGAGTGTATGACTTTGTCTGACATTTTGTGGTCTTGTGTTTTAACAGGGTGGAAGTGATCCAGAGGAAGGCACCAGTACGAAAGAGGCCCAGAGCTCAGACCGGTGGATTGAGCGCAGTCTTGAGGAGAGCAGGAAACTGATCCTGGAGTGGGCTGACGAACTCCATCATGTCGACAAGGTCAGTACACACGCCACTCTGTGTGTGATGGATGTGCTCTGTGTGAACAAGTAGCAAAAATATCAATCTTAACCTACTGATTTTGTGCCCTCAGCTCCTGAAGGAAACACCGTGGGCATCTGAGAGTCAAGACCATGAAGATAAGGATGCCAATGAGGAAGCACAGCAGAGGATCATGGAGTGGGCAAAAGAGCTGCAGACGGCGGGTGAGGTGAGGAGTCCTAGAACTAAAACTAAAGTCCAACAAACTTGTGGAAGGGTTTTAGTGTTTCATTACTTTCATTACATTTCATTCAGTGTCATTACTGTCAGCCGAAATGAACACCTACTCGAAGAGGGTACATGAAGGAAAATAATGATGATAGTCTCATGCCAGAAAATAATTTGTCAGAGTTATCAGTGTTGTCATTTTTTGCACCTAAAATAAGTATTTATGTTTGCAGAGTTGTGGCGTGCAGAGTGACGAGCTGGGTAAAGTGTTGCGTCTGCTGGGACTGAAGAAGAAACGCCTGGTCAACCTGCTGGCTCTGATGGAGTTCATCACTTGGTCTCTGCTCAAGGAAGACAGCATGGTGAGCAACCAGTCCCACAAATCAACATTTCTTCCAGATGTCTTACTTCGCATCTAAAAAGAAATAGGTGTGACGACAAAACAGTTTAACAACTGGGTTCCTCAGAAGGCTGAAATGAAAAAGACACTGTGGGATAAACAGACGTTAAAGCCGTAAAACACAGAAGCAGCTTAAACTTGAAAATAAAGTACTTCTGTTTACTACAAATGTTGCTGGAGTTTTGACCTCTTTAAACTTGAAAATCGAAACCGAACAGTTGCTCGATATCACGCAGTCCTGACATGACCAGGTTATGAAATTACTTTACGTAACATGTCATTTAAGTGAACCCTGCTCTTTGAATGCGTGCAAATGCCTAATAAATGAACTGAGTGATTCAGATTATATGACACTGATCTGCCTCTGCCACGATAACCACCAACAACCAATGCCCTCAGTAACTGATAGTGAAGACTGCAGATAACATATCACCATATTTGCAGATGATGGTGTAGTATATGTTGCAAAGTTTTTGATGTAAGATTGAAGGAATATTCTGTAGTTGTGCTTGGTTTTTATTTCATTTCATTTGAGTTTAGTGAGACTTTGTGCCGTTTGTGCAGCAACCATCACCTGTTAACTGGCCTCCAAAAATGGTGCATTGATAATTGTGTTGTGTTTTACAACTGACCGTAACCAGCCAGCAGGTTAACTGTGCTCTAACTGTAAAGGAAGGAGTGTTTTCTTGAACATTCACACATGGGTCAGTGATTTACTGTTAAGACTCGTGGTTATGGTTGCAAAGCACATGGTCATAAGGAAATAGAGACAAAGGGAGAATGAATAAGGGAAGTAAATAAAATATATACTATATACTGTACAGAAATACTGTTCATGTCAAACATGTTTTCATTCGATCTTTCTTTTTTTTTTTTTAGAGCATGGTTCCACAGTTATGGTTACTGGCAAAGCAGAGGACCTGGAAAGCAGGAACTCCAAGATACATCCCCAACTCAGGTGTGCATTTTTAAAATCTTTAGTTTTTTTATGCTGCATCTGACCACTGAATCTTAGCTTTCAAAATGACAGATTTGCCCAAAGGAGAAGAGGTACAATTATAGCTTATAAGAGGATGATTTATTGTTGTTCACACTTCTTTTTTTGCTTGTGATCCCATAATAGAAAGCAATATCTTCCGGCATGATAAATCTCCTGATTTCTTTGAGTATTTCAGAAGATAAAAAGGCAAAGATCAGATAAAAGTTTTAAAAGAAAGATTTTTGAGTAGCACAGTTATTTATTTTTCCCAACCTGGTTATCATCTCATGACCCTGTCATTCATTTTGATTCATGCTGCCACTAGTTTAGACCATGTACCATAAAAATCAAACCCTGTTTATCCACTGCAGCTCTAATATAATGTCTGTTTCTCTATTCTCAGTTTGGAGTTGGATTTGCAGTGCAGCAGGTGAGATCACCCAACACTTTATTCTTCTTTCATCTCACATGACTGCTAGAAAAACAGCAAACAACCTATTCACAGTATAATGAGCTAATTTATCTTTTTTTTTCCTAACAGCTGATGTGATTCTTGACCCCATGACCAACCACCCGTGGCTGCTGCTGTCAGAAGACCAGCGTAAGGTCCAGGAGGGCCTCACACCATCCGACCTTTCCTACAGCTCCCAGCGCTTCGACAGCTGGCCATGCGTGCTGGGATGGGAGGGCTACAGCAGCGGCCGCCACTACTGGGAGGTGGACATAGCCAACAATGGCTACTGGCGCCTGGGACTGGCCACCGCCGACTCCAAACGGCAGGGGCGCTTCCCCATGACCCCAAAGCATGGCTACTGGGCCCTGTGGCGCAGCACACACCAGTTCTACGCCTGCGCCAAACCAGAAGTGCCGCTGCCGATCGGCCTTGTGCCTCGACGCATGGGGATCTACTTAGACTATGAAGAAGGCCAGATCTCCTTCTACAACGCAGAAACAAAGTCCCACATCTACACCTTCACTGGGACCTTCAGGGGGAAGCTGTACCCTCTGTTCGCCCCGCTGGATGGCCGCACACTCATGAGAATCATCCCACCCGATAACATCTCTGTAAACTGAGAGACATGGACCTTAATAACTTTTATTCGCCCCTTGAAAGAATTCAATTTGACCTTAAGGAAATGAAGTTAAAACTGTCTTGACCAAAAAGTACAAAAACACAAAACAGGCAAGATATGATTCTTTTTTTTTTAAAGCAGAGTCACCAGTTAGATTGAAAATTCACAGGCTGCAACTTTCAAAACTAAATATTCAGAACTTGACTTCTCTTATTGTTCCTTAAATTGAATTTAAAATCTGTTAACCTTCAGTTAAAAACTGAACGATATCAAAGTGCTAATGATATTACATTACTGGCAGAAAAAGGGTCCAGATCTGATCAAAGCACTCTAAAAAAGAAAACCCTGAAAAACATGAAATGTAAAAAAAAAATGTACCAAAAACTAAATTTTGGTACATACAAAAATATGTAACAGAATTTTAAAAGAATCAGCTCGGCTGATTCCTAAATTTATGTTTACATGTAGACATGAAAGTATAAACACGTCCTGCATCTACACACAGACATGCACTTTCACAAATGCACACAATAAATGTTTCTTATACTCTGCATATTGCATATATACTTTTCTCTGACTTTTGATATTTTTTCTCATAAACATATTACCGAGGAAAATTATAATTATCTACAGAACAGGTAGATTTACAAATATGAAGCTCTAAAAACAAAACAAAAACAACACACAGTTCCTTTACTTTGGCCTTTTAAAGACTGACCACGTGTGCACAAATTCTTTAACAATGATTAAGTTTTTGGCATAAAAAAGGTGAAAAACATCAGTCCTCTGCCAGATCATTGTAAATAAAGAAATATAAAATGTGTGTGGATCTGTGTGTAGCCTCTCAGGACGCTCTCTTACAGACCCAGGGTCCGTAAGCTTCACACTCAGCAGCGAAGAGACTCCCATCTCCCCTCAGGTCTGCACAGTCTCTGTGACCAGCATCCCATTCCACCGTCACCCTACACACACACACACATACACAACATCACACACACACACACCACACCACATCCACACACACACACACTAACCACACACACTACACGACACACTACCACACCCACACACACACACACACACACACACACACACACACACACACACACACACACACAAAAAGAGGGAATAAAAGCGGGAAAGTCCACATGACCTGACAGCAATTCAGCATTCAAACCCAAATAAAACTTATCAGTATTAATTTATAGCAAGTGGTGATTCATGTATGAATTACTTAGATGTAATAATTTATTTAATTTTAGATTAAAGCTGCATGTTTCAGTACGTCAATATATTTATATGTGTATAGTATGGAATGTCGTAATAAAAACAAATTGAATGAAAATATTATGAAGTTTGTGTGTTAAAAAGAAAAATACATCTGTTTTCTATCACTAGACTTGCACTTTCAACATAAAGCACAATCACTATGGGGTGAATATTTAATACATATTAGAGTTAAAGATTATGGTTCTCCTCTGAGTTTCTATTTTCTCCTCTTATACTCTATATTTTACAGGTGTGTCATTTCTTCATCATTTCAGAAGAGTTATGTAAATTAATACTAATTTAGGTAAAATACTGGCACATGTGTAGAAATGAATTACTGTACAGTATGAGGAGGACGTTATTATGCACAAAGAACTCAAAAGCATCATCGGGCATTGTAAAATCATATTTATGAGGATTGTTCTTTGTTCAGGTGACAGTGTGTGGGAGATTTTTTTTTCCCATAGATGCTGATCTACAGAATACTCTGCCTCTCAGGTCACCTTTGTCCTCAGGTGTTCAACATGTTTGAAAAATATTGGTCCAGTTAACGGGCCGTGGATCTGGACTTACTGCATGTAGTGCTGGATGTCCGTCCCGTCCCACCACAGCCACTGACCCTCCTGCTTGGAATCTGTCAGTCCCACCCACAGGAAGGGGAGCTGAGGGAACTTCCTCATCACACCTTGGATAAATTCCTGAGGATTAAACATTTTGTGGATTTTATATCCAAAATGCTTTTGGGGAAAAAAAAATGCATCCTGGCGTTTCCTGTTCGGTTACTCTGAAACTTAAGTTTTTAACTTTCCCAAAGCTTAATTTTACCATTGTTATTTCTGTATATACGACTTCTATTATCTATCCATCTGTCCTCTGAGATTTTACCCTGTTGTATATTGTATAGATATAGTTATGGATTCAGATTCTACTAAGGTGCTGTTTACTACAGAAAAGTACATCTCCTCCCACTTTGCACAGTTACCATCTCTGCAGAGTCCTTGATTACAGCCAGACTGCTGTTGTGTCCCCGACAAAACTCAGCGCTCTCATTCCACTGACGATTCTCCTGAAGTCCCACCGAGAAGAAGTAGCAGTGACCCTTCCACCAAAGCCAGCTGACTGGACACACACTGCATCTGGAGTCTACACACAACAGGAGAGGAACACTGATGCAAGTCTAGGGTAAAAAATCCTGGAGGTGTTGGGGGGGTCACTGGTTGATGTAATGCAACGCTGTAAGATTCATGATTTCATGAGACTAAATTTCAGTGAAATCCCAGACATATGCGTCAACACAGTCCTGACAGGCCAAACCATATATCCTGTATTTAGGAAACTATAAGTTTCCGAGACTGCGCACACACCTTTTGGAGACGTCACATTTGCAGGATGTTAGATGTTTGTACCAAAGAGGAAAATGTAAATCACCTTGAGTGACAATATGGAGCATGAGGTTCAGATCATGGCGCTCTTTTTGACACTGCTGCAGCCGCTGCATCAGCTCCTTTGCTGAAGTTTTGGAAGTCTGCTCCGCCTCTTGCGCCGCTGACAAGTGAATTTTCACAATTTAACACAAGTTGATCCAGTAATTAAATAAGTTGATGTGAGTTTGAAGAACTTTCAGACTGAAGGTCCGGTTTATATCAGGTGCAGGATAGCAGATTTGGTAGAAGGAAAAGGAGATTAACATTTTGCACCACTTAAATTTGAATGTTCACCAACATGGAAATAAATAATTTGTAGAATAAATCAAACGTAATATTTATAGGCATGTATGCTCATTATTTAATATTTATACTCACCAAATAACCCCAAATATAAAAGGAGTCCAGTCAAGATGATTATTGTTGCCATGCCAACAGCCACTCCAGCTATCAGATGACAAACTGGACAGGATCCTGCATCTGTGACTGTTAGAAAAAAACAACAAAAAAAACCAATCATGAAATAGTATCCGTCATTACAGCAGAATCTTTTCGTAGTTTTTCTGGGTTTTGAAAAACACAGATTTCAACTTGACGTGTCTTTGGTTGAAAACCTGGCCATCAGTAGTGAAGTGATCATTTACAGAGTCATCAATGATGTTTTTGAACCGTCAAGTTATCGTGGTGGAAATGATTCCAGTTTTCAAAAACGCTGTACAAGCACTAAAAATACATTGTTACATTAAGTTTATTACTTAATTTTTTTGAATGTAGAGATTTAATCTGTGATGAAACGATAACCAAAGACAAGATAATTCACTTCATCTAGCTATAAGTGCTTCTCATATGTTTACTTGCCCATGCATACACCATTTCACCTTTTGACCCGTGACTCTGATAAAGATGAAGCCGAGACACTTTCTAAGAGTAGGAAAAGTAAACTTGGACTTTGACACCAGGAAAACTGTAGCTTTGCTTGATTCTGTTCACCACATAAACGCAACATCAGGTGATGCGTTTGAGGGGCGGCACACAAAGTACTAAAAAGACTGTGATACTGTGACAAACATATAAAGACAAGACTGAATATCAACTGACAGGTCCTATCGCAAACCAGCATAAAAAAGCATTTTTGTTATCAGGCTTGCTTTTTGAGAAAGTGAAGTTCTATCTTGACTTTTGTAAAAACTTGTGAAATAAAAGTACACTTCATTTACACCACTGTGTAAGGAGATGCTGTTAATAACTAACCTGCTGGTGTTTCCCTCTTGACATCATCGTCTGGGTGTCTTGGGGATGAATCCATGTTGGTATTTGATGCTCTTACTCCTTTTACTTCAACTGTTTCATGTGCTTGTTGACTCATAATTATAACATCTTCTCATTTTCACACATATAACTGAACTAAATGTGACCACTCCGCCCCTTCCTCATATTGTAGCCGCTCTGCAACACAAAAAAAAAGTATTGAGCCCTAAAAACACTAGCAGAGGAAGCTGGCAGGGTGCACAGAGCGCTTAACAGCTTACATATGCTATACATATATATATATATAACTATTATTAACAGCATCATCTCAGACCCTGGAGGTGTTATATGTGTGTATATTCAGCTGGCCCAAACCTGAACTTCCCATTTCTGTGTGAATGTGAATTCTAGACGCTCCTCTACAGTGTGCATTTATCTGCCGACCTGACCCGATCTATATGTTACTTATCTATTGATCATCTTCTCATTATCAAAGGTGATTCTCACTTTGAGGTGCAATCAGGTTTGTTTGCTGTTGATAAAAGTTGCAAATAAATGTATGTTTACTGATATATGAATCTGCTCAAGAGTTGTAATTTGGAAAAAGGTGGATTGAATGACTTTTTTTCATATGTGGGCAAATATGTACACATGGGCTTCCATACATGCAAAAAAAAAAATCAAAAGAAAATGAAAGAAATAAAAACAAGAGGAGTAGTAGGCTTTTTTTATTTTCTTTTTGTTATATTTTTTGATCATTCAAATTGTCAATATAAAAGACTGCGAATCAGCACATTTTATCAACTGTACCTGGATTTAAAATTGACAAAATTATATGAACACACAGTATATATTCTTAATTCTTCTGACTAAAAAAGCACCACACGCAACATCACACACACACACACACACACACACCACCACACCCACACACCACACACCACACACACTACACACAACACACACACACACACACACCACACCACACACACCACACACACACACACAGAGGCCTTATATTTCAAAATTCAATTTTTGCCAAAAACACTCACATCCAAAATACCTTCACCAATAAAAATGCGATAAAAAAAATTATTCAGCAGTGTTTTCACTTTTTTGCTTCGTGAGGATCCACCGAACATTGTCCCCCAACTTCTCCTCAAGACGTTTTTGCAGCTGCAACACAACAAATAAAAATAAAGAAAGCTGACAATGGACATAAATCTGTAAACCAACCTGTATCTATAAAACAAAACTGAGCGATTCCTTCACACACAAATAATTACTGCACGTCCCGTCTACAAAAATCAAAAAACATCACTTTTTGTCTTGTACATTTACCCCCCAGATGCTGTGTTAGTTTTGTCCACATGGTGAGTGACGTACCTCATCGAATACATCTTGCGTCGCGTTGTCCTTATCACATAAGAGGAGCTTTGAGGAGGAGCATAACATGGACAGACTGATCTCCCTTAGCTCCGGCTCTGGGGAACAAACAGATGGGTAAAGAGGAAGTTAGACCAAGAAGTCTCTCATTCAAGCTGTAAAATTTGCATGTGGCAGAAGAAATAATGTGCAGTGTGTTCAGATGCTATCAGCAAAAAAAGCAGTTTGTTTTGTCGCCTATGTTATCGGTTATATTCGGACTTTCAAAGAACTTCCTTTCATTTATCTTGCAGTTTCAGCCCATTGAATTCAAATCAAATATTGCACACATAATCTAAATATTTAGACTGATTTCTGCTTTCACACCCAATCTGTTTGGTTTGGTTCAAACAAACTGGTGCAATTTGCCAGTTTGGTTTGGTTAATTTAGGCTGGTGCAAAAGCTATCAAGTCTGCACTTGTGCAGACTAAAGTTGACTCTTTTTGAAACTGAAATTTAACGCTTTCTAAAAACCTTTTCAGTACAACACAGAATAGAATTTAATACCTTTTTCAGTGTCGTACTGTTCGAAGAATGACAGAAAACCAGTAGAGACAGAAAGGCCTGTTTGTCAGTACTTTCTAGTTGTATATAACAATAAATCCTTGTAATGTAATTAATCAATTAACCTTAACCCAGATAAGTGGCAGATTTGATGAGCTTGCTGTGGCATATAGTAGCAAGAGTCTTTTGTGCAGCGGGTCTGAAGGTGCTGACTCAAGTATTAAACAGCTGAAGTTTAGTGTTCTTCAGTACATCTCTTCATCTTTGTGTCGTCTACAATTACAGCCCGACAGATACACTGAAAGTGGCTTTTCACAGATACATCAGTTTTGGTTTGTATATGTCAGCAGATAAGTAAGAAGAAATTACAGTATAGAAATGCCTCCGTACAAATATCTTTCTTTACAACTACCATTGCCACTTTCTTTAATAACCAAATTTAAGGGAAGAAAGGAAGCTGAAAAACTCTGGGTTTGAGAGTTTTTTTTACTGAATAACCATCAACTTCTTCTTTTTCGATAACAACCGTCTTCTGGGTTTTATCTCTTAACTACACATCTTGTGTTTGTAATGGTTCTGAGCAGCTGACTCTCAAACCTCAGATGTTTGCGTTTCCTTGAATGCACCAACAGAATTTATGTCAAGTCTCTATTTTCAGCAACCTCACCCGTAAAACATGACGTGTTTGATGGGATACTCCGCTCTTCACCAGCCACTGTTTGCACTTGAAGCTCGTACTTGCTCCCTGATTTCAACTTATCAAACGTGTAGCTGGTATTATTATCCACGGTATCCGTACGGTTTTGGCCCCAGAAGTTGGATATGAGTTGGACGAAGTACTTGGCCTTCCCTATGTTTACAGGGGCTTTCCACTGAAAGGTGATGTGGGTTTTATTGGAAGTGGCACTGGCGTCAGTAGGCGGGGACGGCTCTGAACAAAGGAAGGAGAGAAAAAACTGAGGCAGTGATATATGAGTATCTTGCAGTCGGATTTTCATTATAAATGTTCAGTGTTTTCAATCAGTGATAATCTTTATTAATCTTTAACATTGTCATGAACTCAGACAACACTGTTTTTTATACGACTCATTGCGCATTTTTTCAGCAACATTCTTTTGGTATATTTACATTCTGTAATTATCTCGACACAGGTGTACCAAGACACAGGTGTCACCAAATCTTAATAATTATAACTTTCAACACATAAATGGATGGAATACATTGGTGACTCACTGGTGAATATGTGGTGTTGTACCGGGGGACCTTGGAGATGGTACATGATGCTATAGACCACCACTGTGTAATTGGCTGCATTCTTCAGGCCTGTAAAGTCAGCAGTGAGTTCTTGTGGGTTCTTTGTACCGTTTTCGTGGCCATCCAGCAGGAGCTTGACGGTGAAGCTTGTGTAATTACTAGCAGGAGGTTTCCAGGTGGCATTGATGGAGTCAGATGTTACCTTCAACTCCAGACCTGAAATCGGCCCAGGAGCTACGTGAGAGTCACAGAGTCAGATTAGTGACATTGAACACAGCAGGATGAGAGTTTTTGTTTGTTTTTTTTCTGTGAATCAACAGCTAGCAAAACCGTCAAAGAGCTACCGGTGCAGTTGACGATGGTCACGTTGTCTCCCAGAGTGTTGTTGACCCACGCTGTCACAGTGAGGGTTATCCTGGTGCCCACCGGCAGCTTTGGTATGTCCACTTTATACCGAGTTTGAGATGGGTTATGCGTCACATTTGCTGTAAACAATTCGCTATTGGGAGAAGAAACAGTCACTTGACTCAAACTGCTGCTGCTGCACGATCAGTAGTAATAAACCTGTGCTCCAATCAGAGATCTCCCAATGCAGCAACATTACTGTAATTAAGTGTGAAGGTTCAAGAAATTGGAGCAGTGACATGATCAAACAAACCCCAGGTTAGATGGACTTGTTTGGACAAGAAGAGCAAAAGGTAAAATTATCATCACTGTTTGCATAATGACTCCTTGGTTCAATGATGCTGTCGTACTTGTTCATGCAGTTTAACATTTTGGTTAGAGTCTTGGTTTAATTAGAGTCTGTCTTGCTCCTTGTGCCTCACGCTCTACACGCTACACGTCAATGTTGCTTAGGAACTGTAAGTGCAATGTTATCACTGGGCATCAAATATCAAAATAAGACTCAAATTGTATATATATATCTACGAATACATACTCATTATTGTCATTCATAGCCTGCACGTAGAAACCTGTGGCATTTCCCTCAGGTGAGACCCAGGAAAGCATCAGTGAACTATTGGTGTTATTAGACACACTCAGGCTGGTCACTTTACCGGGCTCTGACGAAGAGAACAAACAGATAAACACCACAGCGAAGACAACAACGCCGAACACAAGCTCACAGGTGTCACTGTTCAGGTCAGATGCAGCTCTAATTTGCCTTCCCTGATTTGAATTTCATTTTATGTGAGCAGCAAGAAACAACTAACCATAAACCTCTTCCTCTTTTTAAGAGCTTTCACTTGTCTCAGTCCCACAGAGTTGTTAACTGTCCTGTTAAAATCCTCCACCAGGTGTAACATGTAGCTTATATACCATTATAACCCTTTTAAATAAAAGTTTCATGTGATATGAACTCACTTGTGTACACTGTGATGTTAGACGCCTCACTCCGTCTGGAGCCGATTCCTGAGAGCACGATGAACGTGTAAGGGCTTCCAGGTGTCAAACCACTGACCTCTTTGCCCTCCGTGTCACTTTTATCCTCCTCACCTTGAACCTCAGAAATAAGATAGAACTCTGCATTTCCAGGCGGTTTGTTCCAGCTCAGAAAGACAGATGTTTCTGTCACTTTGCTTACAGTGAGGTTTTCGACCTTGTGAGGTACTGAAAAGAAAAATGAGAGATTAGTCAGAGAGAAGGAGTAACCAGCTCCCAAGTGGTCACTTTTTTTGTAGTTGGGAAATCCTCAATATCTCCTGGAGCAAATAAAATTTTAAGTGAGCCAAAATCTAACATACAGTATTTTGTAATTGGTAAGTAAGAATGAAATAAAAAAATGTCTGACATCAAAATGAAAGTAAAACAAAACTGAAGCAAAGACATCAGACACAAATATGGGTATAGACTTCATCAAATAGGGGGCAAAGATAATTTATGATTACTGCTTGTTATAAAAGGTGTGTGGCACTCAGCTCCTCTGTGCTAAAACACGTTGTTCCAGCATTATTATTATTATCAGTGAAGCTCTGTGGCTATGACCCATACCACCTCTCATTCTAGCTTCCTGTAATTCAGCAGATCTGTAATTTGAAGCTGACCGGTGTAAATTAATCTAAAGTAACACTGTCATTTTAATAAAGTCAGATGTTACTCACTGGTGTGGAAGAAGACCTCCTGTGAGTTGAGGTCTCGCCCACATTTGACAGGGAACACCTGGACTGAGTAGCGGGTGCCTGGCGTCAGACCGGAAAGGTTGTAAGTAAAATTAAAAAAAATTTCCGTCTGGTTTTTGCCGACTCCTCTGACCTCCATACGGTAATGGCTGATGGCGCCCGGCCCAGCCGGCCATGTGAGATCAGCAGTGCTGGACGTCACGTTATCCACGACGGCTTTGCAAACGAAATGATCTGTGGTCGGACATGAGACGATGATTGTTAATTGGCAGAGAGACTCAGATATCCAGGGAAATAAAAATACAGTGTTATAGTAAGTGTTACACTTGTCTTCTTGTTTTTACATTAACAGTATGGACAAATTGAGGAAGGATGCAGAAGATAACACATAATAATTCCTCATGTTGTCGCGAATGTTGAAGAAAAGAATGAACATTTCTTGTATGTGTCAAAAAAAGGTTTGACAACGTACATGTTGACTGATGTGTCATCTGATCCAATTTGCAATAAAAATACTTGAATGAACATTTCTGCACCTTTTTGGCATAAATGAATGATGAATGAATGATTGTTATTGTGTGTGGGTTTAAAAAAATAATAATTTCAGGATAATCAGGAAATAATCAGGAACTTGGAGGAGATGTTGGCTAGATGTTTGTAGGCTTCTGTTTGTCTCAAACCTGACTTTTGTTTTGTTTTTCGGGGTTCTTTGGATATGTATTGATGGGACTGATGTACAGATGCTGTAATCCCCTTTTGATTCTGTATCTGTTGACATGTGGAGGATGAAATATGTCATATCACCAAAAAAACAAGTGACAAGGGGGAAATAAAATGTGTTTATGAGGTCACATGCAAATCAATGTAAAATTTATTTATATAGTAGAAAGACCAGCAGAACAACGGACTCTTTATCTAGAGAAATAATTAAATAATAATAATAATAGAATATAATAATTTTATGAGAAAGCCACTGTATGGATGAAGTGCAGAGACAGCTGCACTCCTAAAGTTGCCCTGCACATGTGCTATGTCCTGTAGTAGTTCTGTGTAGGGCTGTGTGAGAACTAAAACTACAACAAAGGGACTTTAAATGAGTCCTACCTTCATAACAAATAAAAGGCAGAAGCTCTGAGCAGTTCTTTTCAATCCAAGCCCCAAAGCTCAGCATGGCCACACAAGAGTCTTCTATGTAGTTTTCATCAGGATCCGGGACATCAGGCACCAGCATAGGCGATCGGACACATTTACTAATGGTTTCCCCGTGTCCAGTAACTGCTGTCACAGGTTGCTCAGTGACATTGGTCCTGTGTCCAGTGACATCGGTCCTGTGTCCGGTGACATCGGTCCTGTGTCCGGTGACATCGGTACTGTGTCCGGTGACATCGGTGGAGTTCATTACGTTCACTGTATTTTCAGTTGTTTCGTCCTGAAACCCGCTGAAGCTCGTCACATCCGGGGTCGTAAATTCTGTGTATCTGGTGAAGCTTGTCGTCCTTGGGGTTGTAACTGCTGGGCAGGTGCAGGAGCAGCTGCAGCAGTCTCTTTTTGGGTAGGGGGATTTGAACACAGGCCAACCAGGGTACCAGTTCTGGAAGGCGAGGGGATCCCCGTTGGCCCAGCTGGTCCAGGACATATTGGAGTTACTGGTGGAGTTGCTGCTGGGGTAGAAGTTCTTGCGAAGGCCAATCCAGGAGTCTGAAGTGAGATTATTGGCGATGCCCTGGGTGTTGCCAGGGGTCAGAGTGACCAGGTCTTTGAAACAGACCTGACGGGACGTGAAAGGTTACAGTCAGAATTATATGGAGATCCTGTCTGCTTTAGCATTTTATTGAATCTTAATCCAGTGTTAAATTGCTCACAGGTACAGACAGAGATTCATGGTCCCTAACGGATGAAACCTGAAGATTTTGGTTATTCCCTGGCTTTTCCTCTAGTGCAACCAGCACATCAAAAATTCCACTCATCCAGTGAATAACCTTCACATCTGGTACATGGATTGGTATAAAATTTCATACAAGAAATTCATGGTTCCCAGAGGTTGTATCCTTAAGACTGTAGTGACTTCCCAAAGTGAAATATCCGGTCAGCTACAGGATACATTGCCTTGACATTTGGAGCAGACAAATGCTACCTTTGGACAGAGCTAGACTTGCTGTTTCCCCCAGTTTCCAGTCTTTGTAGTCTCTGTAGCTTTATATTTAGCCGACATGACAGACATGAGAGTGGTATCAACTCGTCAGTCTCGGCAAGAAAGCAATGAAAGAATATTTCACAAAATGCCTAACTGTTTCTTTAAGTTGTTAAGGGAAATATACCGTTAAGCGTTAAAGTATTTTCACACATTCTGGCCTAATGTTTCACCCTTTTTCTGTACATCAGGTTCATGCTGTACCTGGCAGTGATTCCTGGCTTCGCTCCAGTTGAGATTTCCTGGCTGGATGAAGTAGTCATGCTCTGCCGCGCTGTACATCAACATTAGAGCTGGACAGAAACATACAGACACAATAGACAAAGGTCACAGTTCAAGTTAATATCCAAACCACAAGAAAAAGTTGAGTATGTGCACATTTTTGGAACCATAATCAGCCAGCCATGTTATTTTCTCCTCTAATTAATGAATATCTGAACACATTTCTACCATTATTCCACAAACAGAACATATACATTATATACAGATTCTTAATATGTACCTCAAAAGTACTAACTTGACTGAACTGCACTTGTTTTGTTTTCAGGACTGGTGGTCAGATTCTAAATTTAGTCGCAAAAAAATGGATCCAGCACCCATCTTAAAATAAATTCACATCACAATATTCTTTAATTCTATTTTTAAGCTTTTAAGGATAACTACCCTAACAATTCTACACTACACACAACCACATCAGCCTGATCATCAGACCACACCCATATGGACAGTCAGTTACATTTTATGAATAGTTTCTCTTAATGTTTTTTCCATGTTTGCTTTCCCCTCAACTCTGAAACTCCTATAGAGCTGTAACAAACAGTTGGACAGAAAATTAATCAATTTTGATAGTCAATTATTTTATGCATTGTTTACTGCTATCAGCTGCTCAAATGAATGATTGGCTGCTCTTGTCTCTTTCATGTGGTTATAAACCAAATATGTTTGGGTTTTAAAAAATTGAATACGAAACATTGGACTCTGGGAAGTGTCATAGTCAACGCAAAAAGTGAACTAGCAGATTAATCGATAACGTCGATCATTATTTGCAGCTTTAAACTCTACTATAAACTAATACTGTGCCTTGAGAAAGTGCTGGAAATAGAATAATTAGACTCACCCCATGATAGGAAAATACAGACACTATCCTGTAGAGATAACGTCATGTTGGCTTCCAGCGGATCCTTAGATAATTTCACCAAAGAACAGCTACTGTAAAATAATCAAGAAAACAGTAAGAACCTCACAGTATAAATCCAAAACAAACATGAATTTTAAAAATTGAAGGTGGAATGGTTGCGTTCTCACCAAGCTACAGATGCATCCACTGTCTGAACAGGGAAGGATATAATCTCTCAGTATAAAATGTGGTCATATGAACACAAACACACCCGTTCCACCTACATGGAAGATCAACAGGTAATAAACAGCACATTTGACTTGCAACACAAAGCTCCATTCAGCTCCTGCTAGATTAACGCCATTAGATGCAGCTGGTTTTGCATCCAACATGCAAAGTACTAATTCAAAAAGGTGATGTACTGGCAAGGTGGGAGGGGAGGGAGGGGCAAAGACAAGACATTTATAATAGAACAGAATAGAATACAAGGAGAACTGTATGAAATTGAGCATTTATTTAGGCTTAAAGCTTTGAGTAACAAAATGCAAATTAGTACAAAAAAAAGCCATGAAAAAATAACAATGAAACGATGACAAATATAGAAAGATAAACCTCTTATATAAAAACTAACTTCCCAAAATAATCTATAAAGATACAGAAATAAAACAAATGCCTTAAGTATACTTTCATGGCAGTGAAAAACAAAGTGGTTAATTAATTAACAGTGATTGGTCACATCAACTGAAGTACTGATCAATGACAAATTGCATGGTCTGTGAATGAAGGCCCAAAACAAAAACATCACATTTTATCAGTTTATGTGAGCAATAGTTACTAAAAACTAAAATCCTGTTTTGATATCTGAATAAACATCCTCATAAATCTCATTAAGATCCCATGAAAAAAGTTTTGTCGTACTATGTCCCTATGTGTTGTAACAAAATATCCGAGAGATTTTCCTGTATGTTTTGCAAAATTCCTCTTCTCCTTCCTCAGAGGCGTAATTTTTTCCCCACAAACATCCAGTGTGTATAAAAAAAAACCCAAAACACACAGGTAGTAAATGGTGAAGAGCTTTTGGGGTGATCCAGCCAGCCCCTCAGCTTACAAATCTAGTGTTAATTCTAGCAAAAATTTCCCCATGTGCAACGTCACCAAGAGGAAGTGTCACTGAGGAGAATGTATGGATCTTTGAAAAAAAAAAAAAAAAAAAAAAAAAAAAAGGGGCTAAAATCTATGTACAACTTTCTGATTAAAAATAATGTAAAAAAAAGAATTTGCAAAAAATAAACAGCCCCACTAACATGTGAACAGATATGATTACTGTTAATACCATCCAGTCATACCTGTGTATTTATTAACTTTTTTTTTTTTTTTTTAAATCTATAAATGTCTTGTATGCTTGCACAGCACATTAAATCACAGCTGGACAGCAACACATGGACTGAATTTCCTCATACAGGTACATAAAAATGTGTAAAATTGTTATGCTGTGCTGCAGTAATTGTGTGTTGGGATCTGTTGCAGTAAATGTGTGTTGGGCTGTGGTGCAGTAATACAGCAACATTATTGGAGGTAAACACCGATTCAAGTTTCACAAGGGTGACTTTGCACTTTTTCTAATAAATGGCAGTGACTTGTGTTACAATTATGATCCTTTGCAGTCACACGTCTTCCTCAGTCGTGACTCAACTGACAAAACTGCTCAATTCAGATAATAATTAATATTCTGACAAACATAAAAAAATAGATGTCACTGAAAAACCAAGAAACAATCTCTTTGGTTTTCATCTACTAACTAAATAGACTAAATGTAATGCATCATAAATGACAAGACTGACACAAATTTTAAAAACGGAGTCAATGAAACTCAAATTAAAATCCCAGCCAAAATTAACACTGATTAAATCCAGTCCTTCCCAAATTTAAGTCCCACCCCGACATCCTGTTTCTTGCAATCACAGAAAGATTAAGGTCTCACAGCCATTTCACAGGACCTACTAATGCAATGAGAGCAGTGAGGAGGAGGCAAGGCCTGCCTACAGTATGAATTGCTCTCCTTTATTCATTTGCATATGTCATAAACAGCAAGACACTGTACAGTACAGTACAGTACAGTAAATGGTCAGGCAGTTAAGTTATCAGCTCAAGTGATGAGGTGAGGCAGGAGGTGACTTGGGGTTCCAATAACGGTTAAAAACCTGAAGTAAACGTGATGGCTTGGAAGGATTAAGAGATGACGTTTTTTCCCCTCATGATCACGGCTACAAGCTTCTCAGTCACTGTCGCTCCGCTCTCCTCTCTGCAGGAGTCTCTTTCCGCTGGAGGGCAAAGGGACCTCATGTTTCACAGAGACCTTAGACTTGGTTTTGCTGTGGAGAGAGAGCAGGACAAAAAGGTGTGACGCATGTGAAATGGTTTTAATGACAATACTGAAGTTAGGACACACTGGAGGGTGCATCCACACCAAACTTGGGAGAATCCTTCACAATTATTCTGGCAGATAGTGTTTGCAGCATAAACCGCAACGTAATATCAAAGCATTGTAACTGTTTGCAAAGTGTTTGTGAATGTTTATTAGCTCGGTTATTTTAGTTGTTTTTTAAACCATACATGGTGAAAGACACTACTGTTCAGAAATATTACAGTGATCTGCTGCAGTGTTAAAGTCATGTTTAATCATTACACACAGTGACCTCTAGTGGCAGGTGATCTCGACAAATAACAGTAATAAGGTTCAGCATTTAGCCGCAGCTTCTGGGCAACGCATCATTCTGAAGACTGTACAACGTGTTCACTGCAACCAAAGCTCAAACTCTCAACTGCAGCCAAGATAATGACAGGCTACATGCGTGGATCAGTCTTGAACAATCGAGCTAGAAGTTTGGCCCACTAAAAGTAATTGAGTTTGTTCTGATGCCCAGGAAGTGGATTCATTTCTTACCTTTCTTTGTCAAGCAGCTCCAGACCATCGTTGATTTTCTTTAGCATTTCATAACGCTCACGACCATGAACCTGCAGCAGAGATCATAGGAAAATTATTCACAGCATGGAAAACCTTGTGAGGAAATCTAGCTTTGCAACAGTATGCATCTTTACTTACACGCAGAACATAGAAATCCTTGTCTTCCTCCTCTGCACTGGAGGCAGACTTGGACTTCTTCACAGAAGTCGTGTCAGGGGCAGGGGTGCTCTCTAAACAAACCAAAGTGAGGTTAGCAAGGAAACAGAGAGCAAGGATGGAAACTGAAGTCCAGTGTAATCCAACAAAGACATACTTCGTTTTTTGGTTTGCTTGGTGCCGTTCTGCGTCTTGGTGCTGTTGTCCTCCTCTGTTTTGCGGTCCCTGCCTGGACATGCGCAGACACGCACCTCGAAGCATCTCCGGCCCAGCACCAGTCCCCTGGGAAGGAGATGCATAGTAGAAAGGGTCAAAAATACTTCCTGGACCGCATAAACAAAAATCAACATCCTGAGCAGTAAAATAAACTAACAGCAGTTTAAAAAAAAATGCGAACAAACATCCATTCACACTGCGTCTCCCATCCCCCCTTTCAACTTCTCCCTACCGAAAAGATACATCAGCACTCCCTCCACCCTCAACACATGTGGAGAAAGAGAAGCAACACTTACTCTGGAGACTCAAGGGTCAGGATGGTGAGGATAGGCCTGCGGTTCATGCCGCCCATGCAGGAGCTGTTGCACATGAAGCTCAGCAGGATGGTTGTCATCTCTGAACCCAACTGAAACAGGAAAATCATAACAATTTTTATTCACTGCTGGCTGAGGTCTATACAATTAGGGTGAAATGATAACTTAACCTAAAGAAACCGTCCCGGGCCTCTCAATAAAAAAAAAAAATGTAAAGGTTGTATTAAGTTGAAAAACATTTTCATGCAGAAAATGTACTTATGTTTTTGTAAGCACCGGAGCCATTTCAAAGTTCATATACTCACATACATGATGCTTAAAAGGTCACATCATGGGAAATGCGAATGGGTAAAAAGAAAAAAGTTGTAGACAGTGTAGACATGTTCCCCTTCGGACAGATCAAGTGGGGCAGCAGTACCTGGGGGGGCTCATAAGGGACCGTCACACTCTGCCTCTTTGTGTGTGGATCTTCAAAATACTGAGCCCTCTGGCTGCCTTCCACTCTGATCAGATGGCTGCGATGCTCTGCAGCTGAACAGGAAAAAAAATGTTTTAATTAAAATCACCTCAGCTTTATTATGCTCACAATCAGATACTTCCACTGCATACACAAGCAAATTTTTCACTGAAAAGTTTCTCCTTACTATCTTCATTCTGGTGATGTGGACATCTGCGAACCACATCTGCCACATGCTCCGTCTTCTTATAAACTGCTGTGGCCCTGAGGACAGCACCCTGAGGAAGCTCCTTGCTCACCAGCACTTCCACAGGGGTGGTTTTGGCCAGCTGGCAGTAGAGCTTGTTGAGAAGCTCCGAAAACTGAGAGGAACACAGGGAGAGAAGCCAGACACCTTATTGTCTGTACACTTGTGGGGAAGCAGAGCTGTGAGAACATGAGGATTAAAAAAAAATCTGCTTCAGTAAAAACGGGCAGAGACTAAAACACTATCCTTGAAGTTTGATCAAATTCACGTAAACTACACTTTCTACTCTAAAAAACCAAACACAAACTACATATTAAGCTCTCCTGATCAGTCAGCCCAAATTAATCACATAGAAAAACAAATTTTTTTACCTGCTTTTGTCTATTTTTAACCATTTCAATGCTGGAGCAAGACAGTGCAGGAACATGTCCCGTCATGTCAGGGCAGTACTTTACCATCAGACTGCACTTCACTCACAGACCAGAGCACAAATTGCAGGGGCGGGAGTTTCAGTGCAGACCACCCTAACCGTAAACTGAACTAACCAATCAGGGCGCGCTGCTGCGTGAGTCATCGCAGAGAAATTGATGCCATTGGCTCTTCAAGTACTGTGACTTACTCCAGACCTTAAAATTTAGCGAATTGTCACAATGAATAAGATTCCATATGAATGTCACCATGAGGGATACGAAAGAACGGATTTTTAACGCGTCGCCAGGGTAAGATATTTTATTTTACTGTTAATCAAAAACAGGTTCCAATGTTTTATACCTTTTAAATAACTTTATGGGTGATGACAACTTCAGAGACCAGCCAGCGAGTTACTTAAACTTTTCAAAAGTCACAAAAGTCAAAATTTGAAAATTAGATAAGTTCATTTTAATTTGCTTAATTAAAACAATACTCAAAAGGAGCAGAGTTTCTTTCATATAAAATTAAACTATGGACGGAGGAAACTCGGAGTTTAACAGTGAATGGCGCCTCAATGTTGAGCAGCTGTTGGAATCTCTTTTGTCTCAGGCGAGGGACTCAAACAGCAGACTTGTGTTTGGTTGCAGGATAATCTGCTTTGAGTGCGTACCATTTTTGATATAGTATTTAGATCGAGTGTAATTCTGATAAAATTATGCACTACACGCAGCAAGTACAGATTTCTGCTGCTGATGTTGTTGGTTATTTGTCAGACATTGATCAGAACGGATATAGGCCTATGACAAGTATTCTGGTACCCTTTCAAGTAATGTGCAGAAGATTTACCAGTCAGTTTAAAATAAATAAATAAATAAATCAACAAGTAAGTAGAATTTCTAAATTTTGAACACTCAGCCCTGGAGTTACTTACAGTGGAAGTGACAGATTTGGCTGTGCCAGACTTCTGAAAGCGAAGCTGAAAGCCATATTCCCCAGGATAGTCAGTTGTAACTGGGACGGTGGAGGCCGGGGGAGTAACACCATCTTTAGTTAATGTCTCTGGGGGTAGCTCAAACAGATTCTCATCAAACCCTTCAGTCAGCACTTCAGGTAACTGCTGCAAAAGCACAAAAGTTATAAATAAATAAATTAAGTTCAGATTAGTGTTACCATCATCTGAATATTCACAACAGAAAGCTTTCCTCTGCAGCAGTTCAGTTTAACTTTACAGAACAAGTGCATGGGTAGGCATGCTTACCAGCATGTACATTTGTCCATCAGGCCTCCACTCAGACACGCTTGTTGCCGCTGGGATGGTGGAAATGGAGGGAGTAACGCTGCACAAACAAACAAGCAATCCTGTCAATTTTTCTTGAGTAAACTGACAATTTAAAAATATTATCCACTGTCAAAACATTACTTACACACTCTCCCACAGCTCACGAAATGAATCCTGGCTCAGAGGCAGGTTCTGGCTCAGGTGGAGACTGTCAAGGCTCTGCTCTTCCATTATGCTGTCGTTATTTCCCTCCTTTCCCAGCCGCAAAAAAATGAGGGAAGAGCTATGCAGGAGACATGTGGGGATAAACAGGAAGTAAGAACTTGTGCTGGACTGGTGAGGTATGTAACAACTCGATCTCTATCTAACTCCCCATGTGACAAGTTGCACCAAGTTAATCAAATATTTTGAGAGACAATTACTTTTTATTATCATCTAATGTCCACCTTTTAGATTACTCGATTAGTCTGTAAAATGACAGGAAATTGTGACTAAGCATTTCCAAGAGGCCAACAAAGTAATTACTTCAATTTGTTTTAATTGTCAGACCAACAGACAGAAATATTTAATTTAGAAAAAAAGCTGTAAATCCCCATATTTGAGAAGATGGACATGAAGATGTCTGGCTTTTTACTTTATACATTATTTTAAATGATTCAAATACCAAAACAATAGTCTGTCTTTTCAACACTGTAATATACAAACAACAAACATTAAGGACAAAATTATTTTTACTCCAAAAATGGGAAAAAAAACGATGATTAGGCGGTGTAACGACAATATTTTAATACTTCAGTCTTACAGAGGAATTAATGGTTACTGCCACACAGGAAATGCAAGGTCCCTCTCATGAAAATAGAGTAGGCCTTCTGCTCTGTGGGCTGACAACTAACCTTCAGATGTTTAACTACAAGTTAATGAATCACACAAATATTCCCACAGGCATATCTCATAAATATGAAATTTGAAGGGAACCCAGTGAACCGACTTCAGCAGCCCTAAAAACAAACAACACGAAAAACCATTCAAACTGCTAACGTTAGCCACCGTCCATTTTGTCGAGCAGGAGGCCCACACAAACTGGGCCACCGAGTCGGCAATTAACACAACCATAACTTAATAAACTAATAAACTAATAACTTCATTGTGGTCAAAAATGTGCTAATAAACAAATAACTACCAGCTGTGCAACGAGTGTGTAGCGCACAGTCTTTTCTGTGTTGGCTAGGACTTTGGATTAGCTTCCTTAGCTAATTACGTTAGCACTACGTTTCGGAATCCGTCCGTCTAATGTTAGCTAACTGCAGCCAAACTTTCTTTACCGGACAAAGCATTTACTGGCTCGCTGCTGTTTGCTTTGACGCGAGGAGTGTACCAACACACAGCTACCTTGTAGGTCCCACTGCCGCTGTCCGATGGAGATGAGTCACTGGAAAGCAGACGACGCGAACAGAAACAATCAAAAAAGCCAAAATATTATGGCTTACAACTGAGCACGTTGTTGTCGGGGATTCCCACGAAGAGGACGGGGGGGCGGGGGGGAGGAGGAGCAGTTTTTTTAACAACGCCTAGCGTCCAATCACAGACGAGCTCCTCTGACGCTCCCAAAAGCAACACTGCGAAATAACTACTGTTGCTTTCATGACTTTCGGAAATAACACAACTTAAGAACCACTGTACAAAACAAACAGATAATTACATAGTTCATCTTTTATAAATAACGTAATAAAAGATTTCCCATCTCGCAGAACAAAATTTGGCTTCTTATGATTCTACATACGAAGCATATATACAATGATATACATCCTTCTTGGCAATAATATTAAAATATTTCCGTTACAATGCTGGTGAACTTGCCATAAGTCATGAGTAGATGCGCTACCTATCATAACTGATCATTTCTAAATAAAAAAATAATATATATTGATGAAATACCACAATATATAATAATAATAATACTACTATAATACTGATTATAGTGACTAATGTCTGATAGTGAGTTCCACAATGATTTTAGGTCATGTTTATGTTACATTTGAAACAAATAATTACACAACTAAGATATGAAATTATATTGTATTATTTGCCATTCTGTGTTAATGTTGTATGAAGGGGTTTAGAGGTTGGATATGAGTTTTTGGTTTTGTCTCTAAACCACCTTTTATGGTGGGGATGGACTTTTCTCATGTCTTAGGTGTATTTTGTCTTGGCAACAGTTGGATGCTGATTTACGTTAGCTAAACTTAAAATTTATTCAAGCTTATTTCCAATTTTGTTTTGTTCCAGTTTTTCTAATATTCAAAGGGTTATGTTATACCTTTCTTCATGGGGAAATATTTTTTTCGATGAGCACTCGAAGGCAACATGACGACATAATGACAAAAAGGAAATGTTAAATAAAATTTAAAAAAATAGAAAATGCAATTTTTCTGAACAAATTGCTGTGGGATCACTGGCTTCTGCATGCTGAAGCTAAACTGCGTCGCTGGCCTGAATTTGTATGAAGTAGCTGAAGTAGTATTAAGAGATGGGAAAAACTGGAAAGGGTTGAAGAATCCAAACTGTATTGTAAGCAGTGAATGTAACCAAAAATGAATGAAAGTTTATTAGCATTTTGAGTTTTTACTGGAGTTTCAAGCTGAAAGTGTGAATGAAAAGAAGTGGTTGAAGATGGACGAGAAGTTGTGGAAAACTGGACATTTTGTTGATGTATATTTTATTGTTTAAAAAAAACATTTTAAAGATTTTCTTAGGTGTTTTTTCTTTTTAATTGAAACGGGGTCCTCTGTAGAGTCACAAACATGTATAATCGTTGGTCTAATCATGACTAAATTCCAAAAACATGTTATACAACTTGTGAAAATCAAATGTAACTTGAACTTGGCGATTTTAGTTTGTTCCTCTAACAGTTTTTCATCCGACGATCGTGATATGGGACAAGTCCATCTTTGGCTGATGAACCGGCATTATGTCTCTGCTTCTGTCTCCTTCCAGTGAAGTCAAAGGTCAACCCTGAATCCTCATCCCTGGAGCGGGCAGGGTCAGTATCTCACTTGAAGAATGTGAGAGATGGTCTCCCCCTGCATGGGTCTGGACATCTCCCTCCCTTCCTTTACATTGCGCTCGGATTGTGTTTAAAAAAACACAGTTTCAGTTGAAATCATCTGATTTCACATTTTCAACACTGTGACCTGATTTCATAATCTGCTCCAACAGGCTGGATGATGTCACCTCTCACCCTTCAAATGCCCCTCTGCTGGTAAGATACACTTCTATGCCACTGGGTTGAAAGCTGCAGAGAAACGCAGAGGAGGACTTCACTGACACGACTCCGGTTATGCCACCACGCTGCTGGTTTCTTGTCCTGAGCTGGCACCTGGAGTCACATCCAAAGACTACGTGCTGAATGTTGGTTCTCGTCCATCTCTTGGGGTGCATGGCGGTTATCGGTGCCACTTTGGGGCTTCGTGGCCGTTTGACCTTTGAGTGAATGTGCATGTGTGGTGCCAACGAGTCCACTGTGAACTTGATCCTGAGTGGCACTACATATAGATACAATAGTGAGATCTGACAGAAGAGGAGCAGGCCAGACAGAGAAAAGAGCACTTGCATAATTAGAACATTGGTGCAAATGGTTTAGTGAATCTGATGCTGTGAGAAATTTAATATTTTCTCGTAGTGTGCAAGAGGCTGCATGTGTGCGTGTGTTTTTTGTGTCTTTTGGATACACTTGCCTGCAGGCATATGGCAAAGATCTACATACATAAGACTGAACTTTTTTCCTGTCTATCTGTGATTTTGTTGGCTGATCATTATATTTCGAAGCCAGTCCACAGATCCATTTAGTTGCCCTTCTTTTTGTTTGAGCCTGGTAGTCTTTCTGCATGGTTTCCTCTGTTCATCGTAATTCAGTCATAAGGTGTTTTGCTGTGTGGAGCCAGACTGAGTCGTATGCTGCGCACACGATTTTCCCAAGGAGCCGTGAGAAGGCTGAAACATATAGCCTGAGCTACATGCTGGATTTAGTGCCAGTCCATGTGAAATGGGAACTTGGTCTCAGTGGGCCTGTATTATTTGAAGAATAATTTATATATTGTCAGGCCAGCACAGACAATTGTTCAACATTTTTTAAAGTCTTGTATATACTGTATATATTACAGTTTTAATTAATGTAAGAAAGACACTTTCATTTATTATTTGGCAGTAATAATAAAATGTTTCCCCTATGGACTAAATGTGCTTCTCCTACTCTCTTTGAACGTAGTGATATAACAGTTTATTCCACCTCTCTACTGTGTCAGGTCACATAATGTTGAAACTTTTCCCACCACATAAAAAAAACGTATAACTTAATAAAGTATATGTACATAGCATCTAAAACCCTCATCATTGATGTTTGTTTCAAAGGTTTGTGAACATAAGAATTCATCATTTTTCTCTCAGCAAACAACTGAAGTCATGTGGCTTTTTGGTACAAATGTCGCCTCGCACGCGCCGACGTTGACCTTACAGTGCAACACCTGCTGTCCATCACGCAACTCCATTTACTGTAACATGATTTTGAACCAGCTGACCTCACCTACCTCACGCGCGCGCACACATGTGCAAACACACACACACATACATAGGCAGGTCATGACAAGGAGGAATAGTATTTGCACAGGCTCTTTTGCTACATCACTTGGGTGAGCAATAAAGGGCAGTCACATGGTGTGTGCGTGTGTGTGTGTGTATGTGTGTGTGGTGGTGTGACTTTTTGTTTCAGATAACAGTAAAACATGCACTAGTTTCCACTTTGGTGACAACACAGGTGACTTTTTGCTCTGTGAAACGGCTCAACAGGGGTTTCTGGTTAAAAATGTTTTGCATGGTTGTGAGTGTGAGCGTATTTATACCATCTCTGTCTTGTGGTTCTATCATTGCTCTTGGCTCCCTCTGTGTGAATCGATGTGATACCTTTTGGAAATGTAATATTATCTCTGTCTGTTCCTCGTTGCGTACATGAACCCTTAAACTATGCTGGTTGGGGCTCTACACCACTGTTCTGATGGAGTAATGTTTCTCTGCATTTAGTCAGAGTCACACACACACACATGACTGCGCTTGAGGCCCCTGGCTTTGGATGAGGGGTGTCAGGTTCTCCCACTCTTTCTCAATGTGCGAATGAGGGCAGCAAAAGGAAAAGGCAAAGGGGCTGAGGAGCGAGTGGTGTGAGGTGGGAGGGGGGGGGTGTGTCTGCAAGGGCTGGGCTTACATCTTTTTATTGAGAGATCTAGAGCAGATATTTTTCCACTGAGCTCTTTGGCAGATATGTACTTTTCCCGCCCAGTTCAACCCTCCCACAACACACCCCCTAATCTCCGCCTCGGACGGCCCCAAACTTTCCCTAACCACGCCTACACCGCCAACTCAGGTGGCACAGCTCAAATTTAGGGTCCACCTGTTGCCTGCTGGAAGAGGATTTAGCTTTGTTGTGTGCAACAGAGGGGGGAGGGGGGTTTGTGGAACAGGGTGAGCTGTGGTGTGTGACCTCTTTGGCATGTGATCTGAAATAGAAAGGGATTTATGGTTGTTGGGAAGACAGACAATGGCAACCAGGACGTCAAAGACGAGCCCCTCTTTGCCGCCCCTGAGAAATGTTGAGTCACGGCTGGTTGGACTCTGACTTGGGTTCGTCTGAGGTCCAGCACATATTTTACTTTAACAGGTGATGCTTCAGAGATTTGTGGGTCCAAAAATCTGATTATTAAACTATAATTGTAAATCCTGCACTCCATGAGGGAGGAAAAAAAGAGTTGAATGCATCTCGTCTTTGTACATGAGGTTCTTTTTGAGTTCTGGTTTGTCAGTCTGCCTCTGTTGTGTATCTATCCTACAGTTTATAATTATTTAAAAGGCCAGTCCACCTTATGTAACATGGTTTATAAAACTGGGCCCTGAGACCAAATTTGGCCTTCAGCAAAGCCCATGAGCTCCAGCCCTTGATGAATAATTGTTGATTTAACCAGGACTCTTAAAATGTAATCACATCCCTCATCTCACTTCTATCCTTCATCTCTTGAGCACCATAAGAACAGCCAGAACACCATGTCTGTTAGATCCCACCAGTCTTCTCTTGGTCTTCTTCCTGTCCACATGCTCTGCATCTTCAGCCAATGGTAGTTAAGGTCAGGAGAGCGTCCTCTGTCGCTCACGGGCCCACGGGGCCTCTCTTGAGTAGCAACCTTACCCATACACCCCCCACCCCCACCCCCACCCCGCCCTTCCTCCTCACCTCCTGTCCCCACCCTTCCCTCTGAATACTGAGAGAGGTGTGCACGTGGGTGTGCGGGTGTCACTCTATCCCAGCTGGACGGACACAACACAAGAAAGGAGGACACCCCGCAGGACAGGACGCACCAGGTTGACAAGTGTGGGCTTCCCTTTTGGATTTTACTTTTCCACGCGTTTCTGGCGATAAAGGGCTCTAGGTTAAAGTCGGGGGTTGTTGTCCTGCTGGCGGAGTTTCACGTGTCTCCATTTGGCACCAGACGCGTCTGTCTCCGACCGCTACTTGGTGTCTGGAGCTGCTGAAGTCATGCCGGCCGGGTTTCATCAACTCGGAGGGGAGGTAAGTTTTTCTAGTGAGCTTCCCAGAGTTCATAAATGCGGTTACGCTTCTTTTTGACTCACAAAAGTGACGTGATTAGTTGTACGAAATTTTGCGTATTTTCATTTGGAGAGGTTTTACGCACGGGTTTATCTCCGTATTTGCGCAAAAACTGTGCGTGAACTTGTAGGCTTCGTTGTGCCAAATTGCAGTGTGTCTCGTACAATCCAATAAATAAGCAAGATCTAACTGACTGTTCTGGCAAAAAGTAATCTTAAAATAAAAATTATATAATATGACATTAATTGACACGAGTCTTTCTTATTTCTCCCAGCTTTAAAATAGCTGGTGTAATATGGGCCTCTGCGTTGAAAACATGTAAAGCAATGGCCTCTATTGTAATTTACCTAGAGTCTAAGATAATGAAAAATTAAGAACATTATGAATCTATAAATATAGGCTCCTTGCAACAACTAATACAGTATGAGTCAGTCTCAACAGGAAGAACTAACATCAGCCCTGGTCTGACCGGGCTCTTGCCCTTATTTAGTTCTGAGTATGACCTTGACCAGGAAAATATCTCAGTTTACAGGTCGGAGCTCAGTATTGTGGGTTTGTAAGGCCACCCAGTTTGACTGGTTCCTTCACCGCCCTCATAAACAATGCCTGTGTTGTATGCTCCCATCCAGCTCTCTTTGAAGAATCAATTCTTGGTTAGATGGATGCAGGTGTCATTTTTTATTAAGGGTGATGTTCTTCTGATTCATGATGGCTTAATCTCTCTTTGGACGGTTATCTGTGATGCCATCAAGACAACAGTTTCTCAAGCTGCTCCACTGCTGATAAAATGGTCACAGAGTCTGTGTCCGGGCAGGTTGACGTTCCAGTGGGAACTTCTATTAGCTCAGAGGTTTTAATGGAAAATGAATCCCTTAAGCATGGAAACTCAAATAGAGGAAAAAAGGGTACTAAACTGTACGAGAGGATAAGTTAATGATAAAATGCTACTTGTGTTTTGGCGTTGTCCTTCTATTAGAGTTGTTATATTTATTAACCAGGCTCTTAAATGCAAACACAGATTCATACCTGATACGTGAAAAATAAATGAGTAACTGCACATTTAGCTGTGAGGGAGGTTTGATGAAACACAGTTGGCATGAAGTGTTAATCTGAGCATAACTGGCTGCTTCTAATGTTTTGTTTTTTTTTTACCTTTCTGCAAGGACACGTGCACACAGGCAAACACACACCCTTTTGTTTTGGTTCATGAATACTAAACAGCATTTATCTACAGACTCAACACAGCAAGGTCAAGGAAGAGTGTTACTGACACACACTAGCTCACACCAGCTTTGCAAAAATGATCCACAGAATAGAATAGAAAAGAACACAGTAGAATGGGAAGGTGAATTTTGGCCACTCAAACCCAGGACCAAACTTTAAAAATGTTCGTTTGAAGCCATGTCATATTGTTGTTGTCAGGTGACTCCATCAAAATGTCAGCCTTTCAGAAAGCATTGCTGTTACCGTGATGGGGATGTATTTTTTGGAACTGAAGTCCTCCAAAAGTTGATAAAATCACCATAAAAAAATCACCAGGCTTTTCTGTCGTAGACAAAAGTCTCATCTGCTGCTTATGAAATGGCTTTTTGAGATTTTAAAACGCTTTGCAGGAGGGAAAGACTTCCTCTCTCCAAGGTCGTCTCGTCTGTCACCGTGGAGACAGGTGCCCGGGGCGTGATGGGAAACTGGGGGGAAGCTAAAGTTCAGGCATCAACAGTAAAGTAGCCTGTGAAGTCATGGACAGCGCTGGAGAGATTGTCTCTCATCAGCATCACAGTTATATATAGTTGATGTTAGTGGAGCAGGGCTATGAGTGTGTGTGTGCACTGAAACCAATCCCAGTTGTCCACTTAAGCTCTAAGCTCTCTTATTATTTGACATTACTAACTTTTCCTCTCAGCATTACTCACCATTCTGAAAATAAATAGGTTGAAATGTTTTGTTTACGTCTTTAAATGTGTTTGTTTGCGTGTGTGTTTCTATTCCAGACAGTGACAGGAACCCTCGCTCTCTCAGTCTTCACTGCTGTGCTGGGATCTCTGGAGTTTGGATACAACATCGGCGTCATCAATTCACCTCAGAAGGTTCAAACCGAGCACTGACGTTCAAAACTAACAAATAACATCCCAAGATAATTTCTGTTTCTCAATATTCCCTCATTTTACAACAGCGTGTGTTTGATGCTAACAACGTCCCCACCACGCTGCCTCGAGGCAAACTGTGACTGAGATAAATGCAGGAGGAGTAAGATGAACGTTTAATCTTTAAGAGTGGAGGACTGTAAAAGCCGGGTGGTGTGTCCGAGTAAAGCAAAGAAAGGAGATGTCCGTCTGTCCGGCTCATGAAGAGAGGGGTCTTAAGTGATTCGTTCCCTGCCGGGTGTTGCTGTATGCACACACACGGTGTCACTGTCTGTGTATTTGAAGTATGAAGTCACGTTCAAATGAGATGAATGTACTTGAGCCAAGTCCAGGTGACTTGGCCGCTGGTATTCAGGCATCTGCTGATGTCTTCCCTTGACCCTCAACTGCAAACTCCACTCATCTGACGTATCCGCAGAGACACCAAAACCAGAATAGACGTGGAGCTGCCATGTTTTAATGTGTGTGCTGCATTTCGACAAGCTTTTATTAGATGATTTTAATATACAGAATAAATTGTACAGGAAATTCTTGATTTAATGCCTGTTACTGATAGATTTTGCATTATGCATTGTGCATCCTCCATATGGATTTTTCTGTGTTAGTATCCACTTTGCTGTGTTAATAAAGCACTTACATTTTTATGAATGTAGCTCCTGCTCACATACCAAAAGCCCGGTCAGTTTCTATGTGTGTGCATAAGAGTGTGTAAGTAAATCTTCCTCTCATAGAAAAAAAAAGAAAGGTTAATTAAGTTATTTTTTATTATATATTTAGTGTGCTTAAACAAAATATATTTACTAAATGATTTTCACTTCAGTTCAGCTCAATTCAATTCAATACAACTTCATTTGTGTACGCAGCAGCTCGACACCCGGATCAACTCAAAGCTTCAAACATTTGAAGGCTATGAGCTTTTATGTGGAATTTTTTTAAATACATGAATAAAAAACTTTATCTATAACATAAATCATGTAATTGGATACACACAGTAATGTAATGTAATATATTTAGGAAAGAAACAGCAGAGGGGATAAAGGACTGTAACAAACCCTGCAGGGCACCCTAGATATTCAAACAGACGACATGCTTCAAACTCCAAACCCCAGCTTACCTTGTTTTTACGGAAATTGTTTTGTTCCTGCAACAGATCCTTTACCGGGACGACCTGCTGTTGGAAAATTCTCAGTATTAATTAATTAATTAATTTTCCACCTTTGCGTCCCTGTACAGATCATTGAGGAGGACTATAACGCTACATGGGTGCACCGGTATGGAGAGCCCATCCCCACAGGGACCCTCACCTCCCTCTGGTCCCTGTCTGTGGCCATCTTCCCCATTGGGGGCATGCTCTCTTCCTTCTGCGTGGGTTTCGTCTCTGAGTGGTTGGGCAGGTAGGGAAACAGGATGTCACATCTCTCTAATTTCGGTCTTTCTTGTAGAAGTGAAAGTTTTTCCTGTGTCTTGTTACATGAACCCAAACTCATGAAAACCACTGAAAATATTTCATATAGTCCTGACAGTCAACCATGTCAAATTACGTTGGGATTCATCAAAAATGTACGTTATACTTGCACAATGAAATGCATGATAGCTAAAAAACAAAAACAAAAACAAAACAAAAAAATTGCCACTGACACTGGACCATATTTCCTGAATGCTGAATTCATCCTGAGTACAGTTTGTGTTGGACAATAAAATAAAGTAAAACATTTCAGGGGGTAACTCTATGAGTATCATACACCTCTGCGTAGATCCAAAATGGATCCCAACGTCCAGTTTCGTCATTCAGGATGTTCCACCTCGACCCAGTTTCCCGCTGTAACCGGAGCTGGGATGCAAACTGGACTGGAGCCTACATCTTCCACTGACTGAAAGGGGATCTTAACAGAGCTGACAGTCCTGGGTCAGGAGGGGTGTGTGTGTGTGTGTGTGTGTGTGTGTGTGTGTGTGTGAGAACCCTAACCCATTCAGCTTGAGCGCACTCAGGACAAGGTCTTCCTTAATAAAAACAGAAGAAGCAGCAGCAGGGGTCACCCGGTGGCACGACGATGGCAACTGCTCTGACCTCCGAGGTCAAAGTGCTTTAGATGTAACTGTATCTCTTGTGAACACGGACGTCTCCTTTAACACTAGGTCTTATTGTTTGGTGAATGAGATGAGAACAGGAGGAGCGCTGAGCGTTTACCATTTATAGTGAAAACTTGTTTTCTCGCCTGTTACTTCACTTGAATGTTTGAGCTTGCCTGTGTAGAATGATGTCACATCACAACTAGAAACCAATCATGGTCCAGTTTGTAACTTACATAAGAGTGATGTGGAAACTTGACGCCTCCAGTGCACATACGCTGAGAATGGAAAAGGCAAGAGGAGACATCTTGTGTCCAGCAGTTAAACCTTTGAAATGATCAGTGTATATTAACACGTTCTGGATTTAATGTCTTAAAACATGTCTTGGGGGGTGGGGGGGTCTTTACTACCTCGATGTTGATTGTTTAGTCTTTTAGTAAAGGTCCCTCTGTCACTGCTGCTCTAGCCATTGTTCTGCACAAGTCTTTGTCATGACTGAGATGATAAGGATCTAAAAATATCTTCAAAAAATGGATTGATGACAAAACAGCGAGTCCTGTTTCACTGTCATGTTCAGATTAACCTCGGTGGGAGCCCTGACTGACTTCTCTCTGCATCCACTTGTCAAAGCCGCCTGCACCTTTGACATCATCTGGCTTTTTTTTTTTTACAGAAACTACTTGTAGATTCAGTCAGGCATCAGGTGACTAACTGAAGCCTTCAGTGTTTTTGTGTGACACTGCCCCCTAGAGGCTGAAGTAAAGTATCACTAGCTTTCCATGTGCAGGCAGAAGGACACAGCGATTACATGGACAAAAGAGGAATGTCCTGTTGAATCTATGAAACAAGTAAAATCTTTTTCTCGTGGTGTTCATACATTGTATTCAATGTCTACTTCTTCACCCACCACTACACTGTATCTTTATATGCAATTACAGACTATCAACCAAGCTGCCCTATGCATAATGTTCATCATCCTGATGGAAAAATGTCTGTTTTAATTGTTCTATATAAATTTTTTTGGACAAACATCGAGACCTGGAAGGTTTAGGTTCCAGTCTGTAAATGTACCAACATAAGTTATCAACAATCATTTGTTAAATGACAATAATAGTTTTTATAAGAACGTATTTTAATTTTTGATAGCAAAATTTGTCAAATACTCAAAGAAGTTAATTTACTATTAACAGTGGTTGAGTTAATGTTAATCTTCTGGATGACACATTAAGACTTTTGTTTCAAATGTAACACCCACTCTGACTCATGGATGTCATTAAAAAGGCCCTCACTGATAATGGTAATGACAGAGGTCAGATTTAAATCATATTTGATGGGATTCAGAGTCAGGATTGAGAAGCATAATTCCAAATATATGTATCTGTGTTTCTCCAGGAGGAAAGCCATGCTCATAAACAATCTGCTGGCCTTCATTGGTGGAAGTATGATGGGTTTGTCCAAGCTCTGTCGCTCCTTTGAAATGATGATCTTCGGACGTTTTATCATTGGTGCCTTCTGTGGTGAGCAGTCTGCTTCTCCGTTCTTTGTGTATTTGTCTGACAAATTTAAAATCACAGGAAAGTATTTCAAAGTTAGACCATGCTCCTGTTTAATAGAGAGTTTATCTGACTCTGATAAACTCGTCTGTCGTCTGACTTTTCTTCTCTGCAGGGTTGGCGTCAGGCTTGACACCAATGTATGTGGGTGAAATTGCTCCCACGAGTCTGAGAGGGGCTCTGGGCACGCTGCACCAACTGGCCATAGTCACTGGCATTCTCATTGCACAGGTACGACAGCACACTGTGATGTTGATGGTTTACAGATCTTTCTGAACTGTCCTATTTTCTGTCCCTCCACGTTCCATTGTGTCAACAAGGATAAGTGTAAATCTGAGTTTAAATATTTTTATGGTACCTTTTAAAGTCTTAAGCTCTCACATCCTGTTCCTCTCCCTGTGCAGATTCTCAGTCTGGAGTCGTTAATGGGCAGTGAGGACTTGTGGCCTGTCCTGATGGGTTTAACCGTCGTACCAACTGTACTTCAGATGGCACTTCTTCCCTTCTGCCCCGAGAGCCCCCGATTCCTCTACATCGTCCGCTGCCAGGAGCACCACGCCAAGAGCGGTGAGCGGGCCCGAGACATCTTTAAGGTCTTGATCTTGTCTTTGAATGAGCTTTACATTTACAACAATGGTTGGACCTCACCTAGCTAATCACTTACAGTACATTACCCAGCTATCTGTTGACCTACTTAAGCACTGTTGGGTCACCTTATATAACGTTTATGGGGCTAAATGTATATACTGTCTGTATATGTAGGATTTTAAGTCCGCCCTCCATAACGAATTAGAGACTCTGCGGGTTCCAAGTTGAATTTTCCTTGAAGACGTGGTGGCCAAAAGGTCCTCTCACAGGAGGCCTAAAACTCAAACGGGTTCTCGTAAGAACATATTAGCCGACCATTCACACTTCTCGACTCTCACTCCTTACATGCCTCCTTTGTGCAGGCCTGAGGAGGTTAACGGGCAGGCAGGAGGTGGGCGACATGCTGGCAGAGATGAAGGAGGAGAAGAGGAGAATGGACATGGAGAGGAAGGTGTCCATCCTGGAGCTCTTTCGCTCTCCACTCTACCGCCAGCCCACCATCATCTCCATCCTGCTGCAGCTCTCCCAGCAGCTGTCTGGGATCAACGCAGTGAGTTGGGGTTGCTTTAAACACTGATTTAGTTATTGTGAGTGATCCACAGCTAGACAATTACTTTATTAGTTACAATTTAAGGTCCCCAAAAGGAAAGTCACTTAAAAAAACAGGAATCAGTGCAGTATAATATTGACTTAATTGATCTAATCTTGTTTACCCTCTGGCAGATTTTCTACTACTCCACTGATATCTTCAGAAAAGCAGGAGTGCAGAGTGCGGACTATGCCACCATAGGAGCTGGTTTGGTAAACTGTGCCTTCACTGTGGTCTCAGTGAGTAATCACACCACCGTGCCTTCACCTTTGCCTTTTTGATGTGCTCCCTCTTTCTTGATACACAAGAATTCAATTTTAAGCATTAGATCTATTTTCAATTTAGTACGATAAACATTACAATCCTGCCATGTACCAAAGTGGGTCTCTCTTACTGTTTAACATTGTTATCAAAGAGTAAATAAGATAACAGAGGAGGCTGGCCACCGTTTTTTCCCGTGCCCGCCTCTCAAACATTCCTGACTCCAAACAGGACAAGTTTGGTTTGGCAATTCAAGATGTTTCAATGTCATTAAATGGGTCAATGAATTTGAATAGTTGAATACCTCAACAGCTAGTGGATGGATTATTATGAAATTTGGTACAAACGTTCATGTCCTCCTCAACTGTAATCTGCTGTAACAACTTTGATGATGCCCTGATTCTTCATCCAGCACCATCATCAGGTCAAACGGTTAATTTGTCCAATACTTTGGTGGCTCTGTTCCACCATTTCTTCTTATTAACAGCTCTTCCTAGTAGAGAGGATGGGTCGACGGACACTCCACATGCTAGGACTGGGAGGAATGTGCGTCTGTGCCATCATCATGACGATTGCTCTTGTTTTACTGGTCAGTCTCCCAAAGATGCAGGTGTCTTGTACTGTACTGTTGCGGATCTCCACAAACCTCTGAACCTCGTCTTCTTCCACCTGACAGGACAGTGTTCCTTCGATGAGCTACGTCAGCATGCTGTCAATCTTTGGGTTTGTTGCCTTCTTCGAGGTGGGTCCAGGTCCCATCCCCTGGTTCTTTGTAGCCGAGTTGTTCTCTCAGGGTCCGAGGCCGGCTGCAATGGCTGTGGCCGGCTTTTCCAACTGGACTGCCAACTTCATCATCGGCATGTGTTTCCCATATGTTAATGTGAGTATCTTTTACTTTAAACAGATGATATGGATTTCCTCAAAAACTACTGATGATGTCCAAGGTTTACTCCTCCTCATGTAATTTAATCTGGATTTCCTCCCGTTCTTACCTAGAAACTTTGTGGGGCATACAGCTTCCTGATCTTCGCAGCACTCCTCCTCTTCTTCATCATCTTCACATTCTTCCGAGTGCCAGAGACACGGGGAAAGACCTTCGACCAGATTGCAGCAAACTTCCACGAGCACTCGGCGGGAGGAATGATGGATATGGGCATGGACATGGACATGGACATGGACAAGCCCAGCACTGAGCTGGATTACTTGGGGGAAGAAAGTATCAATTGAAAAGTCCCTGCTTGATGAGAGATTGAACTGAGAACAGCCTGGGATGAACTGTGTATATGGGCCTGATGCCAAAATCTTATTGACATGTATATTGAGGTCTATTGTTATATTCATAGATTGTGGTGCCAAAGCAGTGTTAAAGGTGTGTGACAATTTGGGTGTTTTGGACTTGTCCTATGCTGGTGCCACTGCAATCCAAGGTAAATAGTTAAGAATTCTGCCTTGACAGAGTCTGAAAACCTACAGAGTAAAAGCTGAAGATGTAATTTCAAGGAATATGATGCACATAAGGAGAAGGTGTCTGGACTGTTGAGGCATTGACTGCCAGTGTGGTAGGATTTTATGCAATGCACTCAGTTGCAATATTGTCAGAGGTGGAGAGAGGGGAGGATTTCCTGCACTTTATCTACAAAGACATCCAAAGTTTTCAGAGCTAGGTTAAAAAAGCAGAATATACAGCCACAGCGTTGAGTATACTTGCATATGTTGTACGAAAGCTGGGAACACACTGGAGTGTGTGAGACATTGGTTTCAGATTTCTGTCATTAGTAAAATTCAACTACAAGATCATGTTCTGATTTATAAATGAGATGTTAGTGGCTGTCAATGGTTTGAAACTCATCTGGAAGGAACAAGGTTTAAACCCTAAGTGTGCGGGATTATTTTAGTTGTGTGGCTTCTTTTGTAAATGAAAAAAAAGGTTTGTGGAAAAGCATTTTTATATTCCTTTAAGTATCTGAAAAATACAATTTCAGTACCTATAAGCTCAAGGTTTTGAACATGACTAGACAAACTTCTGATACACAGCCCTAACTCCAATATTATGCCAACTGTCCAATGTGACCCACTAATTCCCCCTGACGATCTTTTGGATAAAAAAAACAAAAAAAAAAAACACAGGCTCAAAGTCTTCATTGTCTAACTGGGGTTTCAATCGTGAGGTGCATTCCCAGCTTACGCTAAGGCAAAGTGCCAACACAAAGTATTTTTCTGATCTTGTGAAACTTGTTGCACATGTAGAAATGCTACTTTTAAAAAGAAACAATATTTATCTATTTTAGTACTTCATCTGTACATATAGTGTGTCGTTTGATTGTTGATACAGTTTTAAGGGTGTGAGGGTCTAAAAGTTTCAATTCTTTATGCACTCCAGTTGGTGTTTAGTTTTGTAAACAGAAGCCTCAGACTAGAGCAAGATGTGCAATTTAAAGGTTCTGTAAAGAGATCTTCTTGTAGATTCATTTTGTATCACACAAGCATCATGTTTGTATTTTTCCTGCATCTGTCATGTGTGCTGTTTGCCGTCTTCTTTTAATGGTGTGTATCACTACCTTCTGAAGAAAATTTGTAATGAGATTGTTCAGAGAGGACCTGTAATTTGTACAGAGAGAATATTGATGCTGTGGTCATGTTGTGACTAAAGGATGCAAGTACTGTAAATAATGTTACTGAAAACACTTCCATTAATGAGTGACCATTAATATTCTTTAAGTAATCGAATTTTCTTAAAAACATGCAAAGGCAAAAACTGCAAAGCAGTTTCTGTATCTGCAACCTAGACAAGAAATAAGGACTAAATCCTGAGATTTGCAAACATGGTTTATTCATTAACATTTTAAGTATTGACATTGCACATAATCCCCTCCAAAGAAAAGCATGCACAAATAAGTAAAACAAGAGAAATAAAGTTTCTTTTCAATCTATCCTCAACTGAGGAGGATGAAGGGAGTAGTATGTTTTAAGAATCGATTGAGGTGGTCACAGAACTAAACTGACTCCCATAATGCACCTCCAACCTCACACCTGCTTGGTTTTCCCCTCTTCAACCAAATTAAGAAGTTAAAATAAAAATCAAGGCTGGTTCCTCTAAACTACTTGATGTGCCCCATCTGGTCAATTAAAGGAAAATAGTTTTTAAAGTGGGGTTGGAATAACTGGGCTACCAAGCAGATTGTCCATTCTTTCCCATTTTTCTTTTTCAAGATGTATTTTTAATTTCTAAACATGCACCCACCACCCACCTATATCCCATTTCTTCCCTATCCCATTCCTCTCCACACAGCGTCTAGACAGGACAACACAAGATGAGGGGGGAAGGGGCCTGAGGGGATGACAGCGAGATGAGGTGGGTTGGAGGATGGGGGAGTGCAGGGAGGGGAGAGCAGTGCATGTGTTCTGAAATAGGTCCAGTCCTCCAACCCTAGGACCTATGAGAAACAAAACAAAAAATGAAAATAAAAAAAATAAAAAAAAACACAAGGGAGACACAGGGATTGAAAGAAAGACAGACACAAAAAGACACGTCTAACTCTGAAACAAGGATTATATTAATCTAAATCCAGGTTTCCAGAGTTTGAGCAAAAACGTTCCCTGCATTAAAGATTCAGTCCAAATGTACGCAGTCTTTAGAGACTCGACATAAAGTCCTTTCCACTTTAAATCCATTATCTTGACTCAACAGCCCGTTAATGTCCGTCATCCTGCTCTCTGTAAAAGATAGCCAATGTGGGACGTGTAGCACAAGAAGTGCAACTCTACACCCTCATGTCTCCCACCCCGCCTGACCCAGGGTTGCACCACATTAAAGTTGGTCCCACCTCTTGCCAAGGGTCACGTGACTGTCCTCTCATTGACGTCACTCTGTTGGGGCTGGGACTGTTGTGGCAGCTGCCTGCTGTGGGGACAGACAGTTAAGATATTTGTGTCATCACAACACACAAATACTATAATAGAATACAAAAGAGGGAAAAATCAGAGGTTTAACACCTTACCTCAGGTGATTTGGGTGTTTTTGCAGAGGCTTTAGGGGAAACCTTTGGTGATTTTGATGCAGATTTCAAGTCAGCTGGTTTTGAATTCTGAGGGGGGGTACCAGGCTCTGATGCAGACTTCTCTGTATCATTCTGCAATGTGTGCAAGCAGAAAGATTGTCTCAAGCATGCAACAGTAACAGTTTTGAGATAATTTTTCATGTATTTTAGGATTTGGTGTAGGAACAAAGTAGATTTGCCTTTGGTATTTGACCGTACTGAGACAGGACACATTGATAGAAAAAAGGGATAACATGCAATAAGTGTTCCACAGCCCGAACTGAAACAGTGACACTACAAATATATGGTTTGTACCTTATACTGTCAATGACTGACCGTTTTGGGCCATACTAAAAATACATGTCGCTAAACTACTTTCATCCACAAACACCTCTGGTCAATATTCCTTGACATCACATTCTGTTTCAAGGCTGAATGCAGGGAAACTTTGTCTCCTAACAACAGCAAAATTATTTCTAATGGCAAGTTCTCATTTATTCCATGAATTTTTGTCACTTGGATTCTTTTGGGTCCAAATAGCTCAAGCGTCAATCACAGAGCACTGGATGCAGTTTACCATCCATTAACAATCATACTCACTTTTGAGGCAGATGACTCCGAGTTCCTTTGCCTGCGGCGTCTAGTCTGGCGCCGTTGTTTCTGGCCCTCAGCTGCTTCTCCATTGGTCTGTGGGCCCTCAGAGGCCTCCGTCTGCTTCATCTCACCCTGCTCCTGGCTCTCCTCTGGAGCAGCTGCCTGCTCGCCATCTGCACCCTGATCAAAATGTGGGCGAGGCCGGAACGGTCTGCGAATCCCAGGACAGAGACAATATTCAATCGGTTCTGAATTCCTGGAATCCAGAAGTGGAAATGATTTAAAACCTATAGAAGTTTAGGAAGTGCTGTCAAGTCACCTGCGGTACGGACGCCAGAATCTACGCCGTTGCGGTCGCTGCGTTTGGTCACCCTCTGCTACTTCATTCTTTTGCTCTCCAGACTCACCCTGACAGAGATCAAGTAACAAAACCTCAGACTGGTCTGCCACATAACAATTCCTCAGTGGATTTCAGCTGTATCCCTCCCTTTAAAGTAATTATTGCAACATTTAAACGATCTTTCCACAGTTGTTCATTAATTGTATTCTGCTGTGATTCTACTATCTTTATTAGAAAACATGATTTATACTCATTTTTACCAAAGGTTGTATTCATATCCTGTCCCCACCATCCCATACACTTCTTTTCAAGGTTGATAAAGAATAAAAAAAAATAAAATAAAATAAAAAAATAAAAAAGTATCCACCCCACAGCCATGTCCTTCAGCAAGCTCTACAGGTTGTTGTTTCCGTTGTACACATCCCTCTGCTTACATCTTGTGCATCCTGCCGTGGTCTGTGGGGCCTACGACGGCGCTGCTGAGGTCTTGTTCCATCACTCTCCCCTGATCCCTCACCCTCAACAGTGGCTTGGCTATCTGCTGGTTTGCTCTGGTCACCAGGCCGAGGGCTGCGGGGGAAGAACCGTCGACGGAAGCGGCGTTTGTTGGGTGCATAGCGGCTCCCTTTGACTGGAACACCACCTGGGCCGGTCACATTGGCTGCTTCTGAGCCCTGAGGGAACATCAATGACAGGGAAAATATGGAGAAATTTAACATCAGCAGATATTTAAATTTGTTGCATTAACACCATATTATCACATGGATTCCACGATTCTTACCTTGGCTGCTTCAATCACATCAAATTCTACGACCTCTCCGTCTCCCACACTGCGGAGGAATTTCCTAGGGTTGTTCTTCTTGATAGCAGTCTGCAGAGATACAGTAAACATCAAAAGGATGGCATACAGCTATATAACATAAATACACACAATTCTCTCATCTTACCTGATGAACAAATACATCTTCTTTAGTATCGTTCCTAAGAGAAATAAATCATTATTAGTAAGCTTGACACATGGGGCCTAAATTAAAAATATTTAATTATTCTATTAGTAAACTTAAGTAATGTAAATATGTAGATAACCTAAAGTAACTGAAAGGAGGCAGTACCTGTTTATGAAGCCGTATCCATTCCGCACATTGAACCATTTCACTGTGCCTTGGACCAAGGTGGCTGCAACAGCAGGTAGCACATGATTAAATAGATACCCTATAACATTTCACATATTGCTATACAGCCAGTCACAGACTATACCGTTATCTTACTTGTATCAATGGCAGCCTCGCTAACAAGAAATGAGAGCAATGTGCGTCAATCATTAACAGTAAAAACTTTGAAACCAGGTCTGCACTAGGTCACGAGGGAGGGCTGCTATCAAAGATACACGGTTTGTCACCTCGAAAGAAAAGGGTCACAAAAACAAGTCACCGAAAAACAACACGGCTGCATCGCTGAGTCAAGCGGTTCTCTTTGAAAACCATCTAAAAAGGCATTTAATTGGCACGTTTGCTTCTCACTATAATGATTTGCACCTGTGAGGGGGCGCGCGTGTGCAACTTGGAGCGCGCGACAGCTGATAAAGAGGAAATTTAGGTCAAGTGTTCACACTGTTAACAGACAGCTACAGCACAATGGGCTATGGCTTTCTTCTTCTTCTTCTCACTTACAGAAGAAACTGTCATTAACTTAAAGAATTTAACGTCAACGCACGAAAACACGTAAAGAAAAGTAGTCATGTCCTAGTGACGCATTTATGAGTGACAAATCAAACAATTTAATTTTTCAGTTGGCCAGATTAATTGCTTCCATGTTGATGTTCACAGCACAGGTTTTACTTCACTGATAGATATAGCTGCGCCACACAAAACCCATGCGTAAAACTGAGGACACGTGTTCCTCCTGAAATGAAACACAACATGGTGTCAAAGGAAGGAGTGATTGACAGTTATTTGTCGACATATCTTAACGGTACCTTGCCGTTGTTGACACAATAGATAATCAAGTTTCACACATAAAACAGCTCATTTTTACATAAGTGAGACAAAAATGCCTAAAACTTGTTGCGGCGACAGCATAATCTGTTCATCTCACTCATATGATAAGACGCACATGAATTCAGACAAAAGTTAGTGGTTTAAAACTTTCCCTGACGGATAAAGACTCAAGTTTGAACCAGGAGCACCTTCTTCTGTACCCACCTATGACTTTCCTCTCCGGCTGTGGCTTGTCTTCCACCGGTGCCGATGGTGGAGCGCTCTGCGCCTCGGCGTCGGTCATGCTCGCTGTCGGATTATTACACTTTTACTCCTCTGTCCCCTCCCTCCTGCTCTTCCCGAAACTTTTCTACCGAGCACGGCTAAGTTTTTATCCCGACATCCCCTCGGGTTGTCGTACAGAAGCCGCGCCCTCATTGGTTTCACGAGACCCCGAGCTGGAGTTTGATTGGCTGGGCGCGGTTGGAAATTGGGAGGGAAAAATTGACAGGTGGAGAACAGGTAAGAATGAGAGGAGCCTGATTTTATAACGGGAGGTGTTTTCTTTATATTGCTCTTAGTTTATGGACCATTTATGAGTGTGAATGTGCTGTGTTACAGGATTACTGTTTATGATATGATAAAATATGATGCTATGACTTGACTTTGGTTCAAATGGATGAGTAACTTCACTGTAAACCTGTCAAACAAATCAATCCTAGATTTAAAGTTCATTAATGTTTATTACTATGAGGATCCCAGTTAGCACATGCCATAATAAACATACATATTTAAACATACCCATCATAATAATCATATGACAGCATACAGTCTTGAATAATTTGACACCTACCTCTGCTGGTGAAGTGTTGCATGAATTTTTGTTATCTAGTTGTCAAAGCATTTCATAATATTCAAGTTAATGGGGACTCTAGATTTTTGTTCCCTCAGTTACATATTTGACTCAGTTTATTCGTATAAATTGGGGGCTAAATTAGTACAAAACTGTCAACAACATAGTTTCTTCTACCCCAAGCAAAGGTGTAAGCATTTTGCCCCTGACATACTATAACTAATTCTTTTAGCTAAATCAGTGTGTTTAGACCATCACAGAGAAGTAACTGATCTATGTAATTTTGCCTCCTCCTTTTGAACAGGTTAATGAGACCAATACTGTTTTCAACCAGTAGAGGAAAACACATGGTGACTGGATCCATAGTAATTATGAGTAGGACTTTAATTTTTGACAAAAATCAGTCAGGGAATGTGACTACATTTAATTTTACGATAATATGTGATGGGCTAACTTATACTGGTGAGAAACAGACTGAATGTAATTTACAAGGTAATCAGTTTATATAACAGTGCTCTGTTGCTTTGCTGAGTAATTACAGACAGTATTGATCAGGAACTAATTTCCTCACCCCAGCCTCTGGTTTTCTGCTGCTATGCAGTGAAGAAATAGCTCATTCTAAAATTAACTTCCATATTGAATGTGATTGCTGTCTGGGGACATTTTATGATTATTTTGTCCTGCAAATAAATAGCTCCTTCAGCTTTTGAAGGCTGTTATAATGTTCTGGGGACAAGCTCACTGTGGGTTTGAAGGCCTTACATGAAGGTTTAAGGTGACATAAGATTAAGAAAGCGATGACTGAATTTTCATTTTGGGGTTAACTATGGCTTTAACTGCAGCCCTCAGCACATAGGTCATAGGACTCCAGTTTCACAGCACTAAATTTAACCTTGCCGCTCTAAGAACTGCCAAATTCAATGAAACCATTTGCTGAGCACGGAAGCCATAGGTCTCTGGACAGAAAAAAAGACTAATTGGAAGGTAGAAATGATCAGCAACAGAGGGAATTACAGCTAGCAGAGGAGCACACTGACAGGATGACAGCACCAACACTGTGGATTAAGAAGGTTTTCAAACGGTAAATCATAAGAAGAGATACTTCGATCTTGTTTATTAAACTTTTGTTTAGTGAATGGAAAGTCCTGTCCATACTCTGATCCTTGCCTTATACTTTCAGTACACTGCACCTGGATGAGAAATGTTCTACTATGATATGCAAGTAAAGCACTGGAGTCTGTATTTACCACACATGGTGCACAAAAACTGTGCCATGTGTGACTTATGACAGCAAAACTAATTTTAACACTTCTTTATTCTTCAAACTAATATAAATAACATGAACATGTTAAAGCTTTTAATAATTTGAAAATGTAATTTTTTTTTTGTTTATAGTAGCCTAGTGGTCATGGGTCATGGTGAGGAATAGCCTATGTGCAATTTAAGTCTTTTACTGTTTCCACAGTTGTAGGCTATATTAGAAACCTGTGAAAATATCTGTAAAGGTTCCTGAGTAGATCAACACACACGTGCCATAACGTTTATGAACAGTTCGTAAATAAGTCAGTGATCCATGCTACTCAAGAGTGAAACAGCTACGCATGCGCAGAACGTACCAATTTGCGAGGTTTGTTTCATTGGCATTTGGATGAAAGAAACATCAAGATCTTTCAAGTTAGCCACACGGTGACCGGAAAAATTGCAACTTCACTTTCAGTGTAAAAGTATGTAATTTTATATCAGTTATGGAAAAAAAAGACCTTGCCTATTTTTTACATTTTAGTATTATAATGACAATTAATGGAACAGATGTTTATATTTTTGAAAGAATAATGACAAAACACCCATTCTATCCTGTAGTAATGTTTCCTAAATATATTGTTTCTTTCAAAAAGTCTTTCAATCCACGTCCACTTTTGAATGCAAATGCCTAAAAGGGTGTATCTAAATTAAAATGGCAATATAGCTTCTGAATTAAAGACAACATGCATAAACAGCTATGTTTCTTAAGCACTCAAATCCTTTACTTACTTATAAGTACACCTGGGTAACAGGCAAAATATACTTTAACTCTCTTTCAGTTTGTGATAAGTAGAAAAGGTACACGTATATGTCAGATTGCTTTAATATAAGAGATCAATGGCAAGAATTGTGTATATATATATATTGTGTGATTAAGTTTAAAAAAACTTTTAATCCATATATACAGGCCTACATTTAAAAAAAAAAAAAACTCTTATATTGGTATAGACTCTTTTACTTTCGTTTCTACATTCTAGAACACATTGCACTGTAGTTACATTGTATTACACATTCTGGAATAGAATGTAACATCTACACACTAGAATACATGCAGTAGGCTATTAGTAGTATTAGTAGTAGTATTATACAATTATACATTCTGGAATATAGTTGAACATCCACACTCAAGAATGTTACTAATTGACTTTGCAAACTACATCACGTGATGGCAACAGCTATCTCCATGACAACTGCAACAACACAGTACTCCGATGAAAACCATTAGATGCAGTTGAAAGCCCATGAAAATATGGTAAGTTGACCTTGATTTATTCATTCATTTTGCCAAACTATCCTTTTAATAAAAATAATAATAATGATAATAAAGGCCTAAAATAAACTAGAAGTTCGGGGAGGTCTGTCGTACTGACTCTAAAATAACATTGTAGTAACGTCATCAATTAAGGATGGGATTTTATTGTGACAGATCCAACGGAAGTGCAATGTTTAGATTGTTTTAATGTTGTGACAGTGGTGAGGAGCTGGATGAGGGAGAGACCGAGAAGGTGGAGTGCAGGCAACAGACAGTACAAACACAGCGGGGTCCAGGGCTCTGATTCTTTTCGGCCCGGCGGCTGACTTTAACGGTAGTGTACCTCTGGACGAGGTAAACTGCAGTCTGGATTACAACAAACCGGGGGGAGAAGAGAGCAGAGTGGAAACGCCCGGGATGAAAGAGGAATAAAGATATAGCTGATAGCTAATACAAAAAAGAAAAAGGGAGCGCGACATCACAAACGAGCCACAGAGGAGGAAACAGACCCCGGCCAGAAAACCCGTTAGCACGGACACAGAGGAGGAGGTGGAATTAAAGGGAGAAAGGCTGATAAGTAACACAAGACAAGAGAGCTATTATCACTAGGGTAAGTTCCTTATCAAAACATCCAATAGACGGGGCGTGTTTGCGCCTGAGCAGACGAGTTATCCTATGCACATGTCTGTCTGAAGCTGTATTATGATATATCCCCTTTAAACGCCCCCATGAAGTAACAACAGCGGTCTGTTTTGCTAGAGGACCACTGGCAGCTCTAGCTAACTTATCACATCCTAACCGGAGCTTCATTCTCACTTGGTGGCTAAAATGGAAAAAAAATACCCGCCGACTCGTTCGCCTCTGTCGTTATATTAAGTTTGCAAATCCTGCAAGACCTGGCTGCATGTGACGTTTAGCACGACTTCCATTGCTTTCACATACATGCCACCGGCTCTAACCTCAACACACAAAACATGATTAAACTAACTGATATTGTTTCCTCAATGCGCTGGTGCACGTCGTAGCCATCGCGAGTATTAGCTTAGTCATTACTGTACACCAGCGGGCCAAAATTCAAGTCATTTTCCATAGTTATATCAATCATGTGTGGGCGTGTTATCGGCCAGCGCAGGATTAAAATAGCCAGGGTCGTTCACACGGAGGTCCATGTTGACATGATGGAGGGTTTCAGTGCCTCAGAGGTTGTCATTCTGGGTTGTGAACTTGAATCTCTTTATCAGCAGGGCCTCGGCCTGAGCGCAGTCAGTGCGCATGGATGCGGGGACACCGACCGTACACGTTACCGACGACGGGCCGTGGCACGTAGTGTACGCACTAGGCCGCAGTCTGCCCCTTCTTTTCACCACTGCGGACATACTGTTCAACACACTGCCCCCGGGGTGTCACCTAAACTGTAACATTTGGCTCCCACATTTAACGTTTCTCGTCCAATTAACAACATGAGAGGTGGAGAGAGGAGTCACGCCTGGTTTGAAATTTTATTTATGGGACTTTAGTGTGGATTAGCGGCCCCTGGTTTGACGTTTTACCCGGTGACCATCCGCCCAACTGAGCAGTAAAGCCCATAACTTTGCTATTCCTCTATATCTAGTGTTTGTCTTTGGATATTGTGAGTTAGCTGCTGTTAGTTACATTGTACTCGTGGCAGGTAGCTGAGCTGCATCCCCGTGACAAAAGTTTGGTGGTTAAGTGAGGCATAGTTTGGCACAAACACTGATAGTTAAAACCACAGCTACACATTCAACTCCAGTTATATTTGTTGTTATGTTTATCTTTTACAGTTGGACTATTGTTGGGCTAACAGGTGCCATGTTTCTGTTGCTTTATTTAGCCCTGTCTGGTCTGTGTTTTTCCTCTGCCCGGTGCTGAGCAGCATTGGATCAAAGTGTTTACCTTTAATTCACATAAGCAGCCAACTCTCACATTTCCATATTCTCCTCCTTACATACGTGACAGATATTCACCAGGCAGCACTGGCTGCTTCATCATGGACTAACTTGCATAAATACTACTTACTCTGTGATCTATAAATCCTATTACACATCCAGTGTGTGTTACCACAATAGACCTGAAAGTATAAAGTTATATCAGCCCTGGTAAACACCACTCATAGAGTAAGAAGGTAATGATAAAAATGAAACATTACAATATGTTTGACAATATTTACTGTGGCTATTTAGTTATTTAATGTAAATCTGTGGTTTTAATAAGATGTCATCTAAAAAGACATTAATGTGGATACAATAGCAGAGCAAGTATCAAAAACTGTCCAGTATCTAAAGCTGGTATGAACACCTGGTCAGATTTGCAGGCTCATTTTCTTATTCTTTAATCATATATTTACTAAGTCACAATTTTGCAAGTTTTATACTGTTTTATGGTGTGACGACCACTTAAACATTTCACAAAGTTGGTTATTTTGTTCAATAAAAAAGGGGTTTTGTAGAAAAAAAATACAGATATTATCCAAGGTATTGAAAAAGTATTGTTGGTATCATAGAGAAACTGAGAAATTGGTCTTCTATCATTATACTAAATCAATACATCTCCAAAACCGTGCCATTTCCCCGAATCAGTTACGAACATATATTAATATCTGCACCCTGTGTCTTGGCCTCCACAGCAGGTATGGCAGATGCAGAGCTGGACTTCCAGACAGGTGATGCCGGGGCATCCGCCACCTACCCAATGCAGTGCTCGGCCCTGCGCAAAAATGGCTTTGTTGTGCTGAAAGGTCGACCCTGCAAGATCGTTGAGATGTCCACCTCCAAGACTGGCAAGCACGGCCACGCTAAGGTCAGTAAATTACTGGAGTGCTGAGACAGTTCAAACTGTAGTTGAAAAACTTTTTGAAACTAATGAAGCTAATGGACAGTTTTTTTTCAGCGCTTTATGGCCTGACTCAGACAAATAACTGAAATGTAAAAAAAAATGTTTTTTATATCATGGTTTATCATAAAATAAAGACCTACCTATCAACCTGTGAGGGATTACTATCTATCCACTTATCTCTGCAATAAACACTCATTAATATTAATGCACATTAATGGCCACTCTCAGTCTGTGCAATAGCATTAATGTGTCCCTGATGGGTTACAGTTTTCCTCTTTAAAAAGATATTCACTATTTGAAAAAAATGTAATATAGAATTGTACATGATGATACACTTGGAAAAATGGTTGATAGCAAATTACAAATATGTTATTTTTTCTCTAAAGTGTAAACTTTGTTTTGGGATTTGCTTCATCCTCTCAATATTTGTCTTTTGCTCGTGCAGGTGCACTTGGTTGGTATCGACATCTTCTCTGGTAAGAAGTATGAAGATATTTGTCCCTCCACCCACAACATGGACGTCCCCAACATCAAGAGAATGGATTACCAGGTGAGACAGCGTGAGGACAGACGAGATCTTTTGGAGGTCTTGACTGGTGTTACACTGACTTGTTACCTAGTATATAGTTAAAATACAGTGTTACATAAGTTTTCTTCATACTATTACACATTCAGATCATTCCAGCATTCCAGCATGAAGTCAGATTATGTAACATTACAATTCTCAAAGCTTGGTCTGGAGCCACACGAGGCTCTAGATCAACAGATATACAAACCACAGACAACTAATACACTAATTACCCACAATAACACATTTGTTGTGCTATGTGAGCGTTCATGTGACGGAAAAGTGGGACTCAATTATGAGGAATGCGTTATTTGTCATAAATGGGAAATTATAGTGATGCCTTTATCACTGTAATATTCACAAATAAGATCTGGTCTTTAATAAGAGCAAGAGATAACTCTACGTGGCTGCTGGGAGACAATTGGCAGTTGGATGCTTATTTGAGAAAAGCCCCATGGTTATTAGATGACAAAGAGTTTCTTTGGTGAGAAGAGCTTTACGGGTGTGAAAACACACAAAGAGCGAAACAGAAGCAGCTGGCAACTGGTACTAACACTGGTGCAGGGAAAAATGCTGGTCATCTTTTGGAAATGATACTGTTTTAATTGACCACAAATGACCACGTCTAAATGAAATACCTCTCGTATGCGGAAGGAGTCGCTCATAGTGACAGAGTGACAGAGAATTCTCCCTCATCGCCGCAGTTCTCCTCAGTGTTGTGTTGCCGGTTAGTGTCTTTCAGCTCATTGTTTTGGTTTTACGGTCTCTGGCTTTACTCTTATGGTTCGGTCTCACAGCTGTCATCAGTGTTGTTTTCAGATCCAGTATGCAGCTGTTTTTCAGAGCGCTCAAAAGTGCACTGCGCACCACCTGCCCTGCACCAAGCATCAGACAGACAGAGTTAGCGGCTAGCTGGTGAACACAGTGGAGCATTTAGCAGCTAAAGACCCAGATATTTCCTTCAGCTGTTGAGGGGAGAGGTGGAAAGTGGATATCTGACGTAACATTTGTCAGGTGCAAATCAAGTTAAAAGGTGATAATATGTCAGCGGTGTGTTTACTTACAGATCGTTTCCACTGAAGCCCAGGTTGTCAAAAAGTCAGTTAAACGCACAGTATGTAACTTCTGCCGCTACTGCTCTCTCAATCAAAACAATAACAAAAGACAGTGTTGGGTGACATTGTGAATTAGTGTGGGGTCATGGGAGTTGTTGACATCACCACCATTGCTGTCAGCTTCCCCCGGTTTGGATTCCTTCAGTGTCAGTCACTCAGGAGCTGAATTATCCGCAGAGGTCTCGTTAAAAATCTGTGTTTCACCGACGCTGTTCAGCGTTTAGACATTAAAAGTTACATATTGTAACTGTAATGACAGTTTAACTACCAAAGCTCATATTGTCATTTCATCTTATCTCAAATTCATCATGTGCTTCATTGAAAATGATACTTGATGATTTTGGAAATTTCAGTGTAGGCCTGCCTCATCTTCATTACACTCTGTTTATGAAGAGAACCTGATATTCAACTCAGGCGGAGGTAACTGATCAAACCGATTGGAACATGTTGTGTGCAGTGGAGTTGTCACAGCTCGCCAAAATGAAAAGCAAATGGTGCAGGATTTTCCAATAGAAGTGAATCCACACAGTCCCAGTGCTTCCATAACCTGATGACAGGAAGTTCATGTCTGCAGTCATTCAGATTAGAAAGTGTATCCCCTACGAGTCCACACAGTCACAGCACAGGGGGAACAAGCAAGACTAACTTCAATAGTCTGGGTAATGGTATTGTTGGTGTATGACTCCTCTCGACTTTTCCTCTCTCTCATGCTCCTGTCCCTGTGTTCTGTACAGCTCATTGGGATCCAAGATGGCTACCTCTCCCTGCTCCAGGACAGCGGGGAGGTGAGAGAGGACCTCAAGATTCCTGAGGGAGACCTGGGCAAAGAGATAGAGAGCAAGCACGATGCCGGAGAGGAGATCCTGGTCAGTACTGTCACCTCACCTTGATGCTCTTCTCTGCTCTGTGCTCTTGGTTCTATGTTGCACTGGTGCATAGAGCGACAGGGTATCTTGTAACATTAAGAATCGTCACGCTTGCACTTCAGCAGACTGATATTTACTCTGATCTGGGATGTTGAAGCTGAAATGATTTCAAAATCCAGGATTAATATTGATATTTGGACTCTTAATACATGAAAACAAGCGTGCTGCCTGCTACAGGTAACAGGTAAGAAGCAGTCACATTAAACGCCACAAAAAAAATCCCCAAAAAACGTTCACCCTTCTAGAAAAGTCTGTCCTGCATGTCAACCATTGTTTTAGGTTTACAAAGAGACAGTTTGGTGTCAGGTCAATCAGAATAGCATTCATCATAACTAAAGTCTTCAGTGTGCAGTTAGGTGTGGCATGTGAAATGTTAAATGTAGGAAAGAACAAACTTGAAAGGAGATATTTTTAAGTTTCACTATTGCTACATTGCCCACGTTAGCATTAGCAGCTGTTTACTTACCAGTCTAGAAGAAACATTGCAAGTTCAGCATCAAACTTCATTCCTTTACTCACCAACAGCTGTCTCCAGCGGTGGAAAGCAACACTGCTGCTCAGGAGGCGTATTATAACCATCTTGTATTATAAAGACAAAGATTGGTGAAGCTCTTGTCAAGCGACAATCACCACCACCAACACCCGGCAAGAAACCATGTCCGGCAGCAGAGAAAACTTACAAATAGTCCCTTTAATGCTGTAGAGAATGAAATGATTACTATAAAACAAATTTACTGACAAAAAAAGGAATCAATCTGTGGGCTATGAAATTGTCTCTGATGTGATCAACTGTGTAAGGAAGTGTGAGGAAAACGTCTTCACCAAACGTCACACACATTAACAAAGCCGCTCTGTCCCGACTCCTCTCTGCTCTTTCAGATCACCGTTCTAAATGCAATGGATGAAGAAGCTGCAATTGGCATCAAAGCCTTCGGTAAATAAGCCACTGCAGGTAAATACAGAGCTACAGCTGCTTCGACACGCAGCTGTCCTCTCACCCTCCCCCAACTACAGCCTGACCCAAGCCTGCCTGAAGAGGAGAGTGTGTGTGCGCGCGCGTGTGTGTGTGTGTGTGTGTGTGTGTGTGTGTGTGTGTGTGTGATGTAAAATAATGTTTGTATGTGTGTGTGTGTGTGTTTGGATGTTACACCACAAGCCACCAGCATGTGCCATGCCAGTGCAAGTGTGTGTGATGTCATGTATAGTTTATTGTTCATCAGTGGAGCAAGGGGGAGGCAACTCCAGTCAGCGAGATCCAAGGCTGCTGCCGAGTCGTGATGTTTAGATTTTACCTTCGGTATTATAGAAGAAAGAGGACATGCCACCTTAAAATCTTACAATTAAGTGTATCGACTATACTGGAAATATCCATGTTTTCCCATAATCTTGCATTGCATAATTATGTTTTACGTGTATATATTTGTTTGAACTGGACATTAGTGGTCAGCGGAAATTTAAAGATTTATAATTGAGGAAATGTAACTAATTCCATGAAAATTTGAGGCTTGTATGAAATGACGGTTACTGAGCAGTGTGTACTCCGGATTTGCCTGCCCCTTAACGGTCTTCTTTCATGTTAACACTATTACGAGCATGTGTATCATTTTTACGTAGCACTATCGAATATAAACAAAAGCTTAAAGTTCATAATGTATTTTTGAGCTATGTTGTATTTTTTTTTTTTTTTTCCTGTGGGTTGCACTTCAATTTACAGCCTGATATAGCCAGTTGCTTCCTGTATTTCCCTCTAAGAAACGGCTTGTAGCGTTGTTGTAACTGTTGGGTCAAACTGTTTTATGCACTTTCTTTCCTGCACTTTCTCACCTGCAACCTGCGGGCTGTAGACTAAAGTGTCCACAAAAAATATGCTTAAAGCTGTTGTTTGTGCAATGTGTCCTCTGTGGAGGACAGTTAAAACACTCACTGTCTCATTAAAATATGTTTCTCTCGTTTTTCTCAAGTATCTTCCCTCTCTGGTTTCTGACTTTTCTTTCTTTTTTTTCTTCTCATTCCTCCCCCCTTGTAATTCTGTTTCAGGGGCAAAACGAGATGCACTGGACCTGGGGAAAAGGAGGGGATATTGCCTCGTCAATGCTATTCTCCCTCTTTTTTCTTTCTTTTTGTCTTCGTTTTTCATACTCTCTCTCCCTCACTCTGTTTTCTGACCTTCCTTTTGGGTTCAATTAGAGATGAATTTTAATAAATAATTGGAAAAAAATCTATATGTACATTCACACGTAATGAAACCACATCTAAGGCCAGGCGTACAGATGTAAAAAGACGAGAGGAAGGTCTCTCACTCATAACTGAGTAGGTCTACAAATATTCAGTAGCTACCTACCATCAGGGGAAAGAAAAGTGGTGATAATGTCTGTTTTGTTTTTTTATATGTTCCCCTGTTTTATCAAGGGCTTCAACTCTAGATCTGCGTTGTTCTGTTGAGGCTTGTTCAGAGTGTGTGCCGTACAGGACTGAATAGGCGACTAGGTTCTGTCTTTTTCTGTGTGGCACTTTTCTTTTGGCAGTTGATCTGAACAAGCCTGTCCTTTTGCTGTTTATTTCATCACCTCAAACTTGTCTGTTAAACAAAGGTTACCAACATGGCACAGCCAGGTTCAGTTTCTTTTTGTCTCAAGGTGTGAAGCGTCAAAGAGAAACAAAACCCTGCTCCGACAACACAAATTCTCATTTGTTTGAAGTCCTACAGCCAAACCTCAATCTAACTTCATTCGCTTCTTAAAAAACCCCCTTTGCAGAGAGCTCAGACCGGGCCTTCACACAGAGCTGTTTGGAGAAATGACTAGAGTATTATTTGGCGTGCTGTCAAACTTTGAGCAATGATTCAAGAGGCAGACAAGTTGTGGCAGTTTGGTATCCTTACTTTGTGTTCATAACAGCAAGTCCGAACTGTGCAGAATGTCTCCATGGCCAAAAAAAATAAAGATGACACAAACTGTTGGATGTGGCGTTTGCTTATTGTTTTATTTTGCAACATAAAAGTTTGAAAACAGAACTGACTTAAACCTGATTTATGCTTGAGAGGACAACGCAAAACACTGGAAATCCTCCATAACTGTGTCACGACCACGGTCATCTTGATTTAATTTTTGGTAACCAACCCTAATGGGTCTAATGTGATCAACCAGAAATGAGCAACACACTGAAATAGAGTTTCGGTTAAACCAATGTGTTTCTGTTACAGTAGTGTTCATCAGTGTTTTTGTGACCTTAGCAGAAACAGGTTGATTTAATCCACAAACTCTAAATTCAACCACAGTTCAAGTGTTGCTGAATTTTTTTTCCTCTATTCTGGTTTTTGCTATTTTTAGTGAGCAAAGTCTTTGCAGTGACACTCAACCCTCCACTGATGTTGTCATGATGAGATGTTAGTATACAAAGAATAAGCTCTGGTTCATGCAGTCTGGCTTTATACAAGATATTAACATTTTAGTGCACTAAAGCACCTCCAGAATGGCTTTACAGTATAAGTAAAATATTAAGCTATTTTACAACTTAACATCATTTGAAGTTATACAAAAATCAAAACTGGATGTCAACAGAAGCACAGAAACATGAGGACTGCTGATCACTCATGAACAAAGTCAAAACACAACTTAAAAACCAAATACTGTACAGGAAAAAAAAAAAAAAAAACCCATCAAACCATATGGCATAATCCAACCCAATGACATCTGTTGACGAGGCCGATCCATTACTCATCCAACAGGTTCTCCAGAGTCTAGAGGGAAGCTGGGAAACCTTGGCGACAGTGAAGGTGAACGTGACTGAGTTACTTGCCATGGTGGTAGAACCTCTGCCCGCTCTGGCTGTGGGGGAGGAAGCTGTGGCGAGGAGCACCCTGGGGAGAGCTCTGGAACGGGGCCTGGAGATGGAAACATGGAGCAACATGAGGACAAGACAACTGAGGCAGAAGCCTTGAGAAGCATTTTTGCAGGGTTTTTTTTTTTTTCAGTAAATGCAGCGCACCTCGTGATTAGAAACACATGGTGGCAGTATAGACAGTGTATTGTGAAAAGGGAATTGGTGCAGACATGAAGGTTGGAAGATCAAGTTCTCTGAACTTGAAACATAGCAAACGATTTCTAGGTAAAAATTCAGTTTACCAAGCAAAGACTTTCTTTCATAATGAACACAACACAAACTGCTGGCATGGACATACTGCCAAAAACACACTACGTTTTTACTATTATCTCATGGATAATTCTTAGATGCTTTTAATATCTTTAAGATTTTTGGTTCACTCTAATCTAATTGGTTGCACTTTGAAAGGACTGCGTGATAAACTTTTAAAATACACTCATTTCCAAAATTCTGCTGCGAGCAACACTGACAGAAGTGCGGCAAAATTCGCCATCATCAGCTGAGTGTGTTTTAGGAGTTCACCTTAGCAGTGGGAATCTGGACCGCCATTGAGGGTGTGGGCAGCAGTCCGGGAGCAGAAGGATGCATGGCTGGTGGATGCATAGGCCTCAAAGCACCCTGTGAGGCAAGACACAGAACAAAGACATTTGTAATCAGATAAGGACGTACAACTTCAAGCACAAGTTGTACTTCAATCTAACTGCAACTCAATTATTTAGACTGTGACATGTTTGGATAGATACAGACAGAGATGTGCACACAATCACTGTATTTTGGAATGCAAATAACAATTTTCCACAATATAAAACTCTGTTTGGTAATGTTTATAGACCTTCAGCAAGACTTCATTAAAGCATCTGAATGTGAAATGGTCTTACAGCGTCAGTAAAGCCTGACTGTTGGTTGGCATGTTCCAGCTGCTTCTGAAGGGGTATTCCTGCTCCAGGGATGTATCCTGTAGGAGACACACAAGTAACTATTTATCCTCTAAAGCGTCTGCAGCATCTGCACAGCCTGCATGTAGGTTACTTCACAAATACGCTGCAATTTATTTTAGACTGCAAGTCATAGCTCTGAGAGGTTTGTAGCAAGAGAATTAAATACATAGAAAGAACAACACAGCACATGGAACACGGGGTACTGACCAGGCTGAGAGGTGAAGTGACTGTGGACGGGGTAGCCGGGCTGCTGGTGGGGGAGATACTGCATGGCCTGAAACGCAGACGCACCTGAGGGAGAACAAGAGCAAATGAGTCTCACTACAATCACTACACCTCATTTTGCTGTTGTTCAAATTTTTGATCTCTAAATATACCACAGCAAGCACAAGTGAACATGTAACTGCATGTTTTCTACTATTACAGATGGTTTGTGATCCCTCACGCTTAAACAGACACATGTCCTCTACCTCTGATCTGAGAGCTGCTTGCAAAACTGACAGGTACAGATGGTCCAGGGGCATAGGTGGAGGGATGCTGGGCCTGGGCCACCCCATAGGGCTCATGGACCCCTTGGCCCCCACTGAACTGCCCGTGTTCTGCTGAGCCCGAGCTGAAGCCAGGCGTCTGATAGTGACGTGTCTGAAAGAGGAGGAGGACAAGGAGATAAGAATGACTGGTGTCTAAATTTCTCTCTTTACTAAAACACTCCTTTACTTACTGGAATCACAGTAGCTGGGAACAGCTGTTTGCTCCGTTCACCAAGCAGCGCACCAGGTCGACTGTGGCTGACTGGACTGCCTGAGAGAGGGAAAGAGAAGGATCAGCTGACTGATCTTAATGATGGAAGACAATGATAATTTCCCATATAACCCCAGATAAGATCTGGCGATGCATAGAACCTGAAATGTATCTCACCTTGAATGCTGAGGAGGTGCTGCCCTGCATGCATGGGCAAACTGGGTTGGTAGCTGGCCGATGTCAGTGTTGTGATATCACTAAAGAAGACAGGAGTCACAGAAATGAAGCTGAATACTAGGAATACCTCAGTAAAACCCTGAGATTAATGACTGAATTTTAAATAAATTACACTACCTCTGCTCCTTTCTGCGTCTCTTTTCCTCTTCATGAAGAACTTTCTTGAGCTGTAAGAAGAGCTGGTGTTTCTCTTCTTGGAGTCCCTGAAGTTTCTCACCCATCTTCATTACCTGAAGTTTAGATTGGGGTTGGGATTGTCATATATTGTTACCATATATAATGTCTAAACTCAGGGTAAAATGGCATAGAGTGGAATTGGAAGCACAGACCGCAAATAAACATTAAACTTCTACATAGTTTTCATCTTTTTTCCAACCTGTTCTTTGGTTTCCTCCAAGGACATCCTCTCCTCTATTTCTTTTGTCCTCTTCCTCTCTTCCTCCTCCTTCATCTTCTGCTCCATCATTTTGTCCACCTCCTCCTCCTCTGAACAATGATATTCATGTTGTTCAGTGGTGGAAAAATGTATTCAAGTCCCTTACTTAAAAAAAGCTATTAAGATAATTCTCGATGTGAAAAAATATTACACCTTTAAATACTGTATTGCACTACAGTGAAATACTGAAAGATTCGATTTGACTGCGCACACACAGATAACAACATGACATATTACACAATACACAACAATCATAGTATTTCTGTCAGTACAGATGGCTGCATCTTTTGGAGAGCAATGAATAGATGCTGAGGCATATTCTGCAGTTGGGCGGCAGAGTTCAGAGTCCTTATTTACATTTTATATGCCCAGTACAGTTCAGTAAAGTACAAAACCTGTTCACCTCTACCTCTGACTTTGTCAACTTAGTCCACTGCAAAGCAGTCTTTAACACACACACACACACACACACACACACATACACACACACACACACACACACACCCACACACACACACACACACACACATACACACACACACACACACACACACCCACACACACACACACACACACACATACACACACACACACACACACACACCCACACACACACACACACACACACATACACACACACACACACACACACACCTTGTCTCTTGCGCTCCCTCTCCCTCATGATGTGTTTGTGGAGGGCTCTGGCCATCGCATTGGACAGCTTTGGTCTCTCCAGCAGGGCGGGCATGGTGACAGGCAGTGGAGGGGCCAGCTGGTGTAGGACGAAATGTCAGTTTAAAACTTGTGTAAGGTTACAAGATATATATAAATTACATTTAAGGTATTGTCTATATTTCGCTGGTAGTATAGCCGGTAGAAATAACACAGGTGTAACATGCTACAGGCCTAGCTGCTGTTCCGCTAACTGCTAAGTTAGCATTGTTAGCTTCAGCTACCATTAACTGACAGCATACTATAGTATAATTCATCAATCAGAATTGTATACATTTAATATGAAGATGTACAAAGCTTTAACATGAATATCAGCGGCAACAACTTAATTATTTTTAAACATGCCCGAGAGCAAACGTTAACTGAAGTTAGCTAGCTGCTTAGCGCCAACATTACGTATTTTATGGCATCTATTCTAACGTTACTTTGGCGTGGTGGAGTGATAAAGTACCAAAAATCTTACTTTTGTCGCTTTGTGAGTCGTTTAATAAGAACCTAACCGTCTTGCGGTTTTCAATTTGAGGCCACTGGACTGTGTCTGGGGCCGTTAAACAACATAAAATCAAAACTTCTCAACAAAATATAAACAGACTAAGAGGTTCTCAACCCGGGTGATTTGGTTTCGCTTCCGGTGTCAAAGACGTCTGTTTTTCTCTGAATTGCATTCTGGGAATTGAAGTTTATATCGTATTTGGACGGATACGTCACCACTTGTCCAAATAAACAAATACAAACGTCCAAATTCCCCTTTTATACGACGCCTATAGTAACTACGGGCACGTTGGCAGACAAAACACGTGAAAGTTGATCTTATGCTGAAGATGTGCCACCATTTTCATATCCTGACACAATCTTTAAAAATAAATAAAAATCACCTGGATACTCACTTGCTGGGTCTTATAAATTGATCATATCACTGGGTAAATCTAAAAATCATACCAGAGATGACTTTTATAAAACTGTACTTCTCCCTCAAATTTTGTTAGTATTCAATCTGACAGTTTTTTTTATATATATATAAACAGTGTATGTTTATATCTTAGGCCTGATTTCTCTACCTTTATTGTTGCTCGCTTTCTTCCAAGTTTGTACATGGTTTATTTAATACTATAAATAAGTTGACAGAAAAAAAGTAGATCCTGAGCCTCCCACACTAGAAACAAAAAATACAAGTGGCCTTGCATAGCTTGGAAAGACACATTTGAGCAGCCACAGTAGCTGATAAGGAAATTCATGCAAATACTGTCAGAAAGGCTAGGAGGGTTTAACCAATCTCCACTTCATGGGGTTGTATGTTGTACACAATTTCACTCTCTAAGACAAATGCTTTAGGAGATGTAAATAAAACTGACTTGTCGCTAACTTCTGAAATAAATGGAGAATATATGATCTCCCAGGACAGTTTACAATTGCTACCACTTTTCATTAAGAATGCGTATCTCACTAGGAAAAACTAAAAAAGAATTTTTCAATGCTACAAGATATTCAATAAAGACAAGAAACACGGATAGCTTTTCATCACATTTTATCATGTATGGTCATGAGTGGAGAGAAAGAGCCAGTAATGCAGCTGTATACAGAGTTCAAATCTTATTTTTTTTCTTAAAAAAAAAGAAGACAAACTTAAAAAAAGAGAAAATTGCACTCAGCTTTACAATACCTTTAGAAATTAAGCCATCTAAAATTAACAATAATAACAACAATAATCATAGTAGCAGTCAACAGAATAGTCTTACCACTGAAAGCAGAAGATGATTGTTTAGTCTGAATTCTATTATACTCCTTGCTGGGGTCAGATGCAGGGCAGCACACTAAACTGTCATTCACAGACTTCAGTGACTGGTAAGTTAAACATAATAATAACCTAGCCACTTTATTTTTTTTCTAGGAGAAGAACTGCTGCAAAACAGTTATCCTTTACTCTGCCAGAGACAACATTATCTGTCTTTAGCTGGTGGATGCTATTAATTTACTACACTAACCTAAACTCAAAACACACTTTATCTTCCTGCAAGTCAACAGAAGTAGACCTACAACTATCTTCATTGCCAGTAAGAGCTGATTTGAACTCACATACTAAGCCTTTCTTCCCTTAACCCTGGAGTAACTATAATTACGGCCTATACCTAATGTTATTTTATTAATCTCTCTCAGGTTTTCAGTTAAATATGATCAATTATGAGACTAGAAAATAACTGGCCACAAGACCACTTAACCCAAGTTGTTACTGAAAAGAAAAGTGGAGGTAAATACAATTCAGACTGCAGAATAATAAAGACATAAATGGATGGGAGAAGGGTAATGAATGGGTGGTGAAAGTGCATTTGACATATTTACTCTGGGAACTCTAGGCTGCCGAGCTGGATTTAATATTCAAATGAATGAATGGTGGAGGTCTCAGAAAGGTGGGTAGTGGTTGGAGGGGGATGGTAGTGGGATCAGATTTCCCTTTGGCTGTTCCCATACACACTCTCATCACTGTAGGCAATGTAGAGGAAAAAGTCCTCTTCATGATGCTCCTGAGAAAGAGAGAAGAAAAAAAGATGTTGGTGTCATATTAAAAATGTAGTAGGAAGCTCACTTTACTGCAGGTAGGAAACAGGAATGCATCATGCAGATGAAGACACAGTCTAAAAGCTTGACAGTGAGGTAGAAAATGAGTAAGACTCTTGCCTGGTACAACAGTCCCATGGTAGCTGAGGTGGGTGGAATGACGTTGTTTACAAAGAAGAAGAGAGCATCCTCAGCTCGCAAGTGGATTCTTTTCCGGATGAGGAAGTAAAACTGGCCCACTAAAAAAGAAGATGCAAGATTGTAGAAATTTTAAATGTGACTATAACATTAATATATTTTATGTATATATTTTCAGTATTTACCTGTCAGGTCGGAGGGGACAAGGTATTTCTTCTTGTCCAGATCTCCTATTCTGGCTTTTGGGGCTTTCTCCACGATTACCTAAAAAAGGAAAATACATCAACTACTGCACAACATGTCCTCAGCAGATGAATGTAGCGCATTTTCCTCTCAACAAGGGCTGCATTTGTCAGATGTACTTTAGTAGTATGTTTCACCTTTCTTAGAAAGAGTATCTGAGAAATGGTCACTCAAGCGAGCACTGAATTATACTTAACCCAGATGTAGCCTATATTTTGAAAAACTCCTCAGTATTTTGTAGTAAGTCAATCAGAACGAAACTTATGTAGTACACACATTTACATTATGAAAAATGAAACTATTTTTTAGTTTCACACACATCTTGCAGTAACATGTCATTGTACAGCTTGAACAATTAGTCAGTGGACATACAATAACTTTAAAACTATTTTTAAGCAAACATTGAATGGTTCCAGCTTCTCAAAGGTGAACGTTTCCTGGTTTACTTACATCATGACAGTAAGATGAATATCTTTGGGTTTTGGACTGTCGGTCACACAAAACATTAATTTTTTTTTTTATTCCACGTAATTACATTGATCAAATTAATTAATTAATAATTAGGTAGATCAATCGATAATGGAAACAGATCGTTAGTTAAAGCCATACATCACGTTTTACACAAACCATGACTAATGACAGCTGTAAAATGACAGACAGTGAAACTAGGCTGCGGTTGTACTTACATTACGGAAAGCACAAAGCACATTTATTTGCTGACAGTTTTGACCCAGACGGTCTTGTTAGGTTAGTTTTAATGGCAAGTGGCCAAAGGTTATGGAGTAAATAATCCATCTACAAGACCCAGTGCGACGTAAACAAGTGTCCTGTTTGTTGACACCAACTATTTTAAGGTGCACTGCTGTTATCGTCTCAGCATACAGCCTAAAACTACACCCAACCGCCCGATCAGACCAGAATCAGTCTGTACACACCTTCACTTTCTATCACAGACTTTATAACTAGAGAAGGGTTATTTTACTTTGTTATCTGGGGTCTTTGTTTGCAATTTAGTAGTAGTTCGCTAAAATTAAAACATACGGAAGGATTACACGAAGCTTTCACTAGCTGGCCTCTTCAGTGCGGCCGAGTAACCTCTAGCGTCTACTAACGTGGCCGTCTACTACGAAGAAAAATAATATGTTAAAACTAAAACTGAACCACATACGTATAGTTACATTTTAAGTACGAACATTACGTTTCACGAAAAATTATCTAAATAAGACCAGTGCTACAAAAGCTTGAGAGCTAGCCGTCAACTTGCTAACAACACAGATAGCGCGACCAAGCTAATGTTAGCTACTTACTGGTACCCTGTCCGGATACTTCTTCCTTATTTTCTCGCCTTCGGACCGCCTTTTCTCAAAAGGGTGCTCTTCTTTGTACTGGAACTTCATCGTTAAAAGAGATGACAGACAACAAGTCGGTCACTCCGGGGTTGTACGATAGCGGTTTGCGCAAGGAACGGCCCAAATCGCTGACACACACACGACAAAAACAAACGATGCTAACTAGCGTTAGCTCACCACAGCTGTTTTCCTAGTGCGACTGTGGCGGAGGGATACAATAACAACATGACGTAGAGGAGAGTCTAGTTCGCAGGGTGTATTTATCGCTGTCCTAGACCACATTAACATTGTTTGTATAGTGTTAATTGGTGTTTATTAATGTAAAATTCCCTTTGTGAATTTCCTCATTTTCAACAGGTTTCAAATCTATGTTGTATTTTTTCTTCTGTGGAACTATTTTATTTTGATCAACCACTGCGCGGAAAGACGTAGGGCAGGGCAGTGAGGAGGCATCTGTCCTTGTCATATGACCGAGGCCCAGTAGTTAGCAGCGAGAGAGGGGAAACTCAAAAACATGCGATATCTGGCGTAATCGTGGTTTTGCAATTGCGCGCTGGCTACACTCTGAGTCCAGAGACATGCAGCAGGTCCTTAGCAGAATGGGAGACAGTTCAAGTTACTGTATTCACTCATTGACCCGAGGACAATGCGTAATAATAACTAATTTGGCTTGAAGTTATCGCAACTTCCGTTTGGTTAATGATTGTTTCCTAGACCCCTTCACCCCCTTTAAGTAATAAAATAAAAAAGGAATAAAAATCCGGTGCCTTGAAGTGTCATTAAACTGGAATCCTCTCCTGGTAATCCTCATTTCAAATCAAAGCAATTCTGTTCTAAACTGTTGAGTGGACTCCCTTTCTTAGTGGAAAAATCATACTATTGCATCCAAGAAAACCCTCCCATTATAACTTATAACAAGCATCTTGTCTAGAGGGGTACTGACTTTTGGTTTCCTCACTGGTTTCTAATAACACTGGTTTTTAAAAGTAACTACTGTACTAGTTTGGGGGAATTTAGAGAGCCATTACTGACCAAATCAGTTATCGAATTTCAATTTAAAAGCACTTATCTGTTCAGAGATTAGAAAATAAAATAAATATTTTATTTCACACATAGTATATGTTTACTAAAAAAAATGAAGTCACTGGTTGCGCTTTCCATATAAGAATCATAGAAAAGTTGATAACTTGTGTATTGTTGTGCAAGACCCCCAGCTCTGACTCACTCTACTTGTTCATGTGACATCGCTGCATCTTCTCCTCTATGTGCTTCACAGTCTCATGATTGGCCTCTCAGTGAGATCAATCTAAAAAGGCCCTCCTGTGTTGACACTCCTTTTTGACAAAGTACACAACCCTGAAAGAGAAACCAGAATGTTTACTGGTCATTTTCGGCAACAGTATTTGTTTTTTCAAATATACTGGACCCAGTCCATCCTTTATTTGATAAACTTGCACTCTTTGGATCACTGTAAAGTTGTCAACATACGGACTAATCTCTCTTCAGGGACTGATTGCTTTAGCACGGGATGTAATGTGCTGAGTCACTTGGCATGAATGTTAGATGTCAATATTTGATGACTGAGTATAAAAAATGGACTCCAGTTTCCTTTGCTGTGTCCATGTCCTGCTTCCTCTGTCAACTGTGACCTGGTCATTATGCTTTAGACTGAGCCCTTCTTCCTGTCAAATTATTTCTCCTACAAAAGTAATGTCTACCTCATCCTCCACAAACCACTGACGTTGTCCTCAACAACAAAGTGTCCTACAAGCTGTATTCAGCAGCTACAGCTCAATCCTAAAGTCTGGGAAAATCCTAGTCATCTCCACATATCTCCAAATCCATGTCAAGTAACTCCTTGCTGCAACTACTACTGGGTGTGTTGACCAGTAGTAGTTGCAGCAAGGCATTCAAAATGCAGATTTTTTTTTTCCTTTAGCATCTCCAAAATTCTCCACAGATGTAACTCCCTGTCTCACACCTAACTAGCTGTTAGATCTAATTCAGCACTGTTGTTACCCCATACTGCAACCTCATGCACACAGGACAACCTGCCTCTTTTCACAACTGAAGAAAGACTCAACTGCCCTGTCTCATTTCTCCAGCAGAGCAAACCTGGATTGATATATTGATGATAGGAGGGGTACTTTTACTCTTCAAGTCTTGATTGATGATGTAGCATTTGTTTTTATACTACTCTGAATTCATGTTTGCCTCATATATGTCACTATGTCAACAGGAAACATTCTTGTTTAGAAGAGACTCCATTCCCCATGTTAGCTTCCAGAGTAATGAACTTTAGCTGCAAAGGAAGGTGAAGGAGAAAAAAAAAAGCAAAAGCAGTCATAGGAAGTGTTAACAATCACAGGTTGTGAAATTTAACAAGGTGGAGTAAAGTTACTTTAGGCAATGAAAGGTGAGTGCTGTTTCAAGCTTTAGGATTCACTTTAAAACCATCATGAGGTGGAGGTAGAAGTGTTGGGAAACAACAGCTAATATATACTAGTGTGCTCTTAGCCCAACATAGTGCCTGCACTAGAATGACTAAAATTAATGAACATGTCCCAACATTTAAATGTTGAAGAAAAAACAGCTTCTACATGTCTGTGCATATGCATGTCACAGCTGTGACTGACCAGCCACTGATGAGTTCCTAAACGTACTTGTATGCTATTACTGAGAGTACACATGGCGAGTGCCAAGCAAAACAAAGTTAAAAACGTAATTAACACTTTGCAAATTAGCACTGATTTAAAAAAAAAAAAAAAAAAAAAAAAAAAAAAGCTAGCTATATAGTTATCTGGAATAAATATAACTACTAAAGTTAAACAGGTGTCCTTAAAATGTGACAGTCCTACATTTACAACAAAAGGTGTAAATATCAACATACACACACAAAAATGCTAAGCTATGCAGCTTTGTAATGGTGCTGCAAAGTGCCATATCAGACACAGAAGTCTCACTGCTTTTACCCAAGTTCAACTTTTTTCAGATACATTCATGTGTGTGGCACCCCGTGCAGACTCCTTCAGTGAGAGTAAGGAGGTAATATACCTTAATCTCTAACTTTGGTGTGAAGGGTCTTCTCTTCTTGAAAACACTTAATCAAAATAGTGTCTCTTGAGCAGTGTAGGAATACTGAGTGGATCAATGCAGTTTCCTGTTGCACCACATGATGGCAGCAGATTATTGGCAAAAGTTTGACGCACAGAGATTGAATTTCTCTCCTCAGTGAAGTTAGTCAGCTGACAAGCTGCAAAATGTTATATGAAAACAAAACAAGCTGGATAGTAACTGGCCGATACTGACAAGTGTTTTATTAGTAACACAGACCTGGAGACAGAGCCAATAAGAAGCCGCTGTGAGCCTTAACAAGACCGACATTGTTCAGAAGGCATTTAAAGACGGAGGGTCTAATAGTTGAACCCATACATTAAGGGGAGCAGGTAAAAACTGAAAGGGGAAGGCTGCAAATTTGAATCAAATACAAAACCAACTGCAACAAAAACAGAAGGGGGAAAAATTAAGTGCAATTCCTATTAGATGAAATCAGGATGGCATCAAATGGTGAAGGGGAAGAGTGAAATGTCATGGTATGCAGAAGTCATATTATCATATATTATGGTAACAGAGAAACAATCAGATATGGAAAGGCGGCACGGCAGTCCACATATCATTACAAGCCATTCTTTTTTTCTCACAACTTTTCAGTCAAGTCTTTATCACTGAGTCCCATGAGGAGCTTTGTGGAAAGAATGATGGTTATGGCTGAAAAATTAAAAAAAAAAAAAAATCTCAGACTGCTCGGCTATTTGTCCAGAAAAATGCCTGTGGATGGTATGTTCCAAGCAAAGGTCCATCAATTACATCATGTAAGTTGATCCATTCATGTTAGGGGGGAATCAATGAATCACCGTTGGGGCATGAGGTTGTGTAAAAAGGGGCGGTTTTCTATTTTCCCCCTCTCAGTAGATCCGAGAGGTTAAGACAGTAAATTGATGAGTTGTTTGCTGAAGTGCAACGTCTTGTGATGATGGAGAGGAAGAAGAATTAATAATGTAGAATTGTCTTTGTTGCTTTGCTGATCCCTCTCTTCCCCCCCCTCCAAATCTTCAAAAAAGTTTAAAAAGGACTAACGAACTCAGCAAGCATACTCCGACTCACGTACACAAGCTCACCTCCATACGCACACAGTCAGTATCAGGAGCGATAAGGCAGAGAGGCTCCATTTTGTTTTGGAAAAAAAAAAATACAAATAAAGAATCAAGAAGAAAAAAAAGAAACAAGCTGGCTCCCCCTCCCTCCCCAGTAGTTTTTGGGCTCTGGTGATCCCATACTGTTCATCCCGTGTTAGGCGGTCACCCCAACCCTCATCTACTCAGGACACGTCTGAGAGGCTCAGAGAGGGCTGGTGGGTCGACTGTTTGGGAATGGAGGGCAGGAAGGAAGCCGGCAGAGAGGAAGAGGCTGGTCAACAAGTCCCGCCCCTCTTGATTCAGCCAATCACCAAAGCCGGTGCTGATGGAGGTTTCGACTGAGGACGGAGCGGACATCAGCAGTGAACCTAAGGGAGAAGCACAATTCAGCTACTTGAAACAGTTGGCTCTATGTTCTAAGCCTTGAAAGGAGCAGGTCAACATTTCAGGAGATATGCTTATTTGTTTTCTTTCTGGGAGTGAGATGAGAAAATAGAGAATCAGTTTCATCTCTGTGCTTTGAGTACAGAACAAGAGCAAGAGGTGTTTAGCTGAGCTCGCATTAAGACTGGAAAAAGGCTGGAACAGCTAGCCTGACTCTTTAAAGTGAAAAACTATGCCTATTAATAGCTCTAAAGGTCACTAATGAACACACTGCGTCTCCTTTGCACATACTTAACCCTTACATAAAACAAAATACATAAAATTGTGCTTTTTGGGGGAAATTAAGTGCTATAACTTGATAAACACCGGTTAATCAGTCTAGCTGCACAAAGTAGCAGCGTTTCAGACCATAGTGTGGCCCAGATAGAGTCACTGACTGTGATGGTACAGTTAATGCACCTCACTGCTGTTCACCAAGAAATAGTTACACCACATAACTCCCTATACAAGTACAAATTGCTTTTACATTTCTGTGTCTATATGAATTGAATAAATTAGATACAATGTGTAGTCAGACTAGCTAGTTAGCTGGTTCCTCCTGCTTTCAGTCTTTATGCTAAGCCATCTGACTCCATTTCTGTATCAATCTTCTCACCTCACTCTTGGGAAGAGTGCAAGGAAGCGTATTTCCCAAAATACTGAACTATTCCTAAGAATGTCTTGAAGCACAGCACTTTTGCAAAATTTGGGCCAGGACAGATTACAAAGTATACTGTGGTTACAACATGACAGAAAGACAGGGTTTGAGCATTGAGGTTACAGCTTTGAGGTTGAAAAGTTTGATTGATGGAGACAAACTGCAGGGTAGAGTAAATGGGGTATTTTTAGTCATTAATCAGTCTGTAGACCATGCCATATAAATGGGAAAATTAATGGAAAAAGTTAAAAGCAACGACTTTTGTCAAAAGTGTCACTGAAATACTGTCTTTAGAATAATGCCATAATGTCAATGAGGTGTTGAATGCAGTCAATGTATCTGTAACCAAATTACATTTTGGCAGCTGTTAACATGTAAATGAAAAGTAATGTGCACTTAGTTGCAGCCATTACCTTGCACCTCTTTAATTACCACAGAGAAAGAACTGAACTTGGGTAGTATGCTTAAAACTTTAGATGATGGACAAAGAATGGTGGACAAAGTAAGCCATGAGTTTAAATGTTTGCACTTTCACTGTCTATTTGCTTTCATGCCAACTTCATTATGCCTTTTACCTTAGTGCATCCAGCATAGGCAGCAAGTTAAGAAGTGCTGTGTCACTAGGGTCGCTGAACCAGGACTTGATGGGTATTGCATTGTCTGGAGGGTAGAAGACAGCCAGTCAGTCGTGTCAGAGAAAAAGACATGGGTGTGCTTTTATGCTGCTCTGTTAAAGAGGTCACTGAGTGTTAGAGGGGCGGCAGATTTAATGCACTGTTACAGCATTTACAATACAAGCCTTGTAGTGAGAAAAAAATGGCTGTTATTTGTCCTGTTTCTGGCTCATCACAAGTTTGATGTGAAGAGGACGAAGCCTCATTTAATTTTCTTTGTTAAAGATGAATGTACACAATGGAATATACACCTCAACCTGTTCCCATTCTTATTAAGTTGTGAAGTTAACCACATCACTAAACGTTTAAAGAGAGACTGCGTAGCTTTTGAAAGATGTAACACACTAGTCATCTTACAAAATTTGTGAAAAGTTGAACCTATAAGTAACTAACCACATTCTTGCTAAAAACAGGAGTTTTGTTGCTACATTCTTACTTGGTCTAGTATGACCAGCAGCTTATGGTGACTAACTTTAGCTGATGTTAGCAAACTTAAGATAGATATTGCTGTGTAACTGACATTTCTGACGCAGTTTCCTGATTTTACGTCTCTTCTCTATGTGTGTCCCTGTAACACCATGTGTTAGCCTTTATTACCATCCTGTAAATGTCACTTTGGCCACAAACTCTTGCTTTAACCTTTTGATACCAGCCAAAAAATGACTCACTAAAATAAATAAACTATGCATAGCTGTTCTTGTTGCTTATTTGAAGACAACATAAGATATAATGAAGGCAGAACTCGACCAACTCTAGTTAAGTGCATAATTATATTTATAATTATAGTTAATCAAATTCATAGACCTTTTCAAAGCAGGCATATTGACTTGTCATAGCAGAAAAAGCACAGGTGGAACAAATTACATTAACGATGGCTTTTCTCTAGCAATTACTGAACTCAGCAACTAATTAGCTAATTAGTGACACCTGTTTTTTTTTTTTTTTAAACTTTCTTTCAAAAAATAGCATTTTCAACTTCAGTTTCACTCCACATTTTTCCACCAAGTCACGTTCGACCCCCCTGCAGTGGTACTGCACCCCAATATTTGAATGCCAGTATTTTTCTTGTACAGGAGTGTAAAATATCAAGGGACAGAGAGTGATTACAGAGGGTGCAAGTGACTCCATGAGGCTTTAAGTCTTACCTGGATGGCTACGATAAGCACCAGGCGAGTTGTCCAGGATGACAATACTGGACAGGTCATCATGTACTACAGACAGGTCTTTAATATAACTACCTAGATCCAATGTACAATGCTGGCAAAAGACACAAAGCAGAGTCAATGACACCACCAAAAAGGAGAGAGAATGAAGAGATTTCAAAAGCTCAATGGGATGAAAGAGCCTCATCAGTACCAGCTATAATATATGCTACATAAATACAGTGTTGAGCAGTACCTGTCTATAGTATCTGCGTTTCAGAATGTTCCTGTTGTTGTCCAGCTTGTCTGCCACCGCTGAGCCGTAGATCTCCATACTGGCTGTGAAAACCACCAGCTCATACCACTGGCTCACCTGTGTACACACACACAGAGTATAATGCACACAATAGTATAAGTACACAGGTTACAGTCAGTGCTTAGTAAGTCATGAAGGATCATAATCCAGAACAAATATAGGTATATGACATCAGGTAGTGAGAGAGTGCAGCACAATGGAGAGTGCTGGGGAAGATGACAGACGGGACAAAAGGTGACCTGGGAAAGACTCGAGCAGTGATGCTTCATGTTCACAGTGTGCTTTACTATTCACTAATTAAGCTAGGATTCATCGCAGACAGTAACACTGATTACTGACTGACACTCACCACTTCTAAAAAGAAGTCAACATGTGGCCTTTTATGTACGAAGAATCTGACTGGGTGCTTATCAATGACGACCTGCATGGGAAAGGAAACAGTTCATTTAGACAAAACCAGCATTTTAACTTGGATGGATTTGTGTTAAAACACAAACATATGCGTGTGTTAAAGCCCATACTTTGAGGATAAAGTCTGGCGGCGTGCCAGGTCTCACTGTGGGTCTAAGGACCCCGTCATGGTGAGAGTGGATCAGCGTCTCGTCCAGGTCCAGAACCAGAATCTTCCTCTTTACTGCATCTGTTTATCAGACAATACAGATACTATGTACTTTATTCAGAACACTTACACACACGCAACAAACTGGGTTAACAGGTGAAATTAAGCTAAACAGGAAATTACACAACACCTTTACATTACCTTTAATAACTTAGTTACTTTAAAATCTGCATATACACACAGAATGTCAGTAACCAGATTTCTCTCTTACCTCTGACTTCACTTTGAAACCACAGCTTGCTTATTTTTCATGTATAAGTAAGACACTGCTCTTTGATTTTCTTTTTTACAACATTTAGGGGAAGAAAGGCTTTGTAGTGAAAGAATTATTTTTTCTTTCAGCTTGTCTGTGTCAGGATTTCATAAATAGTCAACTATTTAGGTGTGTAAATGACTTTTTAAGACTAACAGAGACTACTTAATGTCAGTTTCAGTTTCACAGCCATGTACAAATGAATGAATATAAAAGGAATCACTCATTCAGTGGAGACCTGACCTGAGTGTCCAGCTGAGGTCTCTAAAGTTAGTTTAAAGAGGCGAGTAAAGTAGAACTGAAAAACAATCCTTCCTGTAAGTCAAGAGTGTACTTTTGAATGAGCTCTCTACAGACATAAAGGAATCTCATTCAGAATGCACACACCAGTCCATGATAGTGTTAAGTGCTACCTTTAACATTTGCATTTCCTCTCCACTTCCATGTCTTGTCATTGGTAGTATCATGGCAGGAACGAATTGTTCTTTTGGTCAATGAACCGCATTATGTTCAATCTGACATTTATCTGCTGGTGTAATTCTTTGTCTGTTCACCCAGCACACTGTCTTACTGTCTATAGCCAAATTAGGCAGCCTTTGGATTTTAGCATTCTGGTGATGAGTCTTGACAAAGACTATGCTTGATGCTGCTTCTTTATGAGTAAAGGTTTGGTATGCAATCTTATTTATAATGTCTAATATTGTTTACATTATAAAAATGCATATACTACATTCTTAGTATTTTACACTTCCTCATCAATATCAAACATGAATGTTATTGATTAGCTGTGGTTCAGGAGGTATCTGCCTTTGCACACTTATAGCTGCCCAACAGACTGATATTTGACTTAAAATGCAGACGTTGTCCGAGTGAAATTCACTTACACTCGCTACAAATTCCCCGTTGTTCTTAGTACTCGTTTGGTTTTCAACTGCAATGATGCAAGAATGACATCTCGCTGTTATATTATGGAACCAAACTTCACCCAAATGCCTTAAATGCAAAACCATATTCTTTTTTGTATGCTATTAAAACATCATGAGCACACACAATAACTGACCAATGCAGCACAACAGGTTTACTGAAACAACTGAGAAGAAAAAATAGAAAGAAAATACAGGCTAACTTTGGTTTGCATCTAGCCATGTAATCCACTTAAATAAATACACAAGTACAGGATAACCCAAAGACATGACACACAAATAACAGTCAATAGGTTGTCTAAGTTTCCCTATATGGAAAAAGGCACATCATAAGAGTCCTGTCAAGTCTGTCTGAGCTTGTAATGCTCATGTGAGGTGAGGACAGCCCTGAGAAAGGGGTCACACTGTGTGGGTCACAAGTGTGTGTTTTTATGATGCTGATAATTTTTCTTTTCTGCACGATTTCTTCTTCCTTGACAAACCAGTTTAACCTAATTAAATTTCTACCTTCCAAATACGTTGGGATAGTGTCTTCCCTCCATACTATCTAATAGATAACCCAAATGTGGTAAAAGCATGCATTAAACCAGAACAGCATCTGCCATAGAGTAATATCATGACATATCAACAATTGTGTACTCACTCAGTCTGTTTCTGGAGATGGGTGACAGAGGCAAAGTGTCATATCGCACCGTCTGATACTGAATTATCTGCAAAGTAAATGAGGCAGACAATCAGACAATCACGCTGTTAAAACAACAAACTGCACACATGGTGGGCCATAATTACATTGACAGATTTCATCTAGTTTTTTACTCTGATTATATGTGACAAATGTGAGCTACATTTTTGTTACCAAGTGCAGTGAAACCTCCAATCTTTTTATTTCCTACTGTTTGTCAAACTGTTTGTGTTCATTTCTAGGGCAACGGCATCTTGTGTGATTTCACACAGAAGGCCAGTATTAGTGTTTTAGGAATCCTTTGGGGCATTAAAGAAGAGTGGCTTTACATCAGTGTAACTACTGCAAAACATAATCCAATTTAATAAAGAAACCTAACTGTGCTATGGATGATTTGAACCAGACAAAAGGCTCATATTTCCATGATGGTCTTAAAAACCTTTAAATAGTGAAATCTTAAAACTTAATTTTAGTGTTTTAAGACAATACATCCCTGGGGCAGCAGCTCTTTTTTTGGCCATCAGAGATTAAGCAGAGGACAACATTCAGAAATTAACTTTCTTGTGTCCACCCTGCAGCTCCTCCTCTCTAACTTCCTTGCTGTGCACTGGTCAAATTGACGACAGAGAGGATCCTTTCCAGTGCCACTCTTGCCCAGGGGCTCTGCACTTTTCTTCACAGGGCTATTTTTATCCCCCCAGCTGTCGGTGGGTGTCACCGGAGCATGGGGACAGACATAGAAAGGAAGACTTGCAGGGTGACTTTGACTGAGCCTGGGCTGCTTGGTACCTAAGCCTTGGACAGGGCCTCCCTCTGTGCCCCCTCCCACTGCTGCCTGGCAGAGTGAGCCTGGGGGAAGCCTATTGGTGGCAGCAGCTGCTGGGCACCACAGGGGTACCTCACCCTCAACTGAGGTCCTTGCACCTCCAAGTGCGTCCATCTGGACCTCAGGCCTGCAACTCAAACTGAGTTCTCTGCCTCCAGACTACTGCTACAAGTAACACCTCTTATTTCAATTATTTATGCCCTCTTGACCAAAAGCCAAAAAAATTCAATTTATAATAATGTGTAATTGAGAAAAGCAGCTAGAACAGTTAGCCCTTCCATTTGTACAGCTGCATCCAGGATACTGGCAAGTGCACTTAATGCATGACTAGAAATAAACTTTTGTTATCAATTAACATGTCAATTGTTTTCTTGATTACTCATGTGATTTCAGAGCCCAAGTGGATGTAGTGAGGCAGCTTCTTCAAACCAATATTCCAAAACAAAGATATTAGGTTTACTGCAATAGAAGAACAAGAACACCAGCAGATTTTCACAGTTGTCATTTTTGGAAAAAAAAAAAAAAAAAAAAAAAAAAAGACTATAATTATTAAGTGATTACAGAAATTGTTGAATTGTTGAGCTAGCTTCTCATTTCAGTTCTACTATAAACTACAAACGTTGGGAGTTTTGTGTTGATTAGCTGATTGTTTCAGCACTTGCGTCACATACTGTTACTGTATCATGCAGGAGATAATAACCAGATCCATTACGCAACATTGTTGTTGGTAAGATTAATAAACCTTCTCGTCATCCGTTTACACATAGTAGCGTGTTTGGGATTATGACCTGGTCCTAATATTCGTAATCCAATACAGCTTTTATTGATCCAAATTTTTGGATCAAGCCACTTAGTGCAGTGTGGCCTTACTCAAACAAAAAACATGTTGCGATCTACCTGGTGCACACAAGGCTATTAAAGCTATAGAAAAAAACTGAGGTAGGAACAGACTTAAAATCTATATTAATACCTTTGTTTAAGAAGTAATGAAATGGCTCGGTCATAAAATGCTGACCACAACTACTGTTCATCAAATCATCTGTCATGGTTTACTTGATTGCTATGTATAGGATCACCTACATTACAATGCCCAGTACATAAGCGCTTCCCTGGGTCGTGACATTGTTCCAGTGCATCACAGATTGTAAACAACAGAGCTAAACTGTGAGTGAGAATGAGAGAAACAGAGGGAGAGAAAGAGAACAGTACGCTCCCTGTGCTGACATAATCCCTCTCACTTCAGCCATAACATGGACTGGACTACTCACTCTCAGGGCCTGTTGACAACCCGCAAGTGTTACTGCCACACAATAAACTGCAGACAAACCTCGAACAGAAAGATGATTACAACACACAGGGCACTCCTCCAAGCTTTGTTGGCTTGATATGGAGCTAGAGTTGAAGTCCACTCATATTACACCACATATGCATGTCTATTAACAACTCAACAACACCTGTGTGTGTGTCTAAGTTACAAACAGGCGACTTCTGTCACCCTAAATGCCATGTTTATTGTGGAGGCATTTGTGAACAAATGAAGGTGACCTGCAGGCTTGTGCTGGCTGCTCCTCAAATTTAGTGACTGGATGTAGGAGGTTTCCCTTTGCATTGTAGCTGGTTGAGCCATTGACTCACACTGTCTTGTCACATAAAAACAGACACCGATATTCCTCTATTTATCGATTAGTTAACTATCCAAAAATTTATCTCCAACAATTTTGATAATTGAATGTTTAAATAATTTATCAAGAAAAAAAGTGATGAAAGTGCCACAGCTGTAGCTCTACAAATATGAAGATTTGCTGGGTTTCTGTTTTATGTCACTGATAACTGAATATCTCTTGGTTTGGATTATTAGTGAGATAAAATGAACTATCTAAACACCTCCTCTTGAGCTCTAGGAAAACGTGACAGACATTTTCATTTTATGGAGTAAACGGTTTATCAACTAATAATAAAAAATAATGGATAGATTAATCGAAAATGAAAGTAATATAGTTGCAGTTGTACTTCCCATGTGGCAGATTACGTACCTCTTGTGTTGACAGTGTGTGTAAACTGTTCAATATACTCTTACTCAATATACTCTTTATATAGCAATAAATTTGACACTGATGTTATTGAGCTTAAGTGGGAGGTTTGAACTACTCAGACAGTACTAATTTAAAGGATTATATGGCAAAATCCTCATGATGGACGCACAAAATGAGACAGAAAACACCGGTAACCTTGCTCTCCCCAGAGCCAACTGAGCATCCCTGGAAAGATGGATGTGATCTGAAAAAATTATGGTGGGAGTAATGGCAACGTAAGCCATGACTTTGCTCACTTGTCACAGAAACACAACAACTACCAATTATCTTCAAACACCTTCTCACCGTTCGTAGGTGCTTCCTGAGGATGTACATGATGACGCCCCATATTCTGGACGTTACGCCGAGAAAAGTGCGGATGCCAAGTAAACACTGCCGGGTCTTCAGCATGTTGATGAGCACGCAAAGACCCCAGAGCAACTCAACTTCAATTCTCAGTTGATAGCACGCTTTTCCCCGAAGTTGTTGGGGCAATTACTGAAGGAACCTGCTTGCTAGTGAGTCAAAATCCGTCTTTAGCCACAGCCGCCAAACTAGCGATTCAAATTAACAAGAGGCCAAGCAAACGTGTGAGTACCTCGCTCTGCACACTTGTGGCTCAATTAGCATTAAATAGAGTGCATTCGCATCGTCACTGTGAAAGACAAACGTGGACGTGGTCAAAAGAGAAGCTGCTGCACGACGACTGCTGCTGTATGGACCTTTAGCACGCAGCTAGTTGACAAGCTAGCTCAGGAGCTAGCTGTGTACCAACTAACGTTAGCTAGTAGCCGCCGAGCTACCGCTAGCTCGACAGGGTGACCACCTTGAACCTTGGACAAAAATACCCCAAAAAAAGCTGTGGGGCCGCTCGTTGTCAAGCACCGGTTCAACGCGACTTCTCTCTGTGCGGCGTCCGATGAGAGACAGCTCTACAAAAGTTCCCCAAAGTCTAACCGGGCCGGTTAAAATCAGTTTGTAGTCCAGTAGAAATCCGGAATGAAACTGCGAGCCGCCATCGCCGCCTTGCCGTCACTTCCGCGAGGAACCCAGTGGTTGCGCGCAGCACGCCCACGTGGAAAGAAAATAAACAGACGTGGACGAGCGAAGATGGCAGTCCATTCAAGTCTGCAAAAGCAACCAACTATTTTGTCTTTTTTTTTTCTTACTTCATTCCGCAATTTGGAGCTACTCTGGCAGCCCTCCTGGAATTCAACTTTATTTCTGGTATGCACTTATGTGTTTACTTAAAGTTTTGCTTTCATTTCAGTGGCTTAATTGGTGTCAATAAACCTCATTATCCTTCTGATTCAAACTTGTAAAACAATAAAACATGAAAAAAATCCCTGGGCGCGGGTAAATACTTTTTACAGCCACTGTATATTTTACAGTATTTGGCAGGGACAGCTTTCACAGCTGTCAGAAGACTCAAAGGCTTGCTAGCGACCAGGTAATGCAAAAAAGTTTACCACACTTAAATAATTACTTCAAACTATTAGGAAACTCGTAAGCAATCTCTCGACACTGCCATGCAAATCACACAAACTAACTGGTGCAAATAGACCTAGGGCATTGATCAATCTCTGTTAAAAATCAACCATTAAGAAAACTAAAGTTTTAACATAATTTACAATAAAATGAAAGATTATGTAATACCTGTAACTATACAAATTAATCTCATGAGTACATCCATAGTATAAAGAGGAATTTACTGAAGTGATAATGTTTGGCAAAGAGACAATGGCTACTTGTGATCCTCATCACATTTTATGGCCGTGGTATGAACAGCTGTGAGCAATATTTCATCCTTCTCAGAATGTTTCAATTGTACTGTAAGATTTTTAGAGGCTCTGAAAAAGGAAAAAGACCTTAAGAGAAAAGTCTAAAACAAAAATGATTTTGTGTAACAGAGAAGTATGTTTTTCTTTCTTTTCACCTTAATCATGTTGTGTCCCCTTACAACCCCACAAGTTGAGGACTACTGCAATAAATACTATGAAACAAGATTGTGTTAAAAGTAACTCACCAGGGTACAATGGTTAGGACATGAGATCATACATTACATTTACAACAATCAATTTTATGAAAAAGCAAACTGTGATATAGAGTAATATTATAATAATATAATTTTATTCAATAAGAAAAAAAACATTTGAAATGAAGGTGATCAATAAGAATTGGAGGAAAAACATTTTATAAACATAATACAAATTTCATACAGGAATTTTAGGTATTAAATTATATCTTCAAAGCTGTACGTGATGGTCTTTAAGGCTGTGAAACTGCACTGCTGAAAACAACCCAGTGTCTTCAATGACAAAGAGTACATGAAACTTCAATCTTCTAGGGCTTCAGGCTTAGGCCTAGGTTTCATCCCCTAACTCTACACATCGAGATCATCATCTGGATCCTCCTGGTCATAGTCGTCGTTGGCATCAGGCTCATAGAGAATTCGTCCTGAACCTGGGCCTGAGTGGAGCAGAGCTGTTTTCCTTAAGATGAAAAGAAGACAGTATTTTTAGATCGTTTGGAAAAATAACATGAAAAAACTGTTAAAAAAAATACGATAATTGTGGAAAAGTCTCTCACTTCTCTTTACTGAAGACAAAGGGAAGTGCAAGTTTCCCCTTGGCTTCACGCTCTGTGTCAGATAAGCGAAGGTTGAAGGTCAAGTTAGCTGTTGGGTCCATCTACAAAAACACAAAGAATAAAAACATTTTCAGCCCTGCCACATCTGAACTCTTTCTATATTCTATTGATCTGACACAAAGAAAAGTGTTATATTGCACCTCCTTTTCCTCTGGGTCTGGCTGTTTGGGTCCGATATGGCTGAGCTTGCTTTGTACTGTGACTGTAAAATCCTCTTTGATGTTGAAAATCTCCTCCTAACCACAAAAAATAAAGTTATTGATCATTTTAAACAGTGTGGTAACACAAAATAGTCATCCCAAAGGAAACACTGCTTACATCTTGTATAACCTTCCCAGATTTTGAGCGCTTTGTTATCTTTGCCACTGCTTCATCTCCCTTCATTCCAGGTGCCACAGTGATGATTGAAGAAGCCAAATGGCATACACTTCCCACAGTACCTCTCTGATGCATATCTGCATGGAGCAGACCAATAATAGCTCTCACAGCTCCCCCTAATGAAAACACAGGAAAGACAAACTTCAATAGTGTAATTACTGGATAGTCTTACAGTTCCACTTTACTCAAAATCACTCAACCAAGATAATTTGACAATAGGATGGTACAGTTAGAAACATTTTTAATAAATATTTGCACAGGTGTATTTTGCTCAATTTTTCTTGAAAGATAATCAAAGCTAAGTGCTTCACAGTCATTCTTAAAACCTGGATGCTATACCTTCTTTTATTCAGTAAAATTACATAAAATCTGGACATCACACTGACATACAGACATTTAGACGATAATTCATCACCTTTTTTAAGTTGCTGAAGAGTCTTACAAACAGCAGGAGGACTAACATGCCTCAAAATCCACGAAAGAGAGTCGATTATCAAGATAGCTGGTTTGGGATGTGATGTTTGCTTGACCAGATGTGTAAGTTCCTCAAAATTGAACTGGTAAACTGTGAAAGCTGGGTGATCGGTCCAGCCAAGGGGGTCTGTAAAAGCATTGTGAAAGTGTAGCCTGAAGAGACAGAAACAGCTGATTAATGGTCAGTTTGGTTATAGGTTAAATACACTTGAAGTAAAAAGGACAGCAAACTATAATTTCCATTATTATTGATCAACTGATTAATCATTTAGTCTATAAATTGTCACAGAAGTTAAAAGTTTCAACAATTCAAGATGATGCATTTGAATATCTTGCTTGTTTTGTTTGATCAACACTTTAAAACCCGAAGAAATTCATTTAACAAAGATATAAAACAGAGGAGAGGAACAAATTGGAGAAGTTGGAACCTGTGAATCTTTTGCATTTTGCTTGGTAAATGAACTATTCACCAATATCAGAGTAGGTGGCCGTTGATCGATTAATCGTTTCTACACTGATGTTAGTTACCTCTGAGTGGGTGATCCTTTTAATCCATCTCTCAGCTCTTCCTCACTGCCCTCAAAGCCAAGGACATGGACATATTCCTCCCTATATACATAACACATATCAACGTTGATTTAAGGAAATGAACTAATTTGACAAGCAATAGGACAGACATAACTAACCTGTCACCATAAACATTTAAATACCTGTTCAGTGCAGCATTGATGAAGCTCTTCAGGAGGTGTCGACCAGAATAACTCGCAGAATCTGCCAATGCAAGTATAAATTACATGACTTTATGCTATTCCTTCGATTCACATAGGTAACAGTTATTGTTCACAATTTAGACTTAAATTCTTCATTTTACAACGGCATTTACCTCGTATTATGAGAAACCCTCCAGCATCAGTGCCTAGCAATAATTCGGGCAACATGGTACTGTATAAATAAACTATATAAAGTCCAGGTAGCTTTAGCTAGTTAGCATGCTGTTGATTCACCGCCCATTGAAACGTGAGTACCTTAACAAAAATCGGAGAACACTGTAATTTAACGTCAGAAAAACGGCATCTCTCAAAGTTTAGGATGACAAGCACTGAAAGTCGCAGCAAGTTATATTTCACAGGAAATATAGCTTTCACGAGTCCAACATTTTTCGCTGGGTAGCATGTTTGACGAAGAAAGACTCAAAAACTTCACATCCCAGAATTCCTGTAAACGTAGTAGTGATCACATATGGGAAATGCAGTTCGGCAACATCCACAAGCCACGGTTGGGTTGGGGCGAATAGCGCAAGAAACTACGTTACCCAATATACCTCACAAGAAACACAACGCTGGCAGCACCAAGAGGCTTCTGCCGCGCACGGAGAAGACCGTGCGGAATAAAGTCAAAACTCCAGTCGTTTTGTATGCGGACAGCGAAGATACAAAAAACTTCATCCGAGAAGTTCCCATTATGGACCTACATTAGCTAGTACTCGCGTTTATTCAGGGCATTTTACAGTTCTGCCATATTTCAGTGCCGATGGTTATATAAATGCAGTGACGAAGAAAACGGAGCTTTAAGTACAGCACGTTAAACGACAGAGGAATTAGTATTTTGTCGGGCTAATAACGTTAGTGTGGCCAGAGGCGGTTTGCTTTTGATACGTTAACGGTAGCTGTTGTAACGGATCCCCAGCGAAGGGGTACAACAACTTCTACCCCACAGTGGACGGCTTTTTGAAGAAGGGTATCTTTAGTCTTACGCGCCCTTGGCTTGCTGCTGCTAAAGTTGGCCGGCGGTAAGGTGCAGCCACGCCGGGGGGAAAGCACAGAGCGACGGCCGCTATTCTCCGGCTAGCTCGCCTGCTGCTTCTGTTTGTTGGATCGAGGCCTTGTCGGTGAGGCGACAATGCTTGACATAATGTCTGAGCACCAAGGTATGTTTTACCAGTATGAGGACCGAGACATTAAACGAACTGTTTGCTTGTGGTGTTAATCTGTTCACTGTTGAAATCTGTCTGTCATATTTTTACGGACATTAAAACTGATTACCTAATGTAAGTTATGGCTAACGTTAATGTTGCGTTCGGTTGCGTATGCTGTATTAATAACATGCATTGCTCTTGACCAACTTATGTTTTGTCGTCAAAATTCCATGAAAGTTGCGTTAAAGTCAATGTTGATTCTGTAGTGTTTTGTTAAGATTGGTGGTAGTTGGCTAACCTAATGTTAATCTTTACTGCACAGTTAAATTAGCTTGCTAGTTAGTTAAGGCGCCGATCCACCTAGCTTAACGTTAATAGCTGGATAGCTAACGTTACCCAACCACCTCTCTGAAACACTCCCTAGTTTATCCGTTTTAAGTTAACGTAGCTTTCTTGTCAGACACGAAAAAAAATATTTTTTAACATTAGCTGAAACAACACGGCTGGTTAAACGTTACACCTTGCTAGCACCAAACTAGCATAGCTACCGAGCCTCCCACTTCCATTTCAAGAAAGCCAGCGTGATAAGCTAGGTTATCATACGTTAACTCTCTTAAGAATCGAAATTAGCAGTTAGCAATGCACAATTATCATTGTCGTGCTTGGATGCAATTCGTTAAATGTATAGATAATTGAGGAAACCATTAAACCAGTCCGAACCATATTTGCCCTCGTCGCTGCAGACGGGATAACGTGTTGTTAGCTTCCACTTGAAATGTCAGCTAACGTTAGCAGGTAGCATCCAGACAGCAGAAAATGTCAAGTTAAAAGCTTGGCAGCCAACAGACGTAGCCACCGTAGTAACTCTTTTAAAAATTCAATTGTTTGTTTTATCTTGGTCTGAAATTGATCAACAGTTATTCATAGCTGATGACGAAATATCCAGACTTTGTGTAAAGTTCAGGCAGTGATCAAGTGACACCGGTTGCGGTTATTGGCAACTAGTTAGAGTTAACATCAGATGACAGCCTTGTCTATTTTCACCTCAAAATGTTATCAGTAAAGTCTGTAGGTCAGTTAGAATTAACGCGGGTCTTTTAATAAGCTCAACATTTCTGTGCTAACAACCTTGGTTTAGTTATTGAGCCGTGCTAGCACGCTAATGCTAACGTTAGCCCACTCGTGTGTAATCGTACCCCTAGGTACCCTGTGTGTTGGCTGTAAAAATAAGACGGGTTCACTTGTGACTTACAGAATTGTTTTTCCCTCCATCAGATTCACTGTTGACGTGCAAAACGGAACCTCTGGTGAGTACTCAATATTATTTAGATTACTTTTAGTTGTAAATTCAGTAGCTTCCTGTTGTTGGTGCTTGTCTAGATTAGCCTCACTTTTTTTAAACAAAGGTCTGCTTTCTGTAGCCCCCAGAGAGGAAAAAGAGGACTGTTGAGGACTTCAACAAGTTCTGCAGCTTTGTCCTGGCATATGCTGGTTACATCCCGAGTCCAAAAGAGGTAAACTGTTATGAATATCACTGTGGAAGTTACTGCCTACCTTGCTCAAGTTTTGAGAAAATACCAAAATGTTTCTCCTGTGTTTTCTTGTAGGAGAGCTCATGGTCCCCGACATCATCCAGCTCTGCACACAGTTCAGGGTTGTCAGCAGACGGAGGTGGTGGAGGCAGCAGCAGCTCCATGGGCAATACTTGGGCAGATGGAAGCTCCGACATCCACACCATCCATACATTTGTCCGTAAAGCTCGAGCAAATAAGGGCAAAAATATTCGCCGCATGCACTCTGATAGCACTCTGCTGGACAAGATGCGCCTTAAAGACTCCCTGTATGAGAGCCAGGCCAGCACTAAGGCAGAGCGCAAGAAGGACAAAAAACTGAAAAAGCTGTCACTGGGTTCTGCCATGACGGCAGCAGATAGTGGCAGTAGTGAAGGTGAGAAAAGAGCACGAATCAAACGCAGCAAAAACTCAAAACAGCCAAAAGCGAAGAAGCTCAAGAGTTCAGCTGCTCAAAGTGAGACAGACTCAGAAGCACGGCACACGCATACAGAGGTACGACCCATCAGAGAGGAGCTGACAGTGCATGGGAGCTCCACCCCGAGCATGCAGGGCCTGGGAAAGATGCAGCCTGACGAGTCCATCAGGGAAGCAGAGATGAGCTCCAGTGAGGGTGAGACTTGGATCGCAGATGAAGACATCATGGTGGAGTCAGGTATGTAATTGTGATTTTGTTCTATGAAATTATCTTAATCTTTTTTAATATTGTCTTCTTTCTTTTTTTTCTTTTTTTTTGTATCTTATAAGGAAATCTTTAATTCCAAAACCTTTGAGTGTAATCTCTGGTAACATTTTTTCTCAGTAGTTAATATATGCATATTATCGCCTTTTGTCAGCTATGATGATATATTAACTGTGTTCTCTGTGTCATCACAGGAGACGATTCATGGGACTTGATCACCTGTTACTGTGGGAAGCCATTCGCAGGACGGCCAATGATCGAGTGCAACCAGTGTGGCATATGGGTGCACTTGTCATGCGCAAAGATCAAGAAGTCCAACGTTCCCGACATCTTTTACTGCCACAAGTGCAGGGACTTGCGGCGGTCAGGACACAAAAAAGACACCTAGAGATGAAGAGGATGGGAGGGACGAGGAGCACCCTCCCTGTTTTTGCTGTCCTCTGACACTTATTTTCTTTGATGCCTACAGCCAAAACAGCCTAAATTATCACCTGGATGGCAACTGTATTGTCGGTTTGTAGGATTTCTTTTGACAATCACAACCATTCTTATTTATCCCTCACCGTTTTTTTTTTTTTTTTTTTTTTTTTTTTTTTTTTACTCCCCCCCCTCTTAGTCTTTATTCTTTGGCTATTGTGAAGAACTGGACAGAAGGCGACAGTGACAGTGGAGAATCATTTATTTTTTACTAATTAATCCCTACATTAATTGGCTTTATTGTTATACTGTGCTGGTGATCTGCACATATACTTTTACATTTGTTTTAAAATTCACTGAAGGTGCATTTTGACTTGTAAGTTATTTCTTGATGATATTGACAAATCAGTGAAAATTTCCTTTAGTCTCTCAAGGAGTACCATTTTCAGTTTGAAAGCCTTTTCCTCTCGGCTTTAAATCAATGAAAGTTTTACGCATTGGCAAAATGTATAGCTTAAGAAATGGAAATGTCACTCCTGTTATTTGTTTAGAGGTATGTCAATTCTAGGTGGGCAGCTCATTTTATTTTCCATCGTATTTTGGCAGTTTATTTTTGAGTTTGCTTTTTTTTTTTTTTTCTGGTAGTCAGTGGCAACCACTGAACGATAAAACGTAGAGATCTCACTCTAGAATAAGTGATCTTTGAATTTATAGAATCAGCTAACGTATTATTTTTCATCTGCAATTGCGTCTAAATTGCTAAATTTCAAATTGCACACGGACAATTCTTTCAGCAGTGCACTTTTTAAATATAGACCCAGCTACCATTTCCACTGCGTATGTGGATGGTACTGGGAACATGATGAGCTACAGCTGATTAAATCTGTACTTGGCATGTAGCTGTGTACATTCATGATTGAGCGCTTAATGTTTCTCCCTGTCTGGCTGTTAATCAATCGTTGATAGCCATTTACCATGAACAACATTTACATTGAAAGCTGTTAAATTTTGATGTTTTTGTTTCATGTGTGGTTATTGTTTTTCTTGTTTAAAAACTCATCGTCTGAGGGGGTAATGTTGCTGTAAGATGAATGGTTTGGCAGTGCTTTACAATGTCAAAGTGGCTCCGAGGCTTGTTTATGAATGGTTGTAAAATATTTGTTTTTCTATTTCACATAATTGTTTATTTCTTAGCTTTCTGAGGAGCGGGTTTAGAGATGCACCCGCATCAGAGAATGGACATAAGATTGTCTCACATCGAGAACAAAGTTGTAGTTGTACAGAAAATAAGTTGACGCCGCGTAGGTTGTGGCATTTGTTTATGTTGTTTGGTTTTACCATGTGCTTTTCTTTCGTTGGTGGGAGAGTCTTGGTAAGTCTCCAGTAGCAGTTGCACTCTCTCTACAACTTCAATTCTGTGTACATATCCTGTTCTTTGACAACTGTACATATGTGAAAGTGAAGAGAGAAAATACCCAAGCAAAATCTATATTTTCTGCAGTCTGATATTGTTTTCTTTAATTGTAGCTTGAAAAATAAAAGTCTTTGGGAACATAGATGTGGAATTTTTAATAATTTTTATTGAAAGAACATAAAAAACAATAACACATGAAACAGGTATTTTCTCAGATGTTGGCACACAGCATAGTGTTTGTCATGTTTGTGTCTTCTACCAGTAGAGGGAGATGGTCAACAGGCATCTCACTAGATAGCATGGCAGTGAGTTAAATAGGAGTTAATGAATAAATATGGCACAAATGACAGAGATCACACATGAATTGGCATGGAGAGAAAGTGTGAGAAAGAGCCCAGCTGTTGGATTTTCATCTCAGTCCTGGTAGTCTTCCCAGTCGAGGTCGGGCTCATCCTGTAACAGAATATCACTATGCTCAGTTCTTCATACAGTATTAGACAAGAACAAGGTCTTAATGAATTATTAATGATTAACCATTGTTGTACTCCTTATGAGTGGTTCCTAGTGTCATGGAAAATCATGGACAGGCAGTACAAGTTGAAAATTGTTTATGCAAATGATGTGAAATAGAAGTCATCTAAGAAATGAAGAGGAAAATAGACCCGGACATTCAAGTCTGCTATTGAAACTAGGATTTGAATACTGATAAAGATTCGGTGTTCATTAAAACTGTGCCAACTTCTTTTCTGCTTCAGCCCTTTATTTATACAGACTACGTGTTTATAGACAATGCAGCATTTAAATGACATTATAACTCAAGCTTATTTGCTTTGGAAACAAGTGACATAAGTGTCCTTATAGCACTGAACACAATGTTAGACGACTTGTCTGGGTGCCTCTTCGTCTCAACGTAGCCTCTAGTGTAGTGGCTTTATTGAGAGTTTGCAGTGCATTTTTCTCTCTGTACTCACCTTCCGTTTTCGGAAACTGGACATCTGAAAGCTGCCAATTGAGTCCAGAGGAGCAACCTTCCTCCTGTAGAGCAAACAAAGACAGAAAAAAGAAACTCAGTCCAAAACTCTGAACTTCTGTGATGTAAGTATTGTGTGACTGAAAATGTATAACTAACATTCACTTTCTACCACACAAAAATACTTATTTTATTTAAAAGAAAAACCCAGAAAAGGAAGAACAGCCAAAGCATCTTAAAGTTATATCATCTTAGTTTTGTGTACTTACCTACATTAAATGAAGAAAAAAGAAATGTATTACAGGAAACAGAATCTAAGATTTGTCACAAATTAGAGGAATTTTAGATTTGAGATCCAATTCTATCACATTGATTTAGATGATAGTTAATATTAAAAAGGTGGAGTTATTTACATGACTTAAGTTGTGAGTTAATTACATTTCCAGTTACCCTGGCATATTCAACAGATACAATACACATTTTTTAATGTGTTAATTTCATTATGTGTGACTAAAAAACTTCCTCCCAAAGTCTGAACCCTTTCTAACCGTATGATACAAGGTTTCCGTCACTCCACACTTTCATTCGTCCTCACCTCTTTTCGTTGGCTTTACGTTGGTACTGGTACTGGTTTTGGCGCTGGTGTTGGAGAGAGAGGTGCTCTGTCGGGGCGAGGAAAGTCTCTGAATGAAAAGGGCGACCGTCCACATCCCTGCCCGTCTCCCCTGCATCACCCACAGAGAGGTCCGAGCGATCAGGCAGGCGGGAAAAGATCTCTTGGTCTAGCCAGCTGAGTTCCTGCAGACAATAATCATATCATTAAAAGAAAAATAGGATTATTTCCCTGCAGTTATTTGATTTGTTTCTGTGTGTAAAAGCTTACCCTTTTGTTTCTGAGTCTGCTTGGCAAGACAGCAGCAGATAGCTCCTCCAGCAACAGGTAAAGAGCCAGGATAGGTAGGAAACACCTGCAGCAAAGCATCTGAGCAGAGTCAAACAGTCAATGTCATGTCTGTCATTCCTGTGAGGGAAACAGTAACACAGAGGCGACTGTATGCTTACCTTAAATCTTCTGATTTCTCTGTGGAGTTCTGTCCTCAAAAGCTCTTGGTTGCAGCGCTGCGTCTTCTGAGCTGCTGACCAGTTTGGAGGGTATTTGTAGCCATGCTACTAGGGTGGGTTTATATTATGGGACTGGCACCAAGAGCTGTTTAGGCTAAGTGTGTGTGTGTCTGTGTGTGTGTTTGTGTGAGTTCAGAAATGCCAATTACATCTGCCGCCTTGCTGCCTGGCATTTATTGTCATCATTATTTTCAAACCTCTAAAGTCACTCTGAAGAGATCTCAAGTGCTGACAACATGCCTTGACACACGAACATACATATGCACATACACACCGTCCCACGCCCACGCCCTCGTCCACTTTCCTTGGAGCCAAATGAGGAGAGATTGGAGCAGGATAAGGCCATTGTTGAGGATGTTGACTTGCCTTGGGGTAATACATTATACCCTCAGGCTGGCGACAGCTAGTTTCCCTGTATTTTCGCAACCACCTGAACAGGTCTTTAATATCCCGTCATATGAGTTATTGAAGCAATTGGTCTGTAATTTGATCTGGATGATATGGCTGAAACCAATATTATGATAATAGAAAATTTTTCCTAATGCTGATACATGTCCAGATGGTAAATATGTGCAAAAATACTCAATTTATGTCTATTGCAGTTCCACAATTGCACCGGGCCTAATTCTAGATGCATGTGAAACAAATAAATAAATACAAGCTAAAACTTTTTGTATGATATGATCAAACTCCAAAATTACTCATTAATCATCAGATCTTTGTTCAGTTCAACGGATTCTGTTCCACTGTTATGCATTACATCAAAGCCTGAGAATACATTTGAAACAAAAACCTTAACCCATTTTGTTTGTTTTTAATTACATTTTGCTTGGAATTGTTTGCTACTTTAGACAATTAAATTTTGTAAAACAGACTACTAAAAGTAGATGACATATCTTATCAAGTAATTTTTGTCTATTAATAAGTCCTCAAAGTCAGTTGCATCAAAACAAGGAACTTAATCATTCAATGCTGTTTGATAATTCAATTTTCATGTCATTTTTCATTATTCCATGCAGTGAATTACTTTACTCTGGCTCCGCGTAAGATGCTGACAATCAATTGTTGAGACAAATTTAATTTTGTTTAAAATTGGAAGCAGTACACACATTAGCACACACACACACATATTTTTTAAAGCTTGTCTCAAGAAACAAGACTTGAAGGGCTCAGTAATAACCAAATGTTACTTGACACATTAGAAATCCATTGCAAGTCCATATAAAAAACAGTGATATACAGTATATACAGTGATTTTGGAATTATTGCCCAACTCTATAAGTTAGTTGTATTTTGTTTTTAAGTAGTCGCTAATCTATAAAATGCCCGAAATAATGACAAGTTCCAACAAAAAATATCAGAGTCCAAAGTGACATATTTAAACTACTTAACAGCAACTATAAAAACCAGGAAATAAGGAAACCAAACAACTATTTGGTTACTAAACTTAAACAGGTAATTGACAACTAGAGATGATTAACCAATCAATGACTCGTGTATTCATATCTGCATTTATTCAATGTGTCTGGGTTTAAAAGACACAAAGGAAAGTACAGAGAGATCAGAGATTGTATCAGGCCCCCAGTGTGTGTGGCAAACTGGAGGACTTGATCACTCTGCTTCGCCTGACTTCACCGGCGGATAGCCACCCAATTCAGACCACACACAACTCTCTCCACCCCTCAGAAAACAAAACAGAGAGGAGACAGTGTAGCAGGGATGGATGGAGAGATTGGCAGAGGACGGGGCCTGGGGAGTGGGGGGATCCACTCAGCATATGCCCGTTCAGACACGTTTTCACTTTTCCTCTTTTCCCGCCCTGTCCTAATTATTTCTATTTTGGGATGCTGAGGCTTACCAAACATAGAGCCAGTGCTGATAGATCAGGCATGTATAAATAAACCAAGGCAAGGCTGGCAGCATGTCAGCAGGGGCAGAGGCCAGATAGGCTGCACTGATTACCTCCTTTATCAGGGACAGGCATGATTAGGGGCCTCTGCCTGGGTGTGTGGCTGCGTTCTCTTATTGCAATACAGGACCTAATGTCCTCCTGAAGATGTAAACTTGAGGAGAATCCTCCAAAATGAGGACTATTTGTTGGCCCTCACTTCGGCAAGGGTTAGTTTACAGTTTGGGCTCCAGTTTAGGATTAATATCAGCATCAGGTTTAGATAAGTTAAGTGGATGCCGGTGTAATTTGTGTTGGCACAAGTTTACTAAAATCACATTTTCAGATGTCATTAAAAAATGATGCGTATTTACTTAGTGTATTAAAATATATAAGTTGGGAAACACACTTATTTGTGTTCTTTCTGAGAGTTAGATGACAAACTTATATGATTCTCATGCCTGTACAATAATATGAAGCTACAGTTAGTTAGCTTAATTTGGGGAAACAGCTAGCCGGTAGTCTCTCCAAAGGTAACACCCACCTCTAAAGATCACTAATTAAATATTGTTTGGTTAATCCCTAAATTGGGGTTTTATGTGGCATTTTGTGCAGCACTATTTTTTGGCTGGGTGCAGTGGTTTCCTAGCTAGCAAAGCTGATCCACTGCTAGCTGGGAAACCTTCATATTAACCATACCTGTGTGAGAGCGGTATCGATTCTCTCATCTAACTCTCTGCTAGACAGCGAAATCTGACTGCATGTGACTACACCTTTTTGACACACCATTAAGTTCTAATGAATTGTTTTTAAATACATTTTTTTGTATTTAATATGCACATGTTTAGGTTTGTAATCTATAAAACAGGCGTCTCAAATGTATTAAATGTATATTAATAGTTCTTGAAAAGGGCAAAGTTGCAGTAGTTGCAGTGTTAGTATATTTTAAAAAAGTACAATATATGCATTTTTTAACATGATAGTAACTTTTTGCCTTATAATGAAGTTGAAAGTTTTGTTTTCGGTACACTTAATGTGTTCAGTGTGTGTGTGTGTGTGTGTGTGTGTGTGTGTGTGTGTGCGTGCGCGTGTGTGCATGTGCACTGAATGACTTCCCTCTTACCCCGCCCCAGTCCAGTGCCCTATAAGTATCAGGCACCGCGGCAGGTGCCAAATATAGCCTAGACTCAGAAGAGACTGTTCCCTCCACACATGTGAGCAACCTCAGAAAACATTAACAGGAAAAAATATATAAACAATAAAACAAACAACACATTTGTCAGATTGAATTGGTCCAGAAATTTCATGTCTGTTCAGCCATTTGTGCTCCTGTTGGTCACAGAAACACTGACAGACCAACATATGAACTGAACAAAAGGGATCATTGTCAGTAGTGATAAAAAGGGATAGTAGACATTTGGACTTGTCGCCACAGAAAAAGCACAGTTGTAACTAATGACATTAACATACTTATACAGGAGGAGAAATGTAGTGATCTCCTTTAACCACAAGGCAGTTAATCAGTCTCCAGTCACAGTTTAATTGGTTAATCAGTTGTGTATGCACCATTTGGTGGCTATGTCAGAGTATGGTCTGATATTCAATCTAGCTACATATTATATATTCAAACCATGACTCTCTGGGATTATACTTGAGAATATAAGTTTATACTTGCAACTTCTCTACATTAAAGGCTAGCGTAGCTACTTAGCAAACAGTTGTATCACACATCCAGCACAACTAGAGCAAATTATCATTTCTTGCCATCTGACAATTGCAAGTCCAATATTCAGTCTCTTTTTATCTATATCTTTTTTTTGTTTTGTTTCCTGAATACAGTACCAATAAAAAGTCTGGACACACTTTTTCATTGTGTCATTGTGTCAATATTCGACTGGTACTCTATGTTCAGGTCCTCACCAATTTATGAGAAAAGACTGACAAGGTACGTAAGTTAGCAGCTAGATATTTTACTTTCTTCAATAGCTAAAGTTTGTCACTAACGTTATCTGCCCTTTGTTGGTGGGCAGTTTGGGTAGACTGGGTTTAATCAGGGTTTTTTTTTTTATTGATGGAAACTTCTGCTTATGGGGCTTTAATTTGGAGGCTGCAGAATCTCTGTTGGTTTGGAAATAACTTATGCTACTAGCTACCCATCATTTGAATTAGTGTTAATAACGCAGCTTTAATTTAACTCAATTTTTGAGTTTATTTTATCAGGTTTACTGTGATTTAGCTAGTCTATAAAGGAAACAAGGTTAGCAAGATAGCTAATTCAGTCACGTAATTTATTTTGGCTAGCTAAATTTAGATTAGTAGCCTATAGCTAATTTATTTGATTAAGATAGTCTAGTTAAACTGTTTTTGGATTAGTTTGTTCATTGTCATTTAATTAGAGTCAGTAGTGGAAAGTAAGTACATTCACTTTGCACTTGTATTTCCATTTTATGGTAATATAACTTTACACTACTCTACTACATCTGAGAGAGAAATATTTCATGTTTACTATTCTTTTCCTATGGTTCTTTTTTTTCAGCCCTTTTATTTTCTATTATTCTATTTTAAAACATTTATCTGACAGTTATAGTTACTGTTTATTTGCAGATTCAGAATTCACATATAAAATATTTTCCCAGCTTCTGAAATATGAAAAAATGTTATTAGTGATTAAATGATAACTCTCCATTAATATCATACAGCATGCCATGTGCTGCATAATAAGTAGTAACACCTTACATTTTCTGATACTTTTGCAAAAATACATTTTGTTGAATATAATTTTTACTGCAGATGTTTTCTATATTTGTTTATATGTAGGTGTTGTAGTTTGTTACTGAGGTACTGGCGTCCTCTGGTGGTTGTTTTGAACACCATGTTTATCAGACCAACCATCTGCTGCATGCACAGATAATAATATTTGCATGTTGCATGTCCCTCTATGTACAGCTGTGATAATGATGTAACAGGAGAAAACAGTGAACTTCAATGAAAAATAGATACAATATCTCCCTGTTTCCGTGAACTTGCTGATAATATACGTGTTCAGATTTGCTTATGGTCATTCGAGCCTGAAAGGGGTGGAGAGAATATATATCTAAAAAAAAAAGATGGGAGGGAGGAGTGGAGAGCGGCACAGCTAGAAGCAAGAAACAGGTTGAGGGAGGAAGACGATCAAAAAAGCTCCGGGGATCGGGTATTTCCTTCTCTATATCATTTCATTGTTTTCTCTCACTTTTATATTTGGGACAGAGAGGACATCAGCTGCCAAAGAGGTGAGATTTCTGCGTCAGTTTCACTTTGTTTTTCAGTCAATAAATCGAGGATTAGAGTGTTTGGGGCTTTATCGGGGTTTAACCAGACACAGTGAGCGTGTATGAGGCAGGGAGATACAGCTGGAGAGGAGGGGTAGGCTATGTGCTAAGTTATTAAATGAACCACTGATGACCTTATAGGGGATTTGAATGCTGTTATATGGTCTAAACCGGAAATTAGGCGTCTTCTATTAATACTAATGATAGTGAAAGCACAAATGTGGCGTTGCATGTAGAGCAGCACTGGATGTGACTTAGTGGGAACCAGTGGAAAAATAAATGACCAAGCTCCCGACCTCCCCACGCATCTCCCAGCCTCTGCTGAGACTTGTTGTTCCCGCTTGTATTTTACTTAGCTAGACATGCAGGTTCAAGATCAGCACGGCCATTTGCCTCCCTGTAGTTTTCACTGTTGCACACGGTTGTGGTGTATGTTAAACATTACGTGGTTGTAGGGTAATAAAAGGCACTCAACATGATTGCAAAACTGAATGAGGTTAAGTGCTGTTGGTCTTTGACTCCTTTTGTAATTTCTCACTTTCTGCTTCTGTGCAACATCCCGTCCCCTCCTTCCATTCTGTTTTTTTTATCACAACCCCCTCCCTTTTCCTATTATTTCCCCCGTTTCCCATGGAGTCACTGGGAGTGGACCAGGAAGTGTGACCTTGTTTTACTCCGTGCCCAGAAAAACTTAAGCCAGCTCCTCACCATGTCTGCTCCTGGTAAGTGCCTTTCTCCAGAAGCAACTAAGAAGCTAGGGAAAAAACTGATTTCCATGCTTAATTTGACTTTTACACAGAAAATGAGAAGAATTGGGAGTTGTGATGTGAGTTTTTTCACTTCATATTTGTCAGCAGTGTAATATAATGTCTTTAACTCAGGCCTAAAACTTTCTTACTTATCTAGTTCTTCCATTGTGTTATGTTGCACAGTTGCAGTCATTGTAAAAATGATTAGGCTCTTGCATGTTAAGTTTCCATCAGACTTTCCTATCACAAACTGTCCACTCAACGTCACTGCATAATGAATGAGCGCCTTGTCTTGCCCCACACATTCCTCCAGTGGCCTTGCGAAAGTCTATCCTCCCCAAGGTGGTGAAATGGAAGAAATCGCTTGAATAGTTGCTTGAAAACCTTTCTGATTTTGATCAAGCATGCCCCTCCCCCTGCATGGAAAGGAACAGGTTTAGGAGGTGAAAGGTGTCGTTGTGTGCGCACACGGCAGTGTGCAAACGAGGATGGTCTGTCTGCAAACATGCAAGTTTAATTTCTTATTTTTGTTTTGTTTCTTTGCAAGTTAGAGAAAGGAATGTGGGAAGAGGTGGAGCAACAACAAGCTTTAAAGTTAAAAAAAATGCATTACTCGCATCCTCTTTTTGGCTTCATGCTTGGTTAAGAAGTCAGAAGTGGCATGAGGGTTTGGTTGCCTTCGAACTGTAATCCATGAAACTTTATTACATTAACTCCGCCTTGAAAACTAAATGCAAGCATGCTCACAATTTTAACCAGAGAGACTCTCGCCATGAAATACATGAATGACCTCTAATGTGTGCTGTGATGTGCTTAAGGTTGTTGTTGGACTAAAACCAAAACCAGTTTTGTCAGCTGTGAGTGAGCACTAATGCCACAGGAATTACTGACACTGTGCAAGAAAACCCAATGGCCTTTACCCTAAAATACATACTGCAACAAGTGATGTTTAACAGAACGTCATAAAACCCCCACCCACAAAAAACTGGCCACATCGACCTTGCAGAGACCACAGATGTGCAGATACATACATACAGAGTATAGCTGCTAATTTGCTTTTAGTGTGAAAACTGTTGTGAGACATCTCAGGTCAACACCCTCAGCTGATCTAGATCTTATTCTCAGTACAGGTGTAAACCATCACATGACAGAACTGCGGATGTGAAACAAACCATTATTTGCTGTAAAGACAATCAGCAGAGTTTTACTGCACTGGGAACCAGTGATATTAGTACTGGAGTTAATGTTATTGAGATTAGCTATTTATTCAATGGACGTGGTGCTTCTTGTTTTGATGAACTGGCTCTTAAAATTAAAATTGGAAATAGTGAAAAAGTAATGTCTTCAAATTTTTTTGCTTTGTTCAAACTACAGTTCATAAGCCAATTCAATATGAAATTCACAATACTTTAAACCAGAATATTCTCACATTTGAAAAGCTAGACCCAGAGAATGTTTGCCTATTAGCTTGCTAAATGACTTAATTAACTAGCTGATTAACAAAAAAATATTGTCAATTTTCCTTGATCTACCAATCAGTGAATCAACCAATTGTTTCTGTACTACATTAATTACAGAGCAGGATAAAAATTATGAGAAGTTTTCGTACAGAGGCTCATTCGTCAATTATTGTCTCTGCATACTTCACACAAAATTAAAAAAAACAACTGGCAAACGGCAGTTAAAATATGCGATGTGTTTGTTTGAGCAGTTTTGGAGGTCCTTTGGAAAAATGATAAAAATCCAGCAAAAAGATCCACTCATTTTTCTGCTTTTACCTGACTTTGTTTTGGGAAATCAAACAATTTGCCGTTGCTTTGTTGTACCCAACTAAAATGAAACGCAGGAGCAGCACACCTGTTCTCACGGGCGTTTACAACAACCATTCATGATCCGAAAAGAATCACAAGAAACGAGCAGCAGAATGCAGGAGAAAGAGAGAAAACGAACCGTTAATATCAAACTCAGGGAAACGTCGGCACCGCTCTCTTTAAGACAGACGTGTGGTGACTCTACATTGCAGACATCTGTTAGTGAGTGAACACATGACAGTCAGCATTCCACTTTATTAAATACAGACATTCTCATGCACTTCTCTGTCACAGCCACTTCTTTTAGCCCGACATTTAAGCTCCTTTCCCCATGATCCGCATATCGGTATTTGTGAGTAACTCAGTACTCTCTCATTACTTTTTTGCTTTTCTGAACCAAACGTAAGGCTTTCTGAAATCTGTCAAATCCAAAACTTACAGTAGCACTGCTATAAACTGCTGCTTGGAAACTTTAGTAGTTTGTTCTGATCAGATAACACCCTGCAGCTCTTGAATTCACGCTCAAATAAAGACTGTTGTCAGATAGTATTTCTGTTTATTGAGCTCTTTTTTTAATAAAAACCCATTTCTTCAGAATATTTACCGTGAAAATAAAAACCGCTAGAGCTGCCGCTGTGTTGCACAGTCCAGTGTTTCCAGTATTAGCTGTTTACTTGTTCTCCTAGGTGCTTTCAAGTCTCCACTGCGATGCTGATAATAAGCAGCTAATTGGCTTTACTGTCCCAGCGGAGAAAAGCCAGATCATCCACAGTAAACACACATATGGTCTCTCCCACACAAAGCAGATCATGGAGACATCCACAGATCGTGGATTCCTCTCTCTGTGTCACTGTGGTGCAGTGTTCACCTGAGTGCTTATTTCTGCCTTCTTTTATTTTTTATCTTACCTTTGGGAGATAAGAACGTGAAACCCACATGTGGTTTAGAAATCTGATCTCAATTCTCAGTGTTTTTTATGTTTTGATGTATCTGTTGCTTCTAATTTGAGTGCCATTATTATTATAGATTATAGATCTGTAGCCAGTGTAAAGAACAGTCCATGTAAAGACTGACTGAATTTCCTGTTGAGGATGATATTTGAACCAATATCTCTGTCTTTTTTCCAGGTTACCCAGACAGCCAGGCTCCCTACCCCATGCCTCATCCCGGCGGCCACTCTGTAGCCCCTTATCCAGTTCCCCCAGGGGGATATGGAGACCCGAGCCAAGCGCCTCCACCAGGCTTCAACATGGGCTACAATCCAGGCCAACCTCCAGTCATGTATCAGCCAGGCCCAGTGCCGGAGTATGGTGGCCCTCCAGGAGCCATCTCCCCGGCTCCAGTAGGGGCTCCAGCTGCGGTTCCTGTCGGAGTCCCGCCAGGGCTTGAGTACCTCACACAGGTAGGCCAGAGAAATAAAAAGAGAGATCTGCAAAATTATAGCTGTGGTTCTAGAAATTCCTTAAGATGAGCGAAAAGTTGGCTGGTGAAGACAGGTGACCTGCTTCAAGATTGTTTTTCTTAGACGTGTCTTTATCATGAAGCGTCTTTATCGTCAGATGGGTTATTCCTGCACCACTCCTTTGTTTCAGGAATTTGTACCCTCTCTGTTTCTGACTGTTCAACTTACTGATAATGACTCCTTCCCTGCTTGATAGAGCTTCAGCCGCACCAGAGATCATTTGAGGGAGAACTTTGTAGCACATCACATCACACTGTGAAATTACTCAGCATTCAAGTGATTGTAAAGGTTAATGTATAACGCCATTTTATTTTGCCGCTGTAAGTGATTTAACTTTTATGTTTGTGGTTTGTTGTACTTCAGATAAAGTAAAATTCATTACAAAGCACAAGTATCTACTTTGCATCAGGAGCTGGAGCCGATTATACTGTAGTGAGCTGTTATTCAGTGAATAAAACGGGAGTGATGTGCACAGTGTAGAGCGCCCTCGGCCCTCTCAGCTTTCTGAACTGGTAAAGTTCACATCCAACATTGTTCTTGAAAAACAGTAGCTCAGAACATTTTCTTTGTGCAAATATCAAAGGGTCAACTTACTAGATTTTAACTCGCTCTCTAGCAAATGACTAACTCTTCATGCACCCAGACATAACAGGGGAACCAGTAGTAAATACAGTAGCAGGTAGCAAGACTCCGACCCTCCGAACTGACTCTTGTTGTTTTTACACAGCTTTATGAAAATTCATAGGGGAAGTTATTTTGCATTGCAAGCAAGGGAAATTTTCCCTCCGTGTGAGTGGAATAAAACTTTCAGATCTGAGGGGAGATTATATTTTGCCGCAATAAACTGTTTAATTCCTCTTGACTTTTATGTTGTAACTGTCACAAGATCATGTCATTTTTCAGGTGGTTTTTCTCACTTTGCTTTCTCCGCTGTGGTTTTAGATTGACCAGATCCTGATTCACCAGAAAGTGGAACTCCTAGAAGGTAAGGCACGTCACTTGTTCATCCAATCATATTTACTCTTGCCACTTCAAAAAACAAGGGAACAAACAGGGAATAAACAGCAGCAGTTTGTCAGTTTCTGACACACCCACAAGTTTTAAACCTCACGAAAGGAATGATGAAATGACGTCTTGTCCTTGGAATTTTTTACTCATCAATGCTTGGTTATTCACCATCTCCACCCTTTGTCGTTTTTTCTCCTGCCAGCATTCATCGGGTTTGAGACCAACAACCAGTACGAGATAAAGAACAGTCTCGGCCAAAAGATCTACAAGGCCAAAGAGAAAAACGACTGCTGCACCAGGAACTGCTGCGGCTCGCTGCGCAGCTTCGACATGAAGATCAAGGACAACATGGACAGAGAGGTCATCCGCCTCATCAGACCTTTCCGCTGTGTCTCCTGCTGGTGTCCCTGCTGCCTGCAAGAGGTGTGTCTGTGTGTTTTGGGTGTGTTTGTGTGTTTTGGGTGGGTGGGTGTAAATGAGTCAGTAAGTGTCAAAAGCAGGTTTAATAGCCTGACTTTACATTGATTTGCCACACCAAGACCAACATTTTAACAGTTCAATAGTTCATTCAGCATCAAATCACCCTGATAACTCACTTCAATTATGAACAAACACTGTGATATCAGTGTTACAATATTTGATTAATGTGTGTCAAGATAATGCCTACCTTTATTAATGTTGTTAATATTTAATCATTGATTGTCTGAGGAGAGATTTAACCATTCGTATGTTAAAGCCGTTGATTCACAGTGTAGCTTTGCTCATAAAGACACCATAGTAAGAGCGAACAAAGCAAAAACTCAAGTGCTAAATTAAAATCTTGAGAAGCAGCAATAGAAAAAGAGTTGATGGTAAAAACTGAAGAAAAGGAAGTTAAAGAACCAGACTGGCACTCAGCAGAGCACACAACTCCACCAAGGCCAAACAGTCCAACGTGTCCAACATGGTCTCAAGTATAACTTTATTTCTTCACTGTCCTGTCTTGTCTTTAATCCTTACACAAGACGGCTGCATGGTTTTATTACCGTTTGCATTATACAATTCATACAACTCTGCAGCTGTATGAACTGTCTCCTCGCTATGTCGTAACCACTGTTTTCATTGTGTAACTTTCAGTTCCACATCGAATGAAATACTGTATTGTGAATGTAAGCATTCCTAAATGCCGATGGTGCCATATGCATTTATGTTACTTACTATTAATAATAAGCACAACTCTGTGTGTAATGTGGATTCAGCGTTTTCTTCCACCAGATCCGGATTATTATCTGTGTCTGCACCAAACTGCAAACTCATAGATCTCAACACCATCGATATGTCTGTTTTTTTTTGTTTTTTTTTTTTACACCAAGATCCGCATATTATTTCTTGAGAAACTGATAAAAATGTAAAGAAGAAAAAATAAATAAAAATTCCTTTTCCTCAAGGTTAAGGAAAGTGATAAAAAAAATTCCTGGATCCACACCAGACTTTACAGGGTTTTCCTTGGCTGCATTTCTGTACTTTTTGTGTAATCCAGGGAAAATCTCCTTGGGGACGGTCATAAGTTTTGTGATATTCTATCTTTTTCTTGTTGTCATCAAAATACCAAAAACAAATACTGCCTGTGTATCCAAAGCCTGTTTCAGTTTGAAAATTGACCCACAAACATGTTTTTTCCAGAAACATTTTTCACTAGAACTGCTTTCTAATGAAGGAGCAGTAAACTGTTGATATTTCACTGGTTTAACCACCGAAACAGCAATATTGTTTCTGCAAAGAGGTGTTGATTTTCAGACCAACCCTTGAACAAAAGTGGAGCTTGTATTTTGAAATAGCAGTTTGTGTGCAGGATTTCACACCAGCCAAGCATCAAAGTAGCTAATTTCACTGATTAACCCTCTTTCATTTAGAGAGGAGAAGCCTATTAGGTCCTAGTGAAAACCCTTCAGCCTCACTGGCTCAGGTTTGGAGGCGTCTGTCTTTCCTGCTTGGCCTTGTGTTGCTGTGAGTTGCTGAATAGCGTTTCAATGTCTTTGTGCTCCAGTCTGTTCAGGCAGGGGTTTGTTAGGACTATGAATGGGCCTTTGTCCAAACTATCTCCTTGACTCCCTCAATCCTCTGCCATTCCTGCACCTCTGAGATCTCTCTCTCTCTCTCTCTCTCTCTCCTTTTAATCACATCACTGGCGTCGGCTGGCCACGCTACGTTCCCACTGGCCCGAATCCCAGCCTCTACTCTCACATACTTCAGTGTTCTGTTTACTGACCAGACAGGAGCCATGTGAGATGTATTACCTCTGTTATGTGGTGCCTTAATTAAACAGTCAGACTCAGTTATCATTCCTGCTGTCACGTGTGTTTCCCCGTGATGATTTATTTATAGCTGTCAGTGTCAAGAGACGATGGGCAGATTTTAAGGCTGTGTCAAATCATCACTTTCCAATTCCGTGTCATATTAGCGTGCGTCTAACTGTTTATGTGACCCACAGATGGAGGTCCAGGCACCGCCCGGCACCACCATAGGCTTCATCAAACAGGACTGGCATCCTTTCGTGCCGCGGTTCTCCATCCAGGGAGCAAACAAGGAAACCGTGATGAAGCTGGAAGGGCCCTGCTTTGCCTGCAACTGCTGTGGGGACGTCAACTTTGAGGTGCGCTGGGAGAATTGTTGTTTCTGGATGACTTGCATGGCAGCAGTTACTGACATATTATGTTCATTGGCTCAAGGGAATGATTTGACATTTGGGAAAGTACATTTATTTGCTTTGTTACAGGGAGTCTGTTCGTTGAAAGTCCACCTAGCAGCACCTCTAAAGCTCACTAATTAACATATTATATCTTTTGTTTAATCTGTGCAAAAATATAAAAAACAACAAAAGTTTTTCGAGAGGTTTTGTGTGGGATTATTTCTTAGCTGGGAGTTCTGGATAAGTCTCCGATGGTTGTCTGGCAGCCTCAGTGTAATGGCAAGACTGCACCCACTGAAATGAATAAACAAGATATGAAATGTTTAATATTGAGCTTCAGAGGTGTTTATAGCGGATTTATAGTGATGAACACTTGTTTTTGCTTTGCAGCTGAAGGGGAAAGATAGCGACAAGCCCATCGGTCGCATCAGCAAGCAGTGGAGTGGTCTTCTGAAAGAAGTCTTCACTGACACGGACAACTTTGGCATCCAGTTCCCACTGGACATGGACGTGAAGATGAAAGCTGTGCTCATGGGAGCCTGCTTCCTCATTGTGAGTCCGTGATCTTATTCAATAATACTGGTTTTAATTGATGGGACCTTGCTGAATGATGACCCTTGTCCTTGTTTGTACTCGCATTACAGGATTTCATGTTCTTCGAAAAGGTCGGGGAGGCCAACCAGCGCAGCACTGTGTTTTCATAACAGGAAAAAAAGGATGGGAAAACAACAGCATGAGAGGAAGGACTTTCTCCAGTTATGCATACTTTGTTCATTTACTTAGTTTTTCCATTTGTTTTTTTTTTAAATCCTTCCTTCACCAAATTCCAGCTAATAAGGTGCCAACACTTCGATCCTTTTATACACAAATACGAACCAATGTGAACTAATGACCTCTTGATACCAGGTGTCTGCCAAGAATTTTTAAAAAATCTATCCAAACTCAGTGACTGACACTGACTGCCATGTTGCCAGTACTCCTCACACTCCTCACAGTCTGTAGACATTTTGTCTATTTTTAAACAAGTACTCCAGCTGAGACTTAATTTCTGCCAAAGAAAATCAACCCTATCCCTCTGTCTTTTTCAGTGCCTACATAAAGAAATAAGAAGAAATATCACCATACATATTTGAATATGCTTTATGCTACACTGGCATTAACATTTAATATTTATGCTATATGTATATCGATTACTAATGTACTTGTACTCGTTCTTGTACTCAACAAAGAAACTACGATAGATGAAGTTTAAGCGCATGACTTTCTGTGGATGTGCCTAGAAGCTGAATTCATTGCCTTGTTGGTCCCACACTTTGGTCTAACAACCACTATTGGTTGGATTCATTTTGTATCATCATTCATGTTCCCTAGAGGATGAATCCTAACAACTTTGGTCATCCCTTCACTTTTCATTAAGCGCCACCTTCAGGTCAGACGTTTAATTTGCCCATTACTTGGGTTTATGACCAAATACATGCAAAACCAATGAGACTCTCATTATCCTCAGTTGAACCTTTTGTCAAGTGATAATTAGCAAATGTTAGTATGCAAGCAAGCTGAACTAGCACTGTTAACACTGTAAATACTACACCTGCTTAACACCAGCATGTTAGCATTGTCACTATGAGCATTTTAGCATGCTAACGCATTTAACGTAAAGCTGTGCGTTAGTACAGTAAACTTTTAATCTTGTTATACATGAACACCATATAGGAACACATATAATATAGACTAATGTAAAAGTGTAGAATGTAGGAAACCTTGGCGTTAGCCACAGTTAACAGGCTGTTGTTGTTTAGCTAATAGGGAAGTAGTTGTGATAGTGAGAGGGAAGTTTAACAGCTTGTAGTCAAAGTTGTGAACACAAGCGTGCTGACAGTATTTACCTAAGTGCTTTATCTCTACCTCTCAGCTGCCTTTTTTCTTCCTCAAAGCCCTCCGTGTCTTCAAGCCTATTGTACATAAGACAACCAAACTCTGCAACAACCTCTGCTGCAGGATTAATCCTCTCATGTCTCCTCTGTGCTTTAGTTGCAGCCATGGAGACTGACGCCGAACCTTGCCCTCCAATTTCTCTAGATACCACTGTCTTGAACTAGTGCCAGTGTAATGATAGAAGAGAGAGACAATGTGGGTTAAGGTCAAGTGGGAAGACATTTCAAGTAAAAGGAATTGAATTGAATAAAAAGCAGAATTTGAGGATGGTTAAAGTTGATCCGCCCGGGGAAAACCCAACCATTAATGTCTCTGAGGAATGTGAATATGAAGTCGTGAACTCTGTTTTCAGCTCATTTGCAGGTTGATGTTTGCAAATGATGCTTATTTCTGTCTAATGCACCTGTTTTTCTTAATTTGATAATCATTCTGGTTTTCATCATTCTTGAGAAACAACATGGGTTTGCCCCCGATGAGGTTTCTTTGCCACTCGTGCTCTCAAATCCAGACTCTAGTAACTCCAGTAACTAAATGTGTGTTATTGCCTGTGTATATATGTATGCTGCCATCAGCCTGTGTGCAGTCTGACATCTGATAAGGAAAGTGAAAGAAGTAGTAGGATGTACAGTACATTTAGGTATTTGTTTATTGGGTGATGCTAATCTGCAGAATCTGCTTTTTTGATGTCACTTACATCTGCAGCTGTTCACATCTGTTTCCTATGTTTCTTGCAAAACAATTTTGTATCATTTTCCGGTAACTCTGGTGTTGTATGTTTGTTAAATACATTTTTTTACAGAAACCAAAAAAAAACTGTAGTTCAATCGGTAAAACAGAAACAATATTAAGCCATTGTGAGAGTGTTGTGTTCCTTTGCTCTGGTGACTGTCCAGGAAATTCTGGGGAAGGCCCACATCTGGTTGTAATTGGAAAAAATGATTGTTGCTTCAGAGGGAAATACAGTCTCTAATTCTCATGCCCATGATTATGCAAAGACCAGTTTCACCAAAACTCTCTGCATTAGTTACTGGTAACTTTCTCAGTACACTTTATTGGAGTCAGTATCAGCTTCCTTTCAGTCGTACCTGCTCACATTCATGTTAACATAAAGATTATATCTACGCCCTACTCCACATGCAACAAAAGGAGACAGACCGAATGCCTGACTGCTCCATCTCCTGGAAGCAAGTGAGAAATACAAGCATAGTATTTAGGAGCATGTCTGCACATGTTCATTGTGAGCCCAGTGAATACTGAAAATATGGTTTTAGTTATTACAGTGGAAGCATATGAGGTTGTTTTAATTCTCCTTCATTAAAACATTCAACATACCAAAATAACACTGTGTATTAACCTCTACATGCCAACGCTTTAACACAAAACTGTCTAAGGACTCATTTTTCATTTGCAAATATTTTATACTTTGTGTCGGATCAGACCAGATGATCAATTTTATTCAACAAAACAACAATTTTTAACACAATATAAACACATTCATTAAGATACAAAAACTATTTGCAAATAACGTCTACACTGTGCAGGATAACGTCTCATTGAAAATACAAAAACAACTACAACAAATAAAAACAGAAACATTACATGACGCAGTTTACTATTTACATTCGTCCCACATGTTTCCATATTGAGGTGGTGTCTGACTGTTGTACTGGGAATCTCCAAGTGTCTCATTTTGTCACTGTGAAGCAGGATGCTGCTGAAAAAGTCAACCATCCGTGCACTAATAAAGGTAAAATCAGTCACTTCAGACTCGTCTTTCTGCACTAGCTGCAGGTCGCTCCCGCTCGCCCAGGCCGGGCCTGTCGTCCCGAGACAATCGGAGGAGGTAGCGACTGGCCAGCTGCAGGTTCCACTGGTACCTGGAGAGGATCCTCAGACAGTCCTCTTTGGAGCAGAGGCTCAGCGAGTACAGCTGCTCCAACTGAGGGGACAGAAACAAGAAGACAAGGCTCAGAAGCAGCTGTCAAAAAAAACAAAAAACAGTGGACTTGTATTCAGGTTTAGAGATCGAGAGGAAATTTGCCTCCTGACAGCAGGTGTTTTGCATCAGCATTCAAATGCAGAACACCTGGAAAACACCTGCCTGATGTGACATCACTGAGTGGGTGTGGCCTGTAGTGCAACATGTATATTTCTGCAAAACCACATTGCATTATTTTTTTCAGAAGATGCACAAGAAAAATGCTTTTAAATTACAACCAGATTAACCTGTTTCACACGTCCGGTCACTACACATTGCAGCTTCAATATACAGCAGCCTACTCCTATGTCTCCTGTCCGCTAGATTAACTCTACCTGGTCTCAGGTTTTCTGTGTGTCAGTTTAGTTTGCGGTTAATTGATTTAACAACTTCATTTAGAAATGTGCACCATGTACACACACAATATCGACTAAAATAAGGCAGGCCCTAAAACTGGATTTTAACACAGGACAGGGTCTCAAGGTGATCTAATAATGCAAGACGCACCTTTGTTGTTATTATACTTCCGGGGTGAAAACCTGTGTTTCAGAGTTCTTAGTGTTCTTTTACCTCTTCTGTAAATCACTTTGAATTGCCTTCTCGTTGAAAGGTGCTATACAAATTATTTCATACATTTATTTCGTATTTGTGTTGACAGACATTTCATGGTCTGACCTTGAGGTGTTGCTCAGCTCGCACTGGGTTCCAGTCACTGCGTTGAAGTGCAATATGAACCTCTTCAGTGGTCACTCCATGTACTGCCTCCATGACCTGACCAGAGCAGAGCAACAACTCTCTATTTTAATCCTCTGAGCTAAAAAAAAAAAAACCCCCTCCCCCCCACATCTACAGCAGTAAGAGAACTGATATCTTACCTGTGCGATGAGACTGTCTCTTGTGTTCTGCACATGAGGCGATTTCTCTCGATCTCTGATTCGATCTCTCTCTCTGTTGTCCGTCTGGTTGTCCAGCTGCGGAGTAGAGCGCGCCATGGGGGCCATCTTAGCCATGTTGGAGCCTCCGACGCCCGGCTGAGGCAGGTGCTGGGGCTGAGGTTGAGGTTGAGGTTGAGGTTGTGGCGGGGACGGACCCATCTGTGATGGCCAGAGGGCGGCTGGGGCTGGATTGACGTTGGGCCTCCTCTGAGACCTTATGTTAAGGCGTTTCAGGTTGGGGGGTGGTGGTCGAGGAGGGGGGATGATACTGGCCTCGCTGAACCGGCGGGGGTCCTGCTGCATCACCACACTATGAGCTGCCATTATGGGGGGCATGAGTCTGCCGTGCTGATCCACCCTGACCGCCCCTACTGTGTGTAATCGAGGCTGGTGTCCACTCAAGACCGACTCCAGGCTCCGAGACATACCTGAAGACGCAGGGAGAGTCAGTGAGAGTTAAATATCACACCAGTCAGGACAAAAAGAAGATTGTTAAATTGTTATACCTTAAAACACCACTAGGGAGCAGACTGGCCAAATGTGAGTAGACAATAAAACAAACAGCAAGACATTTAAAAACAGAATTCATGAAAACATTAAAAAATAAATGCACAAATGGCTTATTTAGCTACATTAAAACATTTAAAAGGCACTGAAACGCGTTGTAAGGATCAGATAAAAGGCTTAATGACAGTGTAACAACAAGCAGGGAGTATGAACGGTAGTAGGACAAGTCATTCATCATTTTTCCCTGAGGACAAAGAGCTTTTTACTAGAACCGGAAAATAGTGACAAAATCAAAGAGCCAAAGATTTTTGACTGGAATTGTGAATGTGAAATATTTTGGTTTTGTTCACTGGGATTTTCATGAAAGACAATCAGATTTATTTAGTGGATCACAGGGAGACAACCACTCTCTGGAAGCTGATGGGGATCCTAATTAAGTAAATAATTAAATAATAAATAAGCAAGTAAGTAGTACGTAATGAGGATGTGACAAACAGACAGAGGCCTTCATTGTCCATTTCATCACTGTATTAAGACCAGAATATTATATCCAACACCCAGGTGATATTAGGTTACATCCTGATCTTGAACATACACTGATGTATGTATGGTTTGTCTTGCAGCTCGACTCACAGCAGCTGGATGTATTTTAAGTTCCTACCTGCCATTTTCTGCAGATTGGATCCCTCCTTCTCCCTGGCAGGACTCGGCCTCCAGCTGCCACTGCTGCACAGGTCAGAAAAGTAAACACATTAGTTTGACAGCCTGGACTCCCAAGCTGTTCTGTCTGACAGCAGGTGAAAGTTCAGCGCTGCTCTCCAGTTTACATTCTGCAATAAAACTCAGTGACCCGACATGGTCGTTAATATGATTTTCTACTTTTGCTTGATGGTATATTTTTAACTGTGGCCAGTAGGCGATTTCGGATTTATCGTTTTGTACCGACGTTTAACTGCCACACGGGGAGAGGCTGTTACAGAGGAAGCTACCAAAGAGTCTCAGTAAAATAGACAGGAGGATGAGGGGTGTCACTCACTCGTCCAGGCTCTCCGGTGTTCCCCAGCAGCGTTCGGGCTTGATGTCTCCATGCCCAGTGTGCTGCAGGCTGCCCTTCACAGGGGCTGAGATGTGGGCAGCCGTGGAAGCGGGGTTGGCTCCGGGGTTGCTGGAAGAGGCGGGAGCAGCAGTAGCAGGAGGGAGCGACGGCACCGTGAGGCTCGCAGGAAACCAGCCGACCGTCAGTGTCCTCTGATTCTGGCCTCTCCACTCACTCAGCTCCAGACTGCAGAGAGAGAGAGAGAGAGAGAGAGAGAGAGGGAGAGAGAGAGAGACAGGTTAGACACCCAAATGAGATTACATTATTTCAATTCTTTTATGGATTTATATGTGTTCAAGTATTTTTTGTTGACTGATGCAAATCTACTTGTTCTGTGGCCATATATTACAAATAGATCAGGGGCAATAAAAACTTTAATAGCTGCTGGACTTGTTCAAACAAACAAGGCCAAATGCGTTCAAGGACTCCATGAGATCACGGCTGGAATGCACTTTTGTAAGCGAGCCGATTTAAACCCCTGTTTCATCTTAACAAAAGCCCATTGTGTTGGTCAAAGTTCGTCTTTTACTCTTTTCGCCCCACCCTCCTTTCCCTCACCCACCCGTGGTCTATGACCGTCACAAGGTCGTTGGCCACCAGTGTGAGTTTTCTGGGTTCAGAAAAGTCCCTTGTTGCTTGCACCTCCATTGGTTTGGCCTGTTGAGGAAGAGAGAGAAGTCAGGAAAAATAACACACGGACATACTGAACATTTTTTTTTATTTTAGGTAACAGATTCTGTCTGTGCATATGTTCAGACCTCTGTCACCATTGTGGTGAGCTGGGCGAAGCTGGGTCTGTCACCAGCATTGCAGGCCCAGCACTTCCTCATGATGGTGTACAGCTCTTGAGGACAATCCGCCGGTTTCTCCAGACGCTCGCCCTCCCGCTCCACACGCCACAAAATCTATTTCGCAGAGAGTGAATGTCAGGGATACTAAAACACTGAGTCACAGAGCGAAGTGTTAGGGTGGGGACACACATTCCAAACGTGAAGACAAATACACACTCTGGCATGGGTACAAACACTGAAAGCATAGCATGACTGATGTAGTGGACAAGCGCGTACCTGTCGGCCTGACAGACCGAACCAGGGCTCCTCACAGTAAGTGAACATCTCCCAAAGGGTGACACCAAACATCCACACGTCTGAGGCATGGGAGAAGGAGCCGACACGAAGGCTCTCTGGAGCACACCTGGGGGAAAAAATGAGTGAGAACAATCATTATTTCCTCCTCCAACTTCAATCGTCCCACTTTTTCCAAGAGTCCTCACCATGCGAACGGGATGCGTCTGTGTGCCGACATGACGTAGTGATCCGCCTCGTGGCTCAGGCCTCTCATCAGGCCGAAGTCCCCGATCTTCACCGTCTCCCTGGAAGCCAGCAGCACATTTCTGACAGCCAGGTCCCTGTGGATGAATCTCCTGGTCTCCAGGTACTCCATACCTGCCACGATCTGGGTGGCAAAGAGCCAGAGGCGGACCAGAGGGTACTCATACTGACGTGAGCGCAGCATGTCGTATAGTGAGCCCAAGGGGGCCAGCTCTGTTACCTAGAGCACAGAAAAATAGGTCGGTGTGTATTCCAGCTTTAACAGATCCATTCATCGTCCCTAAATAATCCCTGCCCAACGTGTTCAATCATGAAGAAACAACAAAGCGTCTCACCATCTTGAGGGGCTGTGTGAGCACCACACCATAGAGCCGTATGATGTTGGGGTGATCCAACGACTGCATGATGGTTACTTCTTGGAGGAAGTCCGTCAGTGTGTCTGTCTGCCTCGACATACTGCTCCTCAGGGATTTTACAGCAACAGGAAGCTGAGAAGAGGCAAACGTAGAGGCTCAGCGTCACACACCCTCACCCTCTCCCCTCTGCCTGGGTTTGTGCGTTAGCGTAAATCCCTCTGCACCAGTTGTGACTTGACATTTTTCATTATCCTTCATCAGAAGCACAAGCGTCAGATAATGGAGGAAGGTTAATGATATGAAGTTAGACTAGGCTAAAGCTAGCTAGCTAAAACAAGCTATAAACACCACACTCACATATTAGCACCACAAAAAGTTGATATGGTGGATTATGGTGATCAACAAATGTGTTACAACATACAATTTAGAGGCTTTGTGGCGCTACAGAGATGCCGCGGCCTACAAATCATATTCTCCATACGTAAGGGGAAAATCATGGTTGGTTTAAAATGACATGATGTGCTGTAAAGTAAAATAAAAGCACTTGTTACTTTGTCCCTTGATAAATGTGATTTGTACCCAAATATATTTGCACACAGCAGTAGAAAACAGAATTACCATCTTTTTCATAGTGCATGCTAACTGTTTAACTGTACCCTTTAAATAGAACATGACATACAGCATCTATTAGCAAAAGGTGCCAATTTTTTAAAAAGAAAAACAGAAGTCCTGCTTATACTGGTATATGGTGGTATACTGCTTACCACTCTCCCAGTTGGCGTGTGCCACTCTCCCCTCTTCACCACCCCAAAGGACCCGGAGCCCAGCTTCTCGGCCAGAATCAGCTCGCTGTCCTGGATCAGACACGGAAGAGTGCGGCTGCCAACTTCCTGGCACTGAGCCTGGCCGCTCCCCTGCTCCCCTCCATCTAGACCTCGCCCGCTAAGCACCTGTGTACATCACTAAATTAATAAAAAAAAAACTGCCAAGCCTGACTACATGTGGCTCACACACGATCCACGTGAAATCTACAACAATGTTAATGTAACTAGGTGTTTCAGACCTTCGGTATCCACGGCCGTGATCGTGAATTTGCCTTGTAGCGTTTCAGAGCTTCCCATAATCTTCGTTGTGCTGGAAGAAAAAAATTTTACATAATTATTCTCAACATGACATATTAACATTTTATCACAGCCTTTATTGTTTTATAAACTACAGTAACATAAACTTAAAAAAATATTGACCAATAATTTAGCTTAACCGTTACTCAAATGTATCATGCTGCACACCATTACTTTAATGTTGTCATGTCAAATTAGATTAAATTGTATTAAATGATCATCAGATTAATCGAACATTTGATTGACATAAATTGAATTCCTTTATTTAAGCTTTGGTCTAAGCTTTAAATGCTCAGTGTTTATCTTTAAAATGACATAACTTTGATGGTTTAAGTAGCTGCACAAAGTGAATTTATCTGATTTGGGGAGATGACTATGATTAATGTGCAGGAGAAAACACAACACAACACAATCAACACTGCAAATCCAAAGGTTGATTGGGGGGAATTAAAAAGACCAACACATCACTTTAAACAGAAGACAATGCATTTGTGCCAGAACCAGTTTAAACTCTTCTTTGTCTTGTGATGAAACAAACATCCATTATTGTGGCAAAGGGGAAATGTTCTCTGACAGATACAGTGCGTATTGATTTTCACTCAGCATGGAAGATCAAAGGAGACGATCAGGCTCACCAGGTTTGCTGATTCCTATCTGCTCCAGGTCGGACTCCTTGACGTAGGCGAAGTGCTCGATACGGGTGATGTTGAGGCCATCTCTGACGCGCAGGTAGAATTTCTCCAACTGGACCTCGGCCAGGAGTTGGTACAGCCACTGAGTGTCTTGGTCCATCAGCATGACCTGCCTTAAAAGGGGGAAAGATCAAAGTTTACAAGACATACGAGACAGTGTAGGGACCTTTTGTTTTCTATAAATGTAAATTTCTTGTATCAAATCTCCGCAAATCTTTTTTTTTTTTTGTCATTAGGATTTCACAATGAGAGCAGGAACTCAGAACTCTAGTCGATGGATCTAAGACAAAAACCCAAAGATGCAAATACCAAACAGTCTTCCTCATCTCATTAAAGAACCTGTTACACTGTAGCTTCGCTCCCACTTGGGCCTTGTTAAGTTACCATGGAGACTGAACAAAAGGCCCATAGTGGGTGATGAGGAGGGGGATTGTTCAGCCTTTAGCCATGTGCCAACTTTTAACAAGTTGTTTGTTGGTATCCCATGAGGAGGAATCTCTATATCTATCTCTGTCCTGGCACTATTACAGTGTCTGCTGATCCCATTTTCTAGTATATCAAAGTTTTACAGGCACAAAGACCAGTACATCTTTTTTTTATTTTTTTTTATAAACAAAAGCAAAGTGAAAAGTGCCATTTGCATATCCTTGCACTACCAAACATGCCGCTAGCGACGCGAAAGAGAGCAAAGGCCGACAAGGGAAACAGTGCCGGACGATGGAAGAAGCAGACAAGTGGAGGCACGGGAGGAGGAACAGGTGGATGAGGGGAAAGGGTGATACAGGAAGCAAAAAGGGTTGTGACTCATTTTCAACCTCAGACATGACGATCCTGAGAGGTGGAAACATTAGCTTGCCGGTGGTTAAGGGGCACCAGTCGGACCGGATCCTGTCTACAAGTATTTATGTGACTACTGAAGCCACAGTGAGTGTCTTGACAGCAGCATGACTGTGAATAAACTCTGATGAGGCTGTTCTGGGTGTCATTTTCACATTTAAATTACCTGTCTGCCGCCCAATTTGTATTTCTTTGATATGTTTAATGTTGATATTAAGCAACTGCCCTGCCCTGTGTCATTAGTGCAACATCAAGGATGATTAAGTTTGAATAACTTCCTTGTTGCAACAAAATGAAAAGTTGAAAACGCAGCAAATTCTTCTTTTGTTGGATATGATCTTGGCTTCTGTTCTTAATGTTACAGGAGGGTTGTGAAGCCATAAATCACCTGCTTATCAGCACACCAAGCCCAGCAGGTATGAGTCAGGGAAGGCCTTCAACATTCCCATGTCAGCAGACCTGGGAAAAAATTGACATCCCCACTAAACAACTAGCAGAGCTACATTGTCGTTAACAATCAACCTTCTTACAGCAAAACCAGACATGTGCAAGAGGGTACTAGCCTGGACTTGCATTCATTTCCAGGGACAACTCCCAATTAATTAGCACGTAACTTGAGTGAGCATGAGGCAAATTCTCCGCTGAGTGAGTTCAGACTCAGAAGAATAACACTACACACACAAAGATGCAGGTTGGTAAACTAAGAGAGCTCTGTGATCATTCTCCCTGTGTGCACACTGATGAATCTTTAACCTGCTCAGCTACTGAAAAATCCTCTCAGTGTAAAGGCATGTGTGACCAACAGTCCAACTATTTAGTTATTAGCCTAATGTGGCTGAACAGTCGCTGGTTAAACTCACACGGCTTTTATCTCAAAAGCCATTATCTGAAACTTCAAACTGGCCTGCAGCGTTGTTTACCCAGTTAAACTGAACTTCTGCAGCGGAGCGGTTGTTTACACCCGTGATGCCTGTTTCCTCTGGCTGAAGAACAAATCCAGATAAACCCACAGCCACACAGTTGAAACAGTCTTGTTATTAGTCACTGACAGAGCTTCATTTGCAGAGAAATGCTTCATTCTCTTATTATCAAAGGTGTGACCTCTCACACATCTGCTCAGGATGCTGTGCATTCTTTCCACTACACACAGTATGAGTGGGCTCTGTGCACAGTGAAGAGCAGCAGTCAAAGATGCATTCAGAGCTTTTATTTCAGTAAAAGCATCAGTGTTATAATGTAAAAATACTATTTGTATTCAAATTCTTACCTACGTACAACTCTCTAAATCTGAATTGTGCAGTAGATTGGTCCTTCTAAAAGCTATATCATAATATTGGGTTCCTATCATTGATGGATTGTTGTGTAAACAGTACTGACATGTTGTAGCTGGTGGAGGTGAAGCTACTAGAAACTGCTGTATAAACTGCCAGCATAAGGCACCATGTTTGATCAAATCATCACAGCTAGGCTTTGAATATGAAACCTGAGTCAGAAAAGTAACTAATAACTATGGCTCTCATGTAAATGTAGTGGAGTGAAATTACAATGTTTTGATCTGAGAATTGGTTAAAAAAAAGAAGAAAGAGAAAGAGAAAAAGAAAGTAGTTGCCTCTAAAATATAAACACTCAAGTATCTTAGAGTTATAACAAAGTCCAGTACTGAAATAAATGTACTTAGTTATATTCCTCTACTTGTAATGAGACACATATGGCCATTTGGGATATCCGCCGTTAATATTCAGTTTTTCTGTAAAGGGGCAATTCAATGACCATTTAGCTCAATAATTATCCAATTTGCTAATTTTCCGCCTCTTGATTATTTCAAACTTTCAAACTGTCTGCATGAGTTGTTATCCCAGACTGCAGCTTCCCCGCAGACCCGGGTCCGGACTGGTACCAGCTCTGGTGCTTACCGTTAACCAAAATAACTCAGTCCTCCGGTCGTTGGCAGTTATTTCTTAATCACACACGCCTCGAGACCAGTGATCCATGATGGTTTCTGAAACCGACGGAGGGCTCCCACACAAATCACAACTCCTTTCTGAATCCTTCACTCCTCATTAATAATCCACCAGCTGATAGATCCAGGCCGTTTCCCGCTGAAGATGCAGGTATATATTTTATGTTACACGTCCCTGTGAGACACAACAAGTGTATTTGCGATCTACCTGGGTGTTTTCGGAGTCTTTCTCCGCCCCTCTCCAGATTGTGAAGTAACCACACCCCTTCCTGACTTCTCTCACCTGAACTTACGACATTACCTGCACAGGTAGAAACATTAGCTAATGCCATAATCTGGCAATATGGTCTAACTGGATGAAGCGAAGTTAAACACAATATTATTATTATTATTATTATCATTATAGGAATATTATTATTTCTTACATTTAGTCATTATATCAAAGAGGTTGAAGTTACAATAAAGTCAGGTGCAGATTTATCATGTGAACTTGGCCAAATCTGTTTTAGCTCAAATAGTTTTAGTTTATACAACAGCCTGGCAATAAATTATGCCTTCATTTATAAAGGGTTTATATAATAAATATAGTTAATAGATTGATGAATAATTAGCTTCTGGGTTGCCAGGTTTTGGAAAATCCTCCTTTATGACACTTTTGAGCTCTTTCATTCATAAGGGAAACTTCTCCATTGGACTGTTTGATCCCTTATCTACTGGAAAAGGACCTGAATTAATTTATAATATGATTATTAACATTTATACTGATGGATTGTAGAGCCCATGATTTATTAAAATGTATAACTCCAGAATCACATTTGTGCCGATTCAACTTTATGGTTATTTTCAAAGGCTGCAGTTTGTGGAGCTGATGAATTAATATTGAACTGACTGACAAAATGTTAGAGACACCTCTCAGAGTAATGCAGTGCAATACAGTGGCATTACAAACAACAGCCTTCAAAGTTTCAAGCTTCAAGTTTAATCAACACCTCTTGAAAACACTTGAAAAAAAACAAAAAAACATTGTGACCCTCATGACATCACAATTTGCTTTGGCTAGGTGTCCCTAATAAACTGGTAACTGCAATTTTAATGCAAAAATAAGTTGATTATCTTATCCAACGACACAGTGTAATGTGATGTGTTGTTTTCCTAATTGATCACGGGGCATAAACATGTTTCCAAATGCCACCATGACCAATGTAAAAATGTCCTATTAGTCATAGGTGGGGTGTTATTACTGTCCTATTACTATAAATAATAGCATTGATTCTCTCCATGGACCATGATTAATTCTTTCGTTTGACCTCAGACGAAACTTTCCATGAGCCATGAGCCAAGTCATGGTTTTCTGTCTCTTCCCCTCCTTCATACCTCCTTGTTGCAGAACAAGTTTGTCAGGATTTTTTTTTTTTTTTTACTCTAACCTTGCTGTTCATTTGAATGCAAACCAGGCAGCACAGTGAAGGACCTGCCTGCACTTTGCACTTCCTGGTATAGTATCTCCCCTGGTCGCTCCTCCCTGCCCGCCTGCCTGAATTACTCGGCACACACAATAGATTTTAGACGCTGCAAACAGGAGCGGCCGTGGAGATCTATTTTCACCTCTTTCATGCACTTTGAACAAAGTTATAAAAGAGAGAGAGGCGCACGATAGGTGTTGTCACTTCCAGCTTCTTATAAAGTGTGACAGAACTTCTTTCTCAGGAATTATTAATAAGCTGACAGGCGGGAGCCTAACAAACAATAAAAACAATACAATACAAATGATGCCTCAGTGGTGTCACGTTAATTCATGATTTAAGTAAGTCACCTCATCAGACAGGTATTCAGACAACAAGCTGTCACCTCCAGGATCTGATGAGTCTCCAGGGCTAGAAAGGCCGTGGGGCGGATGTTTACACTCCTTCTGCCGTGTTAAATCTCACCTTAGCTTGGTCTTCAGATACTGAGGCTGAAGTTTGTGAGTGTCAGCTTACAGTGTGGGAAGCTCCCTCTGCCTTTTCACACGTGGCTCAGAGATGGGAGGTGAGGGGGCATGGCGTATGAATCACTGTGGGGAAAAAGCAGAATGAGGAGTGAGCAGAGGCAATACTGAGAGTGAGCAGCGTTCACACGTACATACATTAGAGAGATATGAAGCAGTGTTGCCTCAGGGGTGGGCTGAAGTCGCCCTGTAAATATCTGCCACTGTCATTATCTCACGGTGTCTCCTGTGAAATGAATGAAAAGGACATCAGATACATAAAAGATGACAGAAGTGGAAGAGTGAGTGCACAATCACATTTTAGTACAAGAAGAAAATTACAATGAACAAACAAACCATTTCATCCACAAAAGCACACATGTAATCCAAACTGTGCCTTGAAAGAAAAACTGAATAAAATAACAAACCACACAACAACAATTCACAATAGAACATAAAAAAAATCCAGGATGGACCTTAAAGTAAATTAAAATTGGGAAAGAAGCCACCGTGTATAACAGCCAAGGTACAGCAAAATAAAGCCACACATAATCCATGGAAAAACCTTTAAAAGCAACAACATCTACATTGACAACCACAGACTCTGATACAGTAGTGTGCAAAGTGAGGCTGTCGTAGATTTTAAATGAATGTTTTTTATTGTTAATACTCAGAATCAGTGTGAAGAATTGTTGTTCTTGTTAACTTGGTCACCAGCCTGAGAGGACAGCTTATGTGAATCCTAATAAAGAAATAGCGAATCAGGTGATAATCAGGGCCACAGCAGCTGTTTATTGTTTATTTGCTTCATATTCATAAAAAAATAGTCAAAGAAAAAAAAAAACAACAAAAAAAAGTCACGTGTAGAAATAAAAATCTTTTTTCTTATAAGTGATCAATAATGATAGACTTAGACAAACACTAACAGCGCCCTCTACTGTATTATCACTGTAACATCATATGACTGTGGAATCGTCATAATTCAGCGACAATATATTTCTTCTCTTTAAAGTGACCATAAAGCCGGAAGTTATTTTCTATGTTAAGATGTGATTCTGATAATTATTTGCTAGTTAAAAAAGAAACTGTTTTGTCGTAAGGTAACTATCACATAAAAAAAAAAAAAAAAACCGGAAGTGTTCTCACAGATTGTAAACACATGGCTCCTTGTCGCGTGTGAAGCTCAATGATGCCAAAAGTCTCGGATATAAAGTTTCCAGGAGGATGTAAGACTCTTCCAGAAGGCTTCTGGTCCGCTGTGGATGTGTGGATACAGAAACCCCACGTTGTAAACAAGCGTCTCTGCGGGGCTAAAGAGACGGAGAGGAAAGAGGTGAACGCGGAGGACCTGCTGCACGGTCCCCTCGCGGAACTGTCTCAGGATGTGTTGTCCCTCCTGAGCAGCAGGTTGTCCCCTGCACAGACACACCAGCAGGACAAACCCTGGTGCTCGACGGTCAGGACATTTATTCCCAAAGTGAACAGTTACGGGACAAGCCTGCATAAAGAAGTTGTGCTGAGAGGTGAGAGCTGGACTCATGAATGAAAGTCTCTGTCTCCTCTGTTTCTTTTTCTAAGACACTTTTTGTTTGTCTTCTCTAGACTTTGCCAGACAACAAGTGACCTTCCTTCCCCTGGAGGAGGACGCAGAAGGCCAGGTGTCTCTGAAGAAGAGCAACATCTATCAGATTCAGCTCTGCAGTCAGGACTGTGAGGACTGGTGAGTCTGAAATCACCATCTGTCCCTTACTGAGTGTCTGGAGGACAACATGAGACATCTGACATCATTTATTTACTCATTTATTTTTGTCTGAACACCTTAAGGATCTTTAGTTTTATTAGCTTGGTTTATTATAATACCGTCAGTGTCTGACATCAACAAATATTAGATAATAGGTACTAGAAACAAAAAAATAAATCATCTTTGAGTGGTAATTTCACTTAGATCAATCTAATTAGTTTAAACATTAATTGTAAAGCAGACAAGCAAAAAATAAAAAAGTAGTAGCAATAAAGAAATAATAAAAAAAAAGTACTGAGTCCTCCTCTCAGTGTTACTATTTGTATTAAAGTGCTTCATGTCTTCATTTGGACAAGATTAGTAATAGATAAATTATACTGGTCTACTAAGTACTGAGCTTATTTTTTTACTCAGAAACACAAAAAGCAGATGTTCCTTATGGTTTCTTGTGAAACCTTAATTCACATAAGCTCATATCTCTGACTCCTCTTGGCAAATTAGTGCTGACACATGCAGATGCAGATGATGAAATCTGACACTATAGCCAGAAACGAATTGTCTTAGAGTCTAAAACAAGCACATCAGTAAAGAAATAAAACAACATTTTATCAACAGGTCCTTGGAGCTGCATGTCTTGACTCCAGGCGCCTGGTTCTCTGATGGCGTGGCGTACCCGAAGCTCCCCTGGCTGTCCTCAGATCTGCTGCCTAAACTGGTGCGCTGGGCCACCGAGTGCAAGAGCAGCGAGTTCAAGAGCACCTTGTCTCTGCTGCCGGTGGAAAAGTACAGCCTCGTGTACCAGCAGCTGAAGGAGAAGTACAAGGCCATGGTCAAGGTGGAGAGGGTGGAGGCCTGTCTGTGTGTCTGTCACTCTATATAGTGTGTATAAACTGGGTGTGTAATGTTTTTATTCTCGTGTGCTCTCTAGGTTTGGCCTGAAGTGACAGATCCTGAGAAGTTTGTCTATGAGGATGTTGCCATAGCGACATATCTCCTGGTGGGTTCAAACTGTGTTTCATTGATTTTAGTGGCTCAAATAAACTTGAAGTGGGTCTTGAACATTAATATGTGAAACAACCCTCGTGGCTCATCTGTCTTTTTGCACTTGAGCCAAGTGTACGAACGTGTCCGTGCTTGTTTGTGTGGATGAAAACGACTTTTATCTGTCACATGTTGTCACGTCCTGCAGCCAAAGGTGGGTCAATCAATTTGACTGTGAAAAATGGATTTGACCCAGTAAATCAATCCATGTGTCATGTCAGAGGCAGGTGAAAAGGTGTGAGCAGCAGCAGCAGCAGCAGCAGGTGTCACACTTCAGTTGTAAATTGGGTTTCATTGAAATGATTGAGAGCCCTCGTGATTGTACGCTATTGACGATGCTCCGTCTCTGTGTCGTGCAGGTGCTGTGGGCTGAGGAGCGGGCGGAGAAAGGTCTCACTGGCAGACAGTCCTTTGTGGACCTCGGCTGTGGAAACGGCCTCCTGGTTCACATACTGACCAATGAAGGGGTGAGTTAGAGGCTCCTATGACACAGTAGGTGAGAAGCTTTCTGAAAGGCCACGGAAAGCCAAAGAAAACAACCATAATATACCAACTCTGATGTAGACTGGTGCTTTTAACTGGGCTAAAAATGCTAACAGGATGCATCCACCACCCTCTTTTGAACTTGAAAGGAAATTCAAATTCAGAGGAAAGGTTTATAAATAACAGTTGAATTTACCTTTGAATTGACGACTATTAATCCAGATACACTTACACGTTAAACGCTGGTCCCTCATAGCCAGAGGTCTTTCAATTAGCCAGATCTTCACTCGCCGCTTAATCAATGACATGGGGCTGGCTGGAGCCCAGGTGATGTGGATTCATGGCCCTGAATATATTAAATCCACACTCCCATGTCGCCTTAACGTCCAGTCACAAACTAGGTCAGGTGTAATTGAAATTACACACAGCGGCTGATAGTCAGAGTGTGAATGTGGCTGTGATTAGCCGCTGACCTGACTGTCATGCCATCTTGTGTTGCAGCACCCTGGAAAGGGTATCGACGTTCGGAGGAGGAAGATCTGGGACACGTACGGCCCCCAGACTGTGCTAGAGGTGAGCTGGCTGAGCGTGGAGAAGGCGGATTTTAATTAGTGTTATTATCCATATCATGCGATGGAGGTGTCTTTTCAGCCGGCGTTGCCCCCTCACTGGTATCACTGCTTTATACTTTGAGTAATTGGTTTTTTACTTTTAAATAGATTTAACTATTGATTCTTCCCTTAGTATTAGACAGATAGTTCGGTGCATTTCTGAGTGACCCCCATCTGCTGATGAAGACCATGTCATATGATCAAAAGCTCCAGAAAGAGCTATTAAAGGGACTTTGAAACTTCTTCTTTTGATGTTTCAAACACTGATTTGAGTTATGCAATTTTAAATAGACCAATCTGAATTTTAAAATACACGTCCTTGATGATGGCACAGACTGAACTAGAGCAGAAACAGTCAGTCTGTTAATGAATTAGTTGATCAACAGAAAATGCTTCTGATAATCAATTAACTGCATAACCAATTTTTTAAAGGAAAATGCCTGTAATTAGCTGCTTCCCGCCTCTCAAATGTGAGGATTTCCTGCCTTTGGTGGTGTTATATGGCAGTAACCTGAATATCTCTGTGATTAGAGCCGCATTTTGAAATCATAACCTTGGGCTCTGGGATTTTAGCTTTTTGACTAATTAATTGATTAATGGACAAATATTTAGAAGATTAATTGAGCAGTTCTGAAACAAACAATATCAGCTATTTATTGAGCATTAATGAAGCAGTGATGTTTTTACATCGAGATAACATGGGACAGACAGTGTTGTACTTGTTTTAATGATTGCTACAAACTACAAAAAGAAAATGTCATTTCCACACTGGGGACTAATGTTGAATTCAGACATATTAAACACACATTTACAGGGAAACCTGCCTCCCCCCCCCCCCCCCCCCCCCAACCCAAAAAAAGAATAGCACTGCACTCTCCTCTCTGCCGTGTGGCCTCAGTTGCTCATTTGACAACAAGCTGCTGACTGCTTCCATTTCAGGTCATCTATTATTGACTGATTTTTAGCAGAGCGGACGTGGCTGACCAATCTTTCTCAGCCCCGAGGGGCGAAGTGCTTAGTTTTAAACCTTCATTTGGAAGCTCTCTGAACGTCACAGGCCTCGGTACTCTTAACTTACATCATTTGTAATGTTGGAGGATGGGGGTGTCTGTGGAAAAGAGCAGAATATGAAAGGTTTTATATAAATCCTTAGCTGAATTCACACGACCAACCAGCCCCAAGACAAAAGAAGTTCTCATGAATCCCACATTGACAGGTGTGTGATATATTGAAAGTTTGAGAAGATAAGAAGTTTTCCTTTTAGACAATTCCCATTAAATGATTCAGAATCAAATCATGCCAGTGTACATCCTCCCTGCTCTAAGGCGCTCTCGTGCTCTGTGGGTCTTTGCTATTTCAGGAAAAGGCAATTACTCCCAGTGAGAGCTTCTTATTCCCGGGTGCGGACTGGCTGATTGGGAACCACTCGGACGAACTCACACCGTGGATCCCCGTTATAGCAGCCAGGCGAGTCATCAGCAGACACAATCTCACTCAGCAGCTCAAGTGCCAGCTGATCTCTCCAGTTTGGAATAACATTATGGGCAGAGGGAAGATGTGTGAATATGTGTGAATATGTGTGTGTGTGTGTGTGTGTGTGTGTGTGTGTGTTTGTTCCTGTGCATGTCGGCTCAGTAGTGTGTTTATTAAGACGACCACCTGATGGCGATGTTGAGCCTCAGTCTGAGAAATCCACTTTTCCCCTAATGTAACTACTGATGATAATCTCTTGTAGTGGATTGTTGCTTCCTGTCTGTTGAACAGTTTCTGATCCATGAAAACAGTTGGGAAAATACTTAAATGAGCATAAGCAGGACAGACTGATAATCATCATTGTCTTTGGCACTGAATAAGAATGTCTCATGTACTCTCATGTTGCAGGTCGTCTTACTCCTGCCGCTACTTCGTTCTCCCCTGCTGTTTCTTTGACTTCTATGGAAAATACCAGAGACGCCAGTGCAAGAAGTCTCAGTATAAAGAATACATCGATTTCATCACTGAGGTCAGCCAAGTCAGTGGCTTCAACACTGAAGAGGACTGCCTGAGAATACCGTCTACCAAACGGGTAGGCTTACAGAGTCAGACCTGACCTACATAGATGTGTTTGACTTCTTGTATTTTGAATAAGACATATCTGTAAACATTTGTCTTGTGTGATTTATGTCTTTTATATATATATTTTTTCTTTTATTCTAATCTACATAAGAAGTTTCAAAATATTTTAAAGCAGCAGAGCCCAAGATATCCTGACTTTTAGTCTCTACTGTGAGTCACACTGCAAAATCTCTGGATCCTACAGTTCCCATAATGCAATGTGGTAGCATCTTTTATTGCACACTTCTTGGAATATGCCCAGTTTGCAACTAGGGCTGCAACTAATGATTATTTTCGCAATTGATTAATCTGCCGATTATTTTCGTGATTCATCAAATAATCGTTTAATTCATGAAATGTGAAAAATCGTGACACTAGAATTACTGCTTCACGGTTGTCTGCCTCCGCCACTCAGACTAGTTTCAGGTTACATCCCAGTTTATCCAGAATCACATAAAATATAATCCATTTGTGTGAAATTTTGTCATAATTGCCATGTGAAGTCTTGAGTTGAAGGTTTGATTCTTTAACTTTTGTTGCATGTCATCTCTCTTCATCTATGATTATATACTTTTTCCACTGGTACTTTCCAACAAAGCAGAGATGCCAAGAATAGATATCTTCTTACAAGAAAAGACAGTCTTTTAAGGGAGTCATTAGATCTCTCTGCAATATTATCATAAAATGTCTTCCTGTTCTTCAAACAGGCACAGCTGTGCAGCTGCCTTTTTCCCACCTGAGCCTCATTTAGTATATACAGAAGGAGATAAATCAAGACTCTGTTGTCCCCAAAGGCACGTTTGTTTCATAGCTGGTAGCCATTAATAGCTATGATACACATGGAGATGTAAAATTAACAAGCAGGAATTTACTGTGGTTTTAATGTAGAGGGATCAGTCACAATCAGTTTGCACATAAATGCAAAGGCTGCTGGAGGAGATTCATATTTTTTTGTTTCACACGTGGGAACGATACTGGAAGATGAACATAGAACTATTTCAATGTTTTCCTGAAAGTTTACATTGTTTTAATGGTTCACGAGTGACAGTGATTGTCTGAAAAAATAATTCAGTTATTTTCCCTGAAAATCAGATATATCCAAATATCCAAAATTATTATTGTGTTATTGTTATGTCGCCATAATTCTGTTGTTTTCTTACGAATTGAATATAAGTGAGTCACTACGTTGTAATTTCTGCGTTGAGTTTCTGGTTTTACAGATTCAGGCCTCAGCACCCATGGGAGTCATCCTGACATTCAGCCTTTTCTCTCTGCAGGTGTGTTTGGTAGGAAAGTCGAGAAGCTACCAGCTACGTGATGAGGCCGAGGCAGAGCGACGGAGAGCTCATTACGTCCAGAGGCGACAGACCACACCCGGGGTCACAATTCAATGGTCAGTCATCGGAAATGATGGGCATTGTTGCCACGGGAACGCAGACAGTGACAGGACCCCCAGAAGCAGCTGGGGAGCCGGGTTCCAGCCCAGAGACAGGGTTGAAATGGTTCGAAACTGCGCTGCTCTCCCCCGGGACTTTGTTGACGGCGTTGTCCTGCAGGTTGCTAATGCTCTTCTGGGAATGACTGTGGATGACGGCGGGGGGTCCTCCGCTGACTGGAACCGAGGAGGTAAGCCACAACACAACAACAGCCACAAAGCATCAGAGATAAACAAATAAATCAGTCTCCCTGGACGTGAGCTGCTAGCGAAGTGGTGAACGGGTTCAGATTAAATTCAGAGGAGGACACATTATCTGTACAGTGTGCAGAGATTAGGATCAGAGAAGTAGGGAAGTTGAATAAAAAGGATGTTTTCAATGTTTTCAAGATGGCTGACGACACTGCTTAACAGCTATAAAGCTTTTAATGCCTTCATTTTAGGCCTTTAAAGTTGTTTTTCCCAAATGATTAAATTGATAAAACTTAAAGAATGCTGATACATCTCACGACAAAATGTGTTAACTAGCTTTCTAGTAACTAGTCGTGTGTCTCTGTTTTGCTAAATGTCTGTCCTCCTACCATTAATATTTATACTGAAATCTATATTAAAAAGAAATATATTACAATTTAATCCACTGTATGCGATTTAAAGGAAACACAAATAACATGAATACCAGATGGTAGCTGCTGAGATCTGCTAAGCTAGTCATGTTATTTTTTAGCAGCGTACAGTATGATATTTTTTATGCTAAGCTAGGCTAACCAGCTGCAGGTTGTAGCCTTGTGTTGATCTTCTATTGCTCTGAAAGTGAATAAGCATATTTTCCAAAATGTCAAACTGTTCCTTTAACTCAGTTTTGGCCAAACATGCGGTGCCTGTGTTTGGCCTTTGTAGGGCAGGATAGATGTAACCCGAACAACTCCAAAACAACACGCATGAATCACTTCTCACATTTCCTGTCAGTACCTTAAAATATATTTCAAGCTGCTTTGTCGCACGTTGGCAACATCTGAAGCCTGAGCCTCATGTCTGATCCCTCCTCCATCATCCCATCTAACCCCCCGACCTCTCTCGGCACCACCCTGTCCCCTCTCGCCATCACTTGGCGGGGCCCTCGGGACCCAGAGCGACGCCGCTTTGAACTCTGTATCTCACCCTCTGCCAGCCACTTCCTGCACCGCACGGCACAGAGAGTGCCACGCGCCGCATCACACACACACACACACACACACACACACACACACATATACACACTGTTTCACTCAGCCGCCACCAACGCATCACCTTTGTCGACACCTGTGCACCCCCGCTGCCACGCGGACACACACCATATGAATGAGATAAGGAGATGAAGACTACTGTGATTAAAACAGAATATGCTCTGTCAGGATGTCAGTGCTGAAATTAGAGATAGAAAATATGAGGCAGAGCGAATAAAGGGAGAGTGTAACTCTGTATAGAGATGACTGGATGAATAATGCACCACTATCTATGATTTATGCATGAGTATGCATTTGTATTGAGGTATTCCTACCAGTTATCTGCTGTGTAAGAACAAAGGGTAAATTCAGGCAAAGCCAGCCTGTGTTGAATAGATCCAGGAGTGTCTCAGAGTCTTCGAAAAGCCTTTGAGATTCACTTTCTCTCCATCTTTAGTGCATCTTCAAAGAGTCTGATGATTATTGATATTATAATCATTAAAATTTCGATATTAAAATGATACCGCAGGAGAATTTTGGTTATATAGCTTATATAGTTACAGTTGCTCCTGATTACAGATTTGTCAAACACACACGTAGCTCATAAACTAACAGGATGCATTTAAAAGCGTATAAAAAAAAAAAAGAACTAATCGTTTGAGCCTGCGGATTTGACCCATTTGCCCAAATAAATATTTATTGTTGGATATGTTCATCAGCCAGTGGAAGTGACAAATTGAAGCGTTAATAAAACTCACAGAAAGGGTTTTTGGACGTATGTGTAAAGTACTGTTGTCTGCAGCTGAGTCTCAGGAACTATTGAAAGGACTCACGTATCAGAAGTTGGCAATGAAAGCTTTGCCAGATTCTTAGGCTCGTTTACTCCTTCATGAGCCGCTTTCTGACTTTTCTATATATTGACTTTATTCTACTAATCAAACCTATATTGGAAACGATACCAGCCCTGCTGCTGTTACTTAGCATGATGTCTGTGATGTATAGCTCACTGGGGGTTTTGAGCAGTTCATGTGTGAACGTGTGAATCTTGTGACTTTAGCTATGAGTCAGGTTACTAACTCATGCATGCTGTACTGCTGACTGGGCTCATGTAGTTATGTAATCGCGCTGAGAGCGAAAGTAGCTGTACATCTGACACGCATGACATCCCGCAACGCTGAACCTCAAATCAGTCAAGTGTCCTTTTGGCAGAGGAGAGTTGGTGCGGTCGAATATTCACAGAACATATGATGTAAATGTTCTTTACACTGTTGTGGCGTGTGTGAAGCAGCATAGAAGAGGGAGTGGGTGAAAGTGTGTTATTAACAGGTGGGCGCCTCCCATCGCACTTTAGGCCCACAGTCCTCCAGCAGACCCGGCAGTAGGTTGTGCTTCTCCATCATCATCATCATCATCATCATCATCACCTGCAAGGTTGATTTGAGCTGCGTTCACCTGCACTAAAATCAGACTTGTACATTCAGATTACACCTCACTTATAATGCTGTCGCTGTAAACACGAATTCTGTTCCTGCAATTCACATTTCTGATTGAGAGGTCTGTGATTCTTTCATCAAGTTAGGCTGCAATTAGAGCTTTTCATTATCGATTAATTGTTTAGTTTAAAATAGTGTTAATAGTCACAGTTTGACATATGCAGGCTGCTTGCGTTGCCCAACCAACAATCCACAATCCAAATATATCAATTCTATTGTCATGTCAGACAATGAAAACCAGGAAGTAATCACACTTGAGAAGTACAAGTGGAATATTTGCTTGATTGAACTATTATTGTTATTAATATAAGTGTACTGATAACAGTGTACTGATGCCCAACCTTTCTGGCTTGTGACCCTTTGAAGACAAGCATACAGCTGTGAGCTGTGAGAAATTCAACCGAACCAACCAACTAATGTTCCCCTCCCAGACTGTTTTCATTATAAGAGTTTCTAGAGTCTTGAAGAAATAAAACTCTCCAGTATTTTACAAGATCAGAAAAAAAAAAAGGTGTAGCAGAAACGTGTTATTTCCTCTTCTTTCTCCGTTGGGATGGTTCCGACTTCGGCCTCGGTAAAGATGGCAGGACTCCATTACTATTTAATATTCTATTTTTAAACATTTCCAGGTTTCGGAAAGATAATAAAATGGAAATATGAGTGATCCTATGTTACAGTTGTGCTCTTGGTATGGCTGATGAAAATGATCCTTTCAAATGTTTTATTCATCACTCAGCAATTTCAGAGCTAATCTTTTTCCACTCAGCCTGATTCTGAATTGGCTTGAGCAGCAAAAACAATCCTCCACAACAAGCAATCAGGCGCTGGCCATCTTTTGCACGGGCACATTCAACTCCAACTGAGCGTCAAGCTGAGCCATTAATAATTGTCTACGCCTGGTTTTAGTCCAAACAGATTCTACTCTGTCAATACTGCCCTTCTCCCATTAATCCCCATTAACATTGTAGGCAGTAAAGGGCAGCTTTAAACGGTGTATTGATATTATATTAAGGCCTGGAGCTCCCTGGCGTCTGGTTCTGTGGGACGGCAGTCTGCCCAGTTTCACACCCTGCAGCACAGGACTGTGTTTGGCTGTGCGAGTGTCTGCGAATGTGGGAGTGTGTCGCATATTTTAGGGATTAATGCAGCAATTTGACCAGCTCAATTTGGGCTGTATTTGGGTGGACAATATGTTTTTTGATGAATTTTTGTGGCAGAAAAACAGAATTGAAAACCATCATGCTGTAGCTCGGTTGTAATTCACTTTGAATAAACTAAAACCTAAATAGAAGATTTATTCCTTTGACCAACTGATCTCAGATCAGAGGCACAGACAATATATGAAATTCTCTTACATCCACCGATCTCTAAGCCAACAGGGATTGCCTGAAGTGCCACCAGAGATTTGGTGCAAAAGTACAATGAAGATCGCATTAAGATGTCTGTGGATTTGGGTCAAATATTGCTATGAAACAACACAACGGAGCATTAGAAATCCTGTGGTGTGTCCCTCTCCAATATGTCAGAGAAAAGAGGAGGAAGATTGTCATTTGTACAAACCAAAGGTCAGCCCTGATTGAATTCTCTTGCGGGGGAAAAAGGGCAGAGCCAGAAATACAGACAAAAATCATGAAACGGAGCCCAAAGGCGTGGTGCTGTGAACAGAAACGTGTACGTCATGTATCGGCTTACGATTCACTAAACTCAGAGCTTAGGATTTTGTGTATTTCAATATCCCCCTTTCTCCTTTTTTTGCTCTTTGGTATCTAAAATTACTGTCCCAGTGGGGGAGTGACGACAATGACTCATGCTCTCAAACGGCCGGTGGGAGATGCAGCGGTGAAATGCATGCTGGTTGCTCTGACAGCTTGTTGGAGCAGCTTTAATTGAGCACACTTCACAGCCCTGACTAACACTGAAACACTGAGACAGTGACTGAGGTGTTTTTTTTTTTTCCTTCACTTGCTGGCTGTAAAATGTTCTGTATATAGCACTAATCACCCTTTCACTCCTGGAACATTTTCGCTGAGAGGATGTCACACCGCAGTTATGGCTCTGCCTCTCCCAAAACAACTGGTGGCATCGACTCGAGCCAATCAGCTGTATCGGATGCTCCTTTTTTTTTTTTCTTTTTCTTTTTTTTTTTTTTTTTTTTCAGAGTGTAATGATGGATAAAAATTATTTCTGTGCATGCCTGAAGCCGTGTGGTAATATATTGATGAATGTAAGGTCGATAGACCTCCTTCTGCTCTTTTGTCACGCTTATCTTTCATCCTTCCCCTCCCCCTCCTCCCTCCTCTTCAGGCAGCCTCTCTGTGAGCGAGGTCGCCGGCCTGTTGGAGCAGGAAACCCTGCAGCTCCTGAAGAAGGAGTGTGGAGGCCTCCAGACGCTGCTCAAGAACAACCATCAAGTCTTCAGAGGTAGTCTGACTGCGTGCTTTTCTACATCTTCATGAATAGTTCACAAAGAGCCTATTTTTCCAACATTACTATTTACTGAACTCTTCACTGAAAATGCAGAATAATAGAAAAACTACTTTAACCAAAAAATAAATAAATAAATAAACTTGAGGTCACTTACCAGCTTTTTCTCCCACATCTCACAACCTCCATCAGCACACAGAGCTTGCTCAGTTGTCATGGAGATGACTAATATTTCCAAGGCCAAGAATGAGCTTCTTAGGAAACGTAGTTTATTCAACAAGTACATTGGAGACATTTTCCCTCATTTTTTTCCACTATTGGTATTAAACCAGTGCCAGTGAACTAGATACAAAAGAATAGATGAGAAACAAACAAAAAAAAACTCTGTACCAAGAAAATGGCTTTAATATTCAATGATATACCATTTTCTCAGTTTCCAAACTTAAATCTCTCATTTTGAAAATAAATTGTTTTTTATTTCTTTATTAGACCAAGTGATACAGAAAGTGAGAGGCTTGCTGTTTTTTTTGTTTTTTTTTTTTAAATATAATTTTATTTTTTAACCACTCTACATTTCAAAATGTTCTTTCAAAGATATCCTCAGTGTCACTCAACATAAACACACAGGCAGCTCCTGAATAACTTAACAAGACTGTAGGTTTTTGTTATGTCCATAAATTTTTATTCTTTCAACTTGAGAAGTGAGAATTTTTTTTTTTTTCACCAGTTTCCTATGGTGAATGGTCCATGGGCCTCTGATGTTGTTGCCATGGAGGAGAAGCCAGAAACAGGCTCAAACAAAACACCTTAGTTACTGAATTCCTTCAACATCAACCGAGTGCCCGAAAATGATGCACCTCTGTAATTCTGGTGACGCCTGCAGTGACGTCTCGTGCTGGGGTCCGGGCCTATGGGGACCTATGTCACATGTCGTTCCCTCAATCTCACTTCAATTTGTGTCATCTCTCTACTGTCTCCTAATAGTAACAATAATAAAGACATAAAATGTCTCCATCCCCCCCGTGAAAGGAAGATATTTGCGAACACAGTTGCTCATCTTTTGTATTGATGATTCAACCAGGAGAGTTTCAAGCCTTAGCGTGCTCCAACTGTCATCTGTCGTTATTATTATGCAAAACAGGTTGTTTACTTCTGGAACTCAGGATGCCTGAAATAACTCCTCCACTTCACTACTCTATAGGAACAGATTTATTTTTAAGTTTTGGAAGAAGCACTTTATTGTGAAGAGGTCTTGAAACTTCTTGTCGCTCCTTCTCTTTCAGTGGAAGGAGGGAGGGTGTATATAAGAGACTGGCGGGACAGGAAGTCATCCAGGGCGGATACCAAGAGGAAGCCCGTTGCTCCTGGCGCCCTGAAAACTCGTCCCTGCTGGTTTCACACCCACCACCCTCAGGGCTGCCCTCTGCAGGCTGAACACTGCGCCTTCGCCCACGGACCTGATGACCTCCGACCCTCAACCAGACCTCTGAAGAAGATAAAAAATGATGCCTCCTGATTGGAGTATTCATCCTGGACACTTTATTTATTATTCATTTGTTTTTTAACTTGCTCCCAACAATAAATGGACCCCTGAGTTAAATAGTGGTGAGTAACTAGATTTCGAATTAACAGTAAACGCTCCATCCATCAATAGTTGAACCTGGTGTGAAAAACTCCCCATGTCCACTCCTGCAGCCACAGAGAGAGAGAGAGAGAGAGAGAGAGAGAGGATTACCTCCGAGCAGTGTGAGTTTTATTGATGCGATGTTACATCATTTCTGGGAATTGAGGTCTTGAAATTTCACAGCGTCCTCTCTCTTCTGTGTGAGACCTGCCAAAATGTGATGCTTCCTGGTGCAGCTTAAGGTTTCCAGTGTTGGAGCTCGCTGCCACCTCTGGGTTATCTGCCGGAATTTAATTTCAAAGGATTCTCAGGCCTTTATATTTACTTATTTAAGAAGTGGACTTTTATAAGGTTCAGATATCCACACTTAATGTATCTCAAATGGATTTCAAGCAGCATCTTTGTATTTATTTGGAGATTATGAAGAATCAGTTATGGATTTTTTTTTTTTTTAACCATTTTTCTTCTAGCTGAGGGGTTTGCAAAGTATTTTTCAACTTTTACCTCAAGTGCACCAATACTTTAAAAGCCTCTGTATATTTATAGTTTTTACCTCTGCACTTCACTTAGACATTTACTTCACCTCAGTCAGGTACTTTGAGGTTCACAGACAGGGCGGTGGATGAAGACCGGACAGCATTTGAACAAAGTAAATGTTAGTGGTATGAATTATTTGTTGGCAGGAGTTGAGGGGCGAGCTGCATGTCGTCCCCTCTGGACGGGCGTTCACTGTTGTGCCTCTCTAACGCAGTTGGCCGTCACCCTGTGGCTCAAATGTCAAAGACGGCCAGGCCCGCCCAGGGACTGCAGCGAGGCGATGAGAGGAGCCTCCTGGGGGGGTTTGTTTGTTTATGTGACAGACAATAATCAGACTATTGATGCAATAAAGCACGAGGACAGACAATTTAAGTCCATCAAATACTGCAGTCACATACTTGACCACACATGACGTGACAAAGGAGATTTGCTTTGTAGCATCATTTTCATCATGTTTAATCATGTTTAACAATGTGACGGTTGCAAGTTTATGACATTAAGTCATCACCTGACATTTAAGCCTTAAAACTTAAAGGGTCGGCTCACCCAAATTCTGAAAAAAAAATTCTCGATTCTTATGGAAGTCCATTTATGCCAGGCAAAGGAAAACAGATGAAATATTAACTAGGTCAAAAGTATGAAATACTATTTTACTTGTCATATTTTTTGACTTAACATCTCATAATTTTGATTTGAAAAGACTGTTTTGAACATCTTAGCTTATATTTTTGATTTTGTATGTTACAATGTTGATTAATTAAGTCATAATTTTGACTAATTCATTCATAATCTTAACTTAGTGTCTCATAATAGTCGCGTAATATGTCGGTATATCTTGGTATCTTATCATTTTGAATCAAATAGTCTAAACTCTGACTAATAGCTTTGACTTGGTATGTAACTAATTGAGACTTACTATGCCCACTTATAATTATCTCATAGTTTGGACCATCATTATTGTGACTGAGAAAGTAAAAGTTCTGACTCATATCTCTGGCTTACAATGAGTATTTTAATGCTCCTGACATTATGAAACTTACAGTACTTGACAATTAATTTACTGAAAGGGGGGAAAAAAAATCTTTTTCTTTTTGTATTTTTATATGAACTGACCCTTTAAAAGCAACTGCATTAATCCACAACACAAGACCAAATGAACATGAACCAAGATCACCGTCTCAGGTAGCAGCTGGGTCTTGTACGCTGCAGTGTATAAATCCATACAGTGGCTGAAAGGGACATCCTAAGGTTTGTTACGTAGCAGACTGGACCCCCCCCACCCTGTATCCCCTGGAGCTCGATGGCTGTGTCCTTGAATATTGATGAAGGCGTACATGTGATGAAAGGCCATTTAGACAGAACGGCTTCAGCTGTGATGGACAGAAACTATAGAGGAGCTGAAAGTGAAACACTGACAGTGTGGTTGTGTTGTGACAGGCAGCACTCAGTCATAATGTGCACAGCTATGTGTGGGTTTTAATGACCTGTTTAAATCATTTCTCTCCCCCTCTCTTGGGCTCCCCACCCCACCCCCCCATCCCCCAAAAACCCCTCCCCCATGTCATCATGCTTCCTGGAAGGAATCAATTCATGAAAATACTCCTGCTGCTCCGGGTCTGCAAAGATCATCCAAACCAATCGACCTGCTGCCCTACATTTAACTGCCGAGGAGTGTGACGTGGCCAGGGAGCGGAGGCGTTCACCTGGCCACTCACACACGCCACACACATTTGCAGACGCTCTCGTCGTGACCTTTGGACCCCAGCCATTTCTGACCGCTGTCCAATAAGCCATCATGATGACTCTGTTTATGCCCCCCCCCCCCCCCCACTCTGCCCGGAGGAAACCAGAGGAGAAGATCCAGAGCAAGCCAAATTAGTGCCTGCACTCCTCCACCCCCTCCACCCCACCCACACTGAGTGAGTCTCCCTGCCCTCAGCCCTCACATAAACACATCACAGGAGGTCAGATCAGATTTTGAGACTATGAAATCTCCATTACTGAGGAACAGAAAAATGTCCTAGTAATATGGTACTAAACCATTATTATGAGACGGTATCTCCTTATTGACTTACTAAGTACTGCATCATATAATTGTTCCTAAGTATAGATAATTATTGTTATTTATAATCACAAAATTATAAGAATCTGTTCCATAATTATGACAAAACAACTCATTCAGCTTTCATGGAGCTTTCAACCATATCAACCAAACATACATAATGTCTTTATCATAATAGACTAATCTGTAGGAGGTGTAGAAATTATATCTTAGTAACATAGGACAGTAGTTACCAGCCTGGGGGTCAGGACCCCCCCCCCCCCATTGGGGTCTAAATATAATTTGTGTGATTAAGAAAAAAGGAAGACAGAACATTACCTCTTTATTATTGCATCAAATACATTAACTAGTACCAAATGTAAATGTAAGAGGTGAACGTCATTCTTCAGTTGAAGTGCTCACAGCTCATGCATCCAGCCTGTGATAGGGGTAGTGAAGTAGGTACGGCTTAGACATAAGGTCACAGGCCGACATGATAGGAACCAGTGACACAGAGGACTGAAGATACAGAGGATCACAGCATGAATTACTGTATGTTCAGTATAATTGGTTTCCAGATTGCAGGATCCTGTTGCTGTTCCAGTGGAAAAATATGTGAATCAGTTGAAATATGTAAACAAACAGTTTCCTTCAGTGGGTCTGTCTCACACAATGTCTGATACTGAACAGTGGCTGTACTTACTTTGGCTGCTACTTCGCTTTCTGTAAAGCACTTAAAGAAGAAGTCATTTGACTTTTTTTTGGGATTTCTGACCCATGTATCGTACACGTCTGCCTCACCGTCCACAGGAACGAATTAGAGGTGGTGAAAGCAAAAGAAAGGACATTAGCAGATGGACAAAATTACTCCCCGTGCCTGAAATCTAGGTCAGGCAGAAGTGGCTGCATGTGTTTGCCTAAGCCAACAACTTTCCCTGTGTTTCCCTCATGCTTTATTCATCGTGGCACCATGGGGCTTGATGTAATGCAGTGTCTCCAAGACATTATTTTGGATGTACAGAAGTCTCTCAGAAAAGCGAGCCATGTAGGACTGCGACGCTGACAGCTGTCACTGCAATGAATTCTTTTGTTTGACTGTTGCTGCTTTAGAAAACCCTCTTCTTCCTCCTCAGTTTTATTTGTTAGTTTTCTGGAGATAGGGGTTGTTTTCAGCACTGTGTCAATATCTGTGTGTTTTTATTTATGCATGGATCTATTTACTGCAAGATTATGATATACAATTCATTTTATACTTTGTAAACATTACTTGATGTCACACATTGGTAGACAAAAGCTTTTCATTTATAGCGGCTAAAGATTTTACTGTGTGATATCACAACCGTGGCTAGCAGATTTGATTAGCTTTAGCTGGTTAATTAAGCTAACGCTTTATAAGTTGGTTTAAAACAGTCTCCCGTTGACTTTTTTTGTGTTCCAGCTGATTTGTTTTAAAACAAGCACCATGTAGTCTTAAATATGATGACTTAATACATACAACTTTTATTATGTAAAAAAAACTGAGACTAAAGCTGCACTACCCACGCAAAAAGTTAGCATCATTAAAAGTTGCTAATTCATGTAGAATACATGGAAAGAAGAAACAGCTCTGTTCTTGTATGGCAGCGGACAGTTACTATAATAATTGATGAGGAAAAATAACCTTGTTTGGCAGCTTATTGCTTAAATATTTCTTAACGGTATGTTTCACTTTTAGTGTTACAAAAGAAAGCTTCTATAGCGAGGACAAACATCTATATCTTTGCCTCTGCTGAATAATTTTTATTCAAATCTTGACTTGCCGAGTTAATGAAATTGAGTATAGGCTACTGTACAGAGAGAAATGGCTGTGATTCTTAAAATTCTCCCTAAAACCAGGCGATCTTCAGCCTTATGTCTGTACCATCTGATATTATTTGAAGATTTGCTTCGTTAGTATTCAGCATCGCCTCATAAAAACTGAATGGCTTGTGTGACTAAATCACCTCGAAGGAGAAGGGCTTACTCATGCTGGATGACTCTGACCTACTATTATAAATTAACAAGATATCAGTGAGTCACTGGGTGATTTGTTGTGGTGATGTCATGTGTTGCCTACTAATGCGTTGAGATGGCCAGGAGACGTTCTGTCACACAACCCTTTCATCTGGTTTTCCAGGATGCTGGTGGTGTCAACATGGTCATTCACTTACAATTAACATCTCTGCTGCCAATTTGTTGCTGTTCATAAAGTGATTTCAAAGTTTGTATTCCAGTAAAGCGGTTCAAAAATCCCCAAAATCAGAGTTTACCTAGCATGGTCAGCGGTGTGAGGATTATCCAGCGTAACAGTGGACTCTCAGTAGATGAGAGATGTTACTATGGATTTTTTTTGGTCCGTCTATGGTGTGAGCACCAGAATTGATTTGTTTTATTGGTCACCAGGGGGCAGCGGAACAACCTGTAAACACAACACTTATATATTATTACTGTCTAAAGCTGCTGTGGTGAACATGTTAGCAAACAATTAGACACCTAGCTGATACAGATCAACTTATTAAATTATTAATTATTACTGTTTTGACTGTCGAATGCAAAATATACATTTTCATTTCCTCTAGTTAGCATTGGTTTGGTCTCCACCAACTCCAGAGGAAAATATTTGGTTCTTAAGCTGCTAAATGCGTCTCTCTGTTTACCAGCTGTTGCTAACTGCTAACCACCAAACAGTAAAACTGCATCACAAAAAACAAAACAATGAGCTAGCATGAGTCCAGTGATTGTTCCCAGTGGATTCATCACTATGAGTGACCTCTGTCCAATTACATATAGTCATTTGATAATCATTACAGTAATATAAAAACACTGACTGTTGCAGCTTTAAGTGGACTGTATGTGCTTTTGTAACTCGGCTTAACCAGCTTTAATGGTTCAGTCAGGAGAAATCATTGACTACTTGAAATTCATATTAATTGAAAATAAAAATGAATAAATTAATAACTGGCTCCCAAAATATTCATAGGGAAAATATTACATATAAAATAATCAGTAACCTTTGTATGTATAAATAAAGATAGAACATGTGAACTTTTTCTAACTTTGTTCTTAAACTTACTTAAAAAGAGAGAAAAGTCCACAACACATCTCAAATCCTCTCCCACTTGGGCTTTGATAAGTCAAGGATGATATTCTCGTCCTGGCACTCGATCAATATCTCAAAGCTGACAAACGTATGGTCACAGCAGATAACAGATAAGTCCAAGTCTTTTTTTTTGTGTACTTCACTTACAGACTGTCACATTGTACCTGCAGGAGACCCCTCTTCACCCCTCTGTACCTCCTCCAACACCCCCTGCCTCGCCCTTCCTCATCACCCGAGTTGCTCAGACCTCGGTGACACTCAGAGATAAGGGTGTTTGGCTCTCCAGCTGTCATACCTGGTGCTCCCACAGTTTGGCATTGTGTGAACTGTCCTCTGCCCCTGAGGAGAGAGAGAGAGAGGTTTGTTTGAAAATGTTTCCATTTGACATTTCAACATTCAACACATACTTCGTTTGAAATTCAAAAAGTTTAGTGTTGTGCCATCACCAGTGGAGCGCTGCCAAGCGTGGAAGGCACTTCGTCTCAGAGCTGGAAATACACAATACACATATGGGCCGTGCCATGGCATCTACCCAATTCACACAGATTTACATAGAGTTAAAATTAGAGTATAGCTTATTCTATGCAAGTATAAACCTCCATATTTACTGATTTATATCATGTATTAAATCTTAACTGAAAGATTTGTTTTTCAGGAGAGTCCTGGTGATGACAAAACCATCACATATACTCTCAGATTGATCCACAGCATCAATATATATGTATATTGTTTTTTACTTGTTGAAATCACCATGTGGGAGCTAATCCAATGAATTAATATTTGATGAGATGTTAATCTAATACTGTGTTCTGCACAAAATGCGATGCCTCACAGTGAGTGTGAATTCCCACTCTCCCAGCCCCCCCACCCCCACTGCTAATCAGATCAAAATATAGATTGTCTTTTTTCAGGCTGTATTCAAATTACACCCTGTTTATATCTCAGCAGCTGTAGTGTCTGATGAGTATCAAAATGCTGAGTGACGAGGTTTCATGTTTACATGACAGATTTTCATGTGTAAAAAGCTTTTTTTGACAGAACGAAGTCTGTTTTTCCTTTTTTGTTGCTTACGTGACACATTTCTTATTCAGATTTAGTAACAGTAAATTGCTCCATGTGAACTGGTTAAAAACAGAAAGCTATAATTTGTGATTCATTTCCATTTCCAAACTTCTCTAAACTAAACAAAGACTTTATGACCCAGAGAACTGATATGCACAACAGACAAGTTCAGGACAGCGTGCTAGACTGGTGGGTTCTGATTTAATTTCACCGTCGCATCAACAACATCAGGGCTAATTAATTAGAGATGATGACGCTTTCCTGACTCACTGCTGCTTTCACTCAGAATGTATCTTCATTCAAACACCTACAGGTTCTGCTTTTCCAGATTTTTGGTAAAAAAAAATCAAAACAAAAAACAAAACAAAACTTGCAAATTCACAGATTTACATTTTGTCTAAACAAACACGGTAACAAAATCCCATAAGGATGATAAAAAACATAACAAAAATAAGAACTGTTTTCCAGTTGGCAAAACTGCACATGTGCCAAAATCATGTTATGTTCTTAAAATTGCACAATCAACTAAATCACATAATAGAGCCAAAAGTTTAAGAAGGAGGAGACTCTCGGGTGATAAGTCGAAATAAGGGGGGGGGGGGGAGAGGGGGGAGACACTGAGGTCAATGGCCAGACTTGAACCACCAGCATTGCAGTAACATGATCAGCATCTTAAACCCTTGTCCACCAGGATGCCCCAAATAACTTTGATATAGTCTGCAAAATAAACAGAACTCAGTGGAGAGAAGCAGAAATCATTAAAAGTTAAGGAAGTGCTGTTGCGGTTGTGATCACTGCATCACTGCATTTGCAGTCTCACATCATACTCAAGCATCAAACTTTAAAATTCACAAAATGTCCTTTAAGAAAAAACAACCCTCATAAAAAAGTGCTGTGTGAACAGGCTGAGCCAATTCATCAGCATCTTGCACCTTCCCTCAATTAATCACATTTCATTTAAGCTTCAGGATGTTTTCAGCTACCATTAGCAGCTAACAGGGCTGACCCATATTCTGTCATTCTCATGGGACAAAATTACATTCAGTCTCGGTTTAATGTTTCCAGCAAACATGATGCAACATTACATAAAAATCTGCTCTTTTGCTGTTAGTGTGACATCACACCTTTCGCCGATCATTATGTGAAGTACGTAAAAGTGCTGTGAGCATCAAGCGGTGAACGAGTGGTCTTCACAAACTTGCTAAAGTGAATAAAGAAAATGCATCTGACCAACATCAGAGCAGCTAAGCAGCTCTGATGTGAAGTGAAATTGGGGGTTACCATAGAGGCAGACCGGGGAGGGGCCATTGTTACCATGGGCGACTGGCTGAGGTGACCCAGATGACACTTGGTCTGGTCTGATATCATCCAGAAAAGCCATTACACAGAGGTCTGTTGTCAAATCATTGTCACACCCCTGACTGAATACAAACTGTATTATTGCATGATGGACAGACATAATTCAAGTTGTGCATGGAAGAAAAAAACAAAAAAAAAAAGGATCAGTGTTTACCTTTCGTCAAGCACAGCGTCTCCAAATACCGCATTGTATTAGCTGTGTGTGTTTGTTTGGAGGTCGGCCTGAGCACGGCTGGCAGCCAATAAGGAAAAGTTAAAACAGTTCAACAGATGCATGTGGCCGCACAGGGGAGGGCAAACCATGTCAAAACACAGACACGACTGCTGCTGTGCTGTTTATTTAATAAAAGCTGGCCACTGGATCACACGTTTGATATGGATTTTTCACACCTAAAGGTCCCGTTTGTGAGAGGAAAGAATGAAATCAGACCATCTACAAAGTAGCAACCACCTTTAAAGGAACAGTTCGACATTTAATTAAAAAAATTTCATTTGCAGTTACTTTGCATTTTTCGCTGAGAAAATGTTACGACACCTAACTCCCCGTAAAATTTATTTTTAAGTACTGCGTAAACAACAGATACATATAATGTATTAGCTGGTATTTTTTGGAGGGGATGGTAGGCGTATTTTTGACATTTGAAGAGAGCTGCTACCACCTGCTTCCAGGCTTCCATGCTAAGCTAGTCTCCGAACTCCTAAACTCCAGCATTCTCATTTACATAACTATTTGGCAAGAAAGTTTATTTTCCAAACTGTGGAAAATATCATCTTAATGATAATTCTATGATTGCACTTGACATTTAGCTCACACCCTCCTGGTAGATACACGAGCCTTTGCTTCATGTAAGTGATATTCTGTGAAAATGCTTAACAACGATTGCAAAATAATGAAATGAAAATGATTGTTGCTGCCATAAGATTGTTTCCAGCTACTGTGCATTTAAATCAGAGAGGCTCGTGTTGAGGGACAGAGGTTTTACTTTACCTTTGTTCTGTGTGAGACACTTTGGCTCATAGTGAAATGCACCATATGGTTGTGTGATCATCACCTTACTGTGAGAAACATAGAAATATAATTAAGTGTATTAAACATGCTGGAGCACAGGGTTTTTTTTTTTAGTGTACAAAATCATCAATTACCACAATACGCGGATTATGCATGACTTCCTGTTTTGATTTAACTGTACAGGCTCTATTGAATATCCACCTGCCTCATCTTCAGTGAGATCCTCTAAATCTTAACATGATATCCAGCACCAGAAGCCACATATAGCGCACATTTTCATCAGTTCAACCAGCATCCATATTCAGAATCAAAACAAGCATCCGCTTTAAAATGGCTTTCCTCAATCTAATCGCACTTTGACAGGAATGTTTGGTAGTCTCCTCTTTGCTTTTAAAGGCTCCCTCTGCCTCCCCAGAGAGGGTAAGAGTGGGCGACGCTGGCTGAAAATAGCACTTGTCGAGAAAGGATGAATCAACGCTGCACCTTATGCTTAATTAAAGATTAACGAGAAATTGCTTGCTGGTGTGGAGGTTTCTCAAAGCCTCACTTTACTTCTCTGATTAGGGTTATGTAACACTTGTTAATACTGCATGGACCATGCTAAAAAAGTAATGACATCTGCCAGTGTGGCAGCATCAATCCTGTCATGGAAGACTGCAAAATCTGAAGCTGGTGCGTTGCCAACACATTGATTAATTGGCTGCTCACAGCTGCTAAATCACTTGAATTATACGGATTTGTACTAAATGTAGCTGATTAATTAATGAACCCTCCATGAGAAGGTCCAAGTGGTGGACCTTAATTTGTCTCCGCTTTGTTTGAAGCGCTGACGGATGATTTTCTTGACTGAGTGCTAATGCCACACATGCTGCTGCACTCAGGACCTCTACACGTAAAAATGGTTCACTCAGTTTTCATCTTTCCATAAACACAACAGAGGCCATTGATGACATCTTTTCTTCAAGCAGTTTCATTTCATAGCAGGAATAACATGGGCTGGGTATCAATTGAAATTTTTAGATATTGTGGGCAAACATGATAGTTTTGGTCATTTGGCAGGGGTGCCAGAATGAAATATCTTTTTTTTTTTGAATCCTCATACTGAAGAATATTAAAATGTTTTTCAACAAAACCTCTATTTGACATAAAAAGCAATAACTTTGTCTCAAAACATGCTGTAGCTGGGCAAGAACTTTACTGAAGTAAAGTAGTAACACAGTGCAAAGGTAGACTGTAGTAAAACAAAAAAACTAAGTTTTGAAGGTAAATTACAAACTCGAACAAAAACAAAGAAACATCAAAAACTAAAGCAAACAACACCTTACAGGCGGCTGGGCCGTGGTTGCCTAGGCAATAAGGCAATAAATGCCTAATTGCAAATATGCAATGAGGTTTTCCAACAACTTCTAATTAAAACTTGTGCTCAAAAAACATTGTTGTGTGTTGTCAGATGCACTTAGACGGGGAAATCTCTAATGGTTCTACTACATTAATTAAATCTGACTGGCTTACAGTAAGAAATTATATAATAATTTTCTTCCTGACAATGACGAGCACCTTCACGTTTACTAAAAACGCACTTATTTATGGACACGGCCAGTGGGAGTAGTTGCAGCACAAGGAAAGATTACACACATGTACACTCACACTTGGGAACTGCCTAGTACAAATACAGTCTTGGCAACTGAGCTGTGAAGCTCACTCACTGGCACCGTGACAGTAGCTTTTGGAGAAGGGGAGCACACTTCCTTTGTGCAACACAAGCCAGTGACTTCTCTAGTCTTCATGTTTCCAGTGTCTTGTCCTCTTGTACACCTACTGATCTCAGCTACCACGATGCAGCCTTTAGATCCTCATAAATAACCAACTGTGTGCCCAGAAAGCGTAAGGGGTCTCTGACCCAGAGCAGGGTTTACAGCAACTGCTTTCTTGCTCGGCCCTTCGTGACTCATGCAACGTATTTAGCATGAGTCACTACACTGCAGTCCACACCTTTGAGAGCATCCGAGTCTGAAAAATGCCTTGAAGGATGGTTGAAGCAGATGTTTTTGGATACAGCCTGTTCTGGGGGAGTCTTGTCCTTAAGACTGATGGGTCGCAGTAAAGGTTAGATGAGGATGAGTAAGAGTGGAGGTACTGTGAGATGCACAGGCAGGACAAACTGCAACCACTGGGGATTTAGCTTTCAATCTGTATTTATTTGTGTGTGCAAGGAAAGAGAAGAGCTAGAGAGAAGTGAGTCGATGCTTAGACTGTCAGTATTTACAATGGCAGAGGGTTGGGGCACATGGAGACAGCTGGTCAAATTATAGATCTCATAATATATTCACTGGCAGTGGAGAAAGTGTTAAAAATGCCAAAACAGCCTCACGCTTCTGTAGCTGTTCATTCCCACAAACTGTAAAAACCACAACATGCTGCAAGAAATGTCCTCTGTCTGATGAAGCTTCTTGGATAATCAGGAAACCTCTTGTATAAACAGTATTACGCTTAATTTAATAGCTGATGGACAGAAATTATTGGACAATAATCTTGGACTAAACTGACCATTCACTAACTTGATTGCAGTTTGGTGCAGACAAAAACAAGTCTTTAATCAATTTCAACCAGCAACCATCGATTTTGTCAGCTCTGACTGGGCATAGCAGATTTGGTCAAGTGTAGCTTGTTAGTTTATTAAGCTAACATTAGCTTCATGAATTGGTTTAAAACACTATCACTGGCTGACTTATTAACGCTTAAAGCTAGCTTGTTTTAAAATGAGGCTCCTGAAAAAAGGTCTTAAAATATGCTCTAAAGGGGCTAGTTATAAGTTCTCTGCCGCTGAACGTGGTTTCCTGCCGGGAGCAGGTGGTGGTGATTGTCGCTTGACAAGCATCAGCAATCATTGTCTTTATAATACAAGAGGGGACGGGCTGGGGCTAGCTGGTTAGCATGCTAGCTTCAGTAGAAGAAAAGACATGATAGAGACAAGAGTAAACATGTTGCTCTTCACCACTGGAGACAACCCTTGGTGTGTAAAGGATTGAAGTTTGATGCTGAACTCACAATGTTTCTTCCATAACAGCTGTTAATACTAATACTGGCTATGTAGCAATAGCAAAACTTACAAATAGCTCCTTTAATAGCTACATACATAATATTAGACTAAGGCTGAAACAGCATTTTCCATGTAAAAAGTTAGCATTCTCACCAGTTGGTTCTTTACACTGCAACATAGGAGCAATGTAGAGTTAATCCGTCGTATCATTAGCATGCCAAGGAAAAACATAGATGAGAGCAGTAGTTAGCTAGTTAGCAGGACATGCTAACATTTACAGCTTATGAGGATATTTAATCAATTCCATACACATGTATTTTGGTTTTTGAGAGGGTTAAAACCCTGTTTACTGCTCTTACCACAGCCCCATGCACCACTTTATTTAATCTGACCTGATTTACTCGTCTTCTATTCGCTGAGTGAGTTTCACAGACAATTCACTTGTAAACCTGTTCCAAAACCCATTGTACGTTTTGAGATTTTCCAGGAAACCTTGGCCAACGTCTCAGCTCCAAAATGTCTGTTTGGAGACATGCAGTTTTCATCCAGCAGCAGCAAGGAATAACAATGAACATTTATCCATTTAGTAAAATGCACACCATGAATTCCGTCTGTGTCACAGTGAAATGGTGTAATGGTACAGTTTAATTGCAGAGTGTCATTACACTGTGGGGTTTTGTTATGGATGACAGTGATGGGCTTATTATTGGACAGAGTGATGGATAACTTACAAAGCTGTACTGTACAATACATAGTACATTCTGTACTCAGTGCACCATAAGGTGGAGGCGATGTGTGTGTGCCAAAGTTAAAGCTATGCTCTTTAGGTCTTAAAATGTGCACATTCATTCTATAATTACCTCTACTTTTATGTGCATATGCACATTGGTTAAATGATTTAAAAAGTCAACTATCTTCTTGACAGCTGGTGATGAAGACACTGAGATGTGGTTGAAATCCAGGAAAAGTGGACCCAAAGGTAATTAGATTTTTTCTGTCCAATTATTGTTTCCAGATCAGTAAACAGCCAGGATCAAGAAAATCAAGTTGTTTTTCTTTTCTTTGGATGGGGCACATTTGCACAATGTTGCTTTGAATAATTTATATATTTGACTTTTTTTTTTTTTTACTTTGCTGCTCTTCTTTACATCGCAACTCACTTTACTTATGAAAATATTCTTGTAACCCTCTTGGTTTTACTCTTGTAATGTATTGCAACAGTGTTACCACAAGCCTTAAATATTTAGTGGTACAGGACATACATCTCAAAGCAGTCTGCACAACAACATTTTTAAAAGGCAGGGCTGTTCATTACGGCCTCCCTTTAAAAGGCGCGTTAAGTAGTGTTTTCTTCATCAGTGTGCCTGTGCGTTTTATGAGGCTCTTTTCATAGTTTGCTGCAGAAGGCATAATGCTCCATCACGTGCCTGCTGGCCTGCTCCGTCTGCCCACTGGAGCCCCGGCTGGCTTCAAAGCGCTCCTGTCGCCTAATGATAATGAATGCAGTGTGTCTGCTCAATGTGCTTAGTGGCGCACTGTCAATCTGTTCCACTCAGACTCAGGTTTCAGTCTGCTCTTGCTTTACTCTCTCTGCAGGAGCAACCGCTGCCAAGAAAGACAGTTTTCCTAGTTTGTTTGCCCGCTGGACGCTCTGAGTTTGTTCTCATGGACACTCTGCAGTAACAATGCGTTTGTGACCCTGTGGTCCAGAACAAAGGAATGCTCTTTAAATCCAAATCAAACACTGTAGTCAGCAGTTTGATACAATGCTGAACTCCAGCACTGTTCTTCCCCATGGCTTTTGCAAAGGCATCCAGGATGTGTAATATATTTCAAAGCTTCATAAAGATAGTCTTTGACTGTATGAAAGGATTGATGAAGAAATCAATAAATAGGCAGGGTATAGCCTGCTGGGTCATTAATAAAACACTAAAGGAGTCCTTTCAAATGTGGCTTTTTGTGGCCTGTCCTCACTGGGTCAAAGCAATCTATTTATGCTTCTTCCTCACCCCTGCTATCTCCCTGTCCACTCCTATAGGTCTCCAGATAAAAGAGGGCTCATTGTGAACAAAGCAAAGGGTTTGACAGAGCTTTGAACACCTGCAGCGGACCAAACCACTCTGTTTGCTCAGATTCGATAAAACAGCGGTTATCTGACAGTGGGCGAGACCGTTCGGTTATGAGAGAGATGAGAAAGGACCATGAGAAATTTCACTGCCACTTAATGATTGCGCACGTGTCATGACCAGCATTTAAGCCTCTGAATGCTATTGAAATATCCATCTTGTTGCATAGATACCATACAATTTTCATACACTTCTTTTAATGTGTAATTTGAAAAAGCATCTTATAACAGAGGCTTCATAATCTCCTTGGATGACAATAACAACCCCCGTGTAAATGATATTTACATCCAGATCGAGAGCATGTGCTGCCAGAGATGGTGCGATAACTTCTCCGGCTGAGATGTTGCTATGGGAACATGACTCATCACAAGTCTTCCTGCTTTACCTGTGGCAGCTGCACAGTACTCATGAAAGCTATTTCATGCTCCTTTTGTTTGCCAACCAGCAGTGCTGAGCCTCAATTTTCAATAACATATCATATCAGATGTCTGGGAAAACACAATGAAACACAGGTGCTAAAAAGGCTTTTGTTGCGAGTTGATTTTTTTTTTTCTCACAGGAGATATATTTATGTGAACTTAAGGACATGAGTTTGAGCATGAACAGAGCCAGGCTGTGACTGAACCAACATCAATCAGTCGGTCAGTCAGTAAGTCACAGAAGGCCATGAGCGAGGAACAACACAGAAAAAAGATTCACAAAGAAATAGTGTATGTATCAATGCTAAGTTGCATCGTTTTGAAGACTACAATATGATATATAGTTCATAAACTGTATATGTCTGAATAATTTGCTAATTGTTGCTAGTTTATCAGTGTACAATAGTGAGCATTTTAATGTTTAAATCTTATAACTACAATGGGACTGAATGGTGCTCCATAGACTTTAATGCATTACATAATTTATAATAACTCATAAACAGTTTATGTCATCATAATGAGATTATGTGCAGTTGATTAATGTGCAGAATTTATATTCAAATGGAATTAAGTGAGTTATAAAGACACTGGATGTCTAAAGAATGAAAAAATAATGTTTATAAGAGATTTCTTATTAAATATGCAAATGTGTTCAGGTTTTATAGAAACACATTGATATATAAATATACGTATATATGGTTTTTGACTTACAGGCAAGTAAAAAAAATGGCATGGAGGAATAATAAGATGAAAACAACATTAATGAATCAATTAATCTTAAATATGAAATGACACCAACAGGTTTGGATTTTCTTCACATTTTCTCAGTCTTTTCTAAATGTTCAACATACATAAGACACACACTCTTTAAATGGTATCAGCTGTCATCACAGGCAATGCCATAGCAAATAAACACACACATGGCAGATGTTTGAGCTCAGTTTTGTTTTCTGTGTGGATCTTCAGGTATGTTGGCACACACTGAGACATGTGGAGGGGGGCCCATCTGTCACAGCACTACTAACCCTGTGAGCAAAATCCTAAGCTGTCATTCACAACAGGCCCACACGTCTTTTCATCTTCACTGGCTACTTCCCAGCACTGGCGAGGGTAAAATACACTGGCAATAAATACAAAATGAAAAACAAACTGTAGCTCATACAGCAAGCGGGAGATGTCTGTCAGTTTGTGTTATGATGCCTTTAGGTGAGAGGTACGTCACTTCATGTGGGCTCCTTTCTACGACACATGGAGACTGTTTCTTTTTTTTTAATAAGAATCGCTAACCTTAAGATCAAATATTGATCTGTACATGATGGATCACTAGAGTATGAGTCGGAGCACAGCAGCCTTTAAAGGTTAATGTCTTCTGACCTTGTTTCTAACCCTATTCGTATCTCCATCCTGATACTGACTCAGTAGGAGCTGACCTATGATCAGTATGAAATGAAGCACTTCCTCACATCACCTGGGTAAAGTCAACAAAAACAAATAATACATGTGTCTTATGATTATAGGCATTTGTTTATATGGTAATTTGGTGGTTCTTTCACATACAGTAAATCCATAACAGCAGAAGTAAAAATGTCACTTTTTTTTAAACACACAATAGAAAGAAAACACCAAATGTAGAATCAATGCAAGTGATAAAAGTGACTTTCAAAACAAAAACAAAAAGGGCAGTGCTTAAAAAAAAAAAAATGGTACGTTCAAGTACCTGTGGGAAACTACATGGAATGGATTCGAAAGGCGCTCATTGCAAATACCTGATCACCTCTTGTACATTTTGGAAAGAGCCAACATAAACTAGACCCTTGGGCTACAATTAGATTCATGTGAGGATCTAGATATTGTCTGTTGCCAGACATATTCGACACAAGCTACCTTTGATACAATGCAGTCTTCCTTGCAGTGAAGGGACATGATTTAACTGTTGTGCTATAACTACATTCAGTGTGAAAATAAAGAGATCAAAGGTCAAGGAACCACACTGTATTGATCCCTGCAAACCTGCAGTCTGACTACGCTATTTATACGCACCCCGGGAGGCAACTGAGCAGAGAGACAGGCTGACAAAGTGTAGGCTGAATTAGGACTATACTAGTGGTTTTGCATGTTTTAGTCCAAAGCGTTACAACTGGGTTTTAAATTTATAACCTACTTTCAGGGCAGCTAGTGGTTAAATTAATTTGAATGTGATCTGAAAACCAACTTGCACAGGACAGAAACCTGCATGAAATAGATAATCCAGTCACTTCTATTGATTTGGTAAAGTTAGTTCTCAAACCTCACATTGCGATGCAGGTGCATGCAGGAACTGTACTGAAAAATAAGCCTTATTAATGGTATGTTCAGGTACTTGTTGGAAGAATGACAGGACAGAGCTGATGCTAGTTCATATATTTTCTTATTGTCACCAAATCCCAAGAAAAGACCAAAACCAACAATGTGTTGGTGTTTTCTGACTTCCCCTCCCCTGTTTGTGGCACTGAGCCCCATCTTACTGAAGATAGAGTATATATATATATATATACTATATATAATTTGACCTTTTTATGATGTCCATGTTTTGCTTAGTGCATCTTTGTTTTTTTGAGAATGTTAGAATATGTTATGGTCAGATTTGATTATTGTTATTAATCAAACAATAATAGAACTTTTCCAGATAAACATATGAATACGTCAAATTCAATTCAATTGTTGTTTGAAGTATCTTGAGGATTTAAGTTCAATCTAAAAACATTTATATTCTGGAGCATGGTTAACAGTAATGCAAATGACACAGAATTTGTAGAAAAACAGACAAAACAACAAATCTAATCTTTCAGTCTTTCAGCAGATGAAAAGCACATGATAAAGTGCAGTAAGGATCTGTGCACTGCTGGATACACCACGAAGCTGTCCAATGGCATCATGTCTCCCACTACTGTAGCTTGTGCTGTGACTCTGAGACAAGACATAGGCCTACCAACCACAGAGTTACCTAATGCATGACCCTGAGGTCCTCCCCAGCTCCTTCCTGGACTCAGGTGCTACTCTGTGCTCTTGGGACACTTTAGAGGCAGTGAATTTAAAAGGCGCTGTGCAGGTACAAGCTCCAAGTGACATTCCAGGTACCTGGAGGGCCGCTGGGGGATTTCACATCTGTGCTGAGATCACACTTTTTTCTGAACATCTGAGGCACCTCTCTTGCTGCCTAAAGGTGATTGGGATGTTGGTTTGTATGAAGGTCAGATGCTGTTACATAAGATCAGTGGTTGGAATGAAAAGCTGAAAGCTTTCAGAACAGTCTTTGTTATAAGGCTGAGGTCGTGAGGTGCCCACAAAGATCCATTTTACTCTCACTGTGCTCTGCTCCAGCCTTGCTCTCCTCGCAAAAACACGACACTTATTGTGTTGCTGTTTGTGCACTGAACACTGCTTGTGGCTTAATTTAGATTTGGCAAAAAAACACATGTATCAGACAGAACAATCTGATGTGTATGATATGAGCCTGTTTTGCCCTCTATAATTAGATCAGTGGGGCTGCAATTAATGATACTTTCACTTTTGATTAATCTGTTAAGTATTTTCACAATTAATCAATTAGTTGTTTAGTCTATAAAACGTCAGAAATTAGTTTAAAAAAAGCTTCAGAGTACACAATCTTCACATTGCTCTTTTGTTTATCCAACAGTCCAAACCAAAACATTATCCCATTTATAATGGAATAAAATAGAGAAAAGCAGCAAATCTGAGAAGCTGAAACCAGAGAATGTTTGGTGTTTTTCCTCAGTAATGTTTCGACATGATGAATCAAATACCAACATATTTGTCGAAGGACTAACACAGTGGTTTCTAGAGTATAAAACATGGGGTGGAAAGAAAAATCCTACACCACTATTTGGTTTAGCAAAACTACTGACACTCTCATCAGCCTTGGCTGTACTTAATACAGTGCTAACAAGCAAATGTTAGTATGCAACTATGCTAGGCTAAGAGGGTGAACTGATGAACACATGCTACTTAACATCAGCATGATAGCAAGCCACCACCTGGTTAAAGTTTTCACTTAGTCTGTTAGCATAATAGCGCACTAAACTAAGATGGTAAATATACCTTTAACATGTTAGCACTGTCACTGTTAGCATGCTAGTATGCTGATGTTAGCATTTAGCTCAAAGTCCTGCTGTGTCTATATGGCCTCACAGCTAGCTAGCATGTCTATAGACTCTTGGCCTTGTTGATCATTTCAGCACCTGAGATGAATTGACAAACACTGACTGATCTACAGGCTGAGACCTGTTCTCAGTTATGTGTATTAAGAGTAAATCATTGAAACTATTTATCAAGCACAAATACCAATTGAAGCTTCTGAAATGTGAGGAATTGCAATTTAAACTGAGAATCTTGGTGTTCATGGATTGTTGGTCTGACATTAAATACTAATTTAATATGGCATTCTTGCCTCCAGGAAATTCTGATCGGCTATTTGTCACCATTTTCTGACACAGCATGGACTAGACAGTTAACAGATTAACTAAATTGGTGATTTGGTGAGGCATGTTACGGTTGCATTAAGGGCATTTAATCCTCATTACACCTAACTGTGCATGTCCACCTAATGTTATCTCTAAAGGATTCCCCTGTCTACTTCCTTACTGTCCCTCCATGCTTGAGATTGACTCTGACTCATGATCAATTGTAATTATGTGTGTTTTGCCCAAACTCAGAGCTGGAGATCAGCTTCTTTCCCCTTTCTGCTTTTGTTACATCATAAACCAGCTTTAGTTTATTTAGTCCATGGTCCTTGTGACCCTCTTGGACAGTGGTTGGTAATCAGTGGGTATCCTCTTGTGACTGAATTAATTTGTCAAACTGCTACAGGCTGTTGAGGGATTTTGGAGGACACCTGAAACAGCAGTAGCTGATTACTCAACTCACACAAAAGCATCCTCTCAAAGCAATCTCATTTGTGGCTCTAAAGCTTGTGTTCTGTGCTTCGCTCTGATACCTCAGTTAGGTAATACACCGGCGCTGAGAGTTATATTGGAGGTGACACCCCATCAGGCCTATAAATAGCTTTGCACTTTTCCCCCAGGAGCCCAGCTGTAGCTCTCTCCCAGGCATTTGATCTCTAGTTTGTAGGGGACTGACATCACCCACCGCTGCCTTTGTCTCTCTGACTTTCTGACTCCTGCACACAAACACATGTGCAGAAAAACACATGCTAAGGAACACACTGGCACCCCGGGTGCTGTAGTAGCTTCATTACAGCTGGAATACTATAGGTGAAAAAGGCTTTCATCAGCGGCTGTGATGGTGATGCTTTTAAGAGGCAGTCACTTCACAGATAGTTCGCCTTAGGGTTTCCCTCAACTACATCTAATGATGACTCACCTATTCACTTTAAATACTCGGCTATGATGGCTACAAGCAAGGCAGCAGGCTCAGAGTAAAGTGAGTTCTGTGGCAGCGCATCACTCTTAAATAAATAAAACTGTTCACTTAATTGGAGGGGATGGGGATTCAGGCACAAGCCCAGCACAAGCCTCATAACAAGTGGGTGTATGAAGCGAATGAAAACAAAAAAAAGATATACAGAAGCCCTGCAGGCTGCGTCTGACCCCAGTGAGTCACTGTCTACACAAGCTTCTCCAGAACTGGGTATGACTCAGTGATGAGCACTAACATTACTGAAGTGCACTTGTGGTGCAGGCTACAGTGTGTTACTCCACTTTGGACTGGGAACCATTTTAATGCTCAGTGTTTTATGCCATGAATTATCACAACAATGAAGGTTATAATTTCCTAGAGCTTTAGTGCAATCATTTTTCTTATAGACTTTTCTTTATTCTACAAAAATGTAAGGACATAGTTACACATAGTAAACAAACACAATAATAAACATTATAAACAAATGAAACATAACAATCCACCTTTGTAGAGGGTGTATAAGTAACAACTACAGACCAGCTATTAAAAGGTTCGGGTTGCTGCTTTTGGTACCACACAGTTTATAATGAGCTTACTGTTTCAGTTGTGGCTTGACTAATGGTTAATACATTGTTTACTAATGCTTATAGATCAGGTAGAGGCCATTAACAACACCGAATTTTGGGTTGCCAGATTTAGAAAAAAATCTGGGGTTATATGTTGTAACTATTGGTTTTATTAATGGCTAATATACCATTTACTAATGCTTTATTGATCAGTTATAAACCATTAAATAAGAACAACTTCAGGGTTGTCAAGTTACCAAACTCCAACAGCTCATCAGACCATTTACCTACTGCGAAAGGTGAGAAACTCAATAATTTATTAATGACTCGGTACCACATATAACTGCTGACAGATGGCTTATTAAGAACTGACGAACCCATTATTATTAATGTATTTTTTTTTATTATTTATTAATGGATCACTAACAATTGTACCTGCATTATTACCAAATAGAAAGAAAAGATTCTAAAGAGCTTTTCTACAACCTGGCAACCCAAAACTTCTTCTCACTATTAATTAAACGCTTTATAATGGGTGTCTTATTTTTAAATTAATTAATATGTAGAATGTCTCTCTTTTAGTTTAAAATGAAAAGGGGGTCAGACACACAAATTATGGCTGGCGTGTCTGCTGCCAAGAAATGATGTTAACCCTCAGTGTTAGATGTTTCCACAAAATTTGACACTAAAACACTGGTTCAACAGTCTTTTTTTTTTTTTTAAATGCTGCTGACTGATGAGTCACAAACTCAATCAACACGGAATGACAAGAAATCAGGGGGTTGTAATTGGCAGTGACAGTGCTCAGTGTCCTCCCCAGAAAAAAAGCTTCAGTGTGCAAAAAAACGAACAAAAAACAACAAAACAACAACCGCAACAACAACAAACTAAAATATGTTAAAACAAAATACAACATTTATTTCTGTAACTCAGATTCATTGTCTTTTTATTCACAGAGTGCTACTGACCAAAGATTCCTGGGTCATGTTCTACCAACATCAGCATTCTCTTGTAAATAGTAGCCCTGTTGTATATTTTTGCATACCAGTCACAAATTATAATACAACACGTTGAATCTACAGTAGCCACTGGCCTATAAATAATTCATTTCAGGAAAGGGATCTATTTGCCCCTCTGATGCGCGTGTGCACCTGGTGCCATTTGGCCACGGCGGACGCGTCTCCAATTATCCAGAAGCACATCCTTGGATTTCCCTGCACCCTTTGCCTCCAGATCCACATCGATTGGAGCGAAGCCTGATCAATGCGGGCGACACGAGAAACTCTTGCGTGAATAACTTATATGGGGTGATTGATTTGCATTTACGCACAGGTTTGCGCACCGAAAAATCAAACAAGACATAAACAGACTCTTAGAAATACTCCAGCATGTAGGGAATAAGGTGACTTTGGGGCGTTTTTGTGCCTAGGACAAGTTGTTCCCACGTCTCTGGGTGTGATTAACGTTTCTTCACGTGGTCTGGCCTATGTAAAGATGATCATTCACTTCACTAGGCATGCTGCTTCCTACCCTGGTCCTCCTCAGTCCTCCTACCAGACCTGTATGTGCCTGATGTGTGGGCCGCCTGCACGCTGTTTAAATGGTCGCAGCTGCTGAGAGACATGCCACACAAGCCTCACTCCTGCGCTCGGCGGGTGTTCATGGGAAATAATCGGCAAGTTTGAAGGAGGGAGATGGTGGTTCAGCACGCTGGACAGCGCTCGTGGAAGTTGGAGAGGACAGCGGCGCGCGGACACACGAGGATTTAATAAATTTGGGGGATAGAGATGAGCGACGGGTGACCATGGTTGATTTGAAGTGTTTATTGTCGACAACAGGCGCAGGTAACCCGAGAGCGGACTTTCTGGAGTGAGACATGGACTTTGCTGAAATTATTTTCGCTTTGTTCATCGTCGTGGTCGCGGTCGTCTCGCTGTTGTCAAACTTGTTGGTGCTGCTATGTTTCGTCCACAGCACCGAGATACGCCGACAGGTGCCCGGTGTGTTCACCATGAACTTGTCCTTCTGCAACATACTCATCACTGTTCTCAACATGCCGGCCACTCTGCTGGGGATTATCAGGAACCAGCAGCCTTTTGGGGATTGCATTTGCCACACGGTGAGCTTTCTGGAGACTTTTCTGACCGCCAACACCATGTTGAGCATGGCAGCTCTCAGCATAGACCGGTGGATAGCGGTAGTCTTCCCGCTCAGTTACTCCACTAAAATGCGCTACAAGGACGCGCTGATCATGGTGTGCTACTCCTGGCTCCACTCCTTCACCTTCTCCCTGACGGCGCTGCTCTTCTCTTGGGTCGACTACAGCGACGTTTACGCGTCCTGCACCTTGCGGCCGAGCGAGGAAGGCAGCGACAGGATTAAGTTTACAATCTTCACCGTCGTTTTCCACGCCACTAGTTTCATGCTCTCCCTGCTCATCTTGTGTTTCACCTACCTGAAGGTGCTGAAAGTCGCCAGGTTTCACTGCAAGAGGATTGACATAATCACCATGCAGACTCTTTTCCTGCTGGTCGACATTCACCCAAGGTAGTTCACATATAATGCATTCCTCATTTATAAGCATGTTTCTCTCACAGCCCTTTGAATTACTATGCATAGTCTTGTCACTGTTTGCAGCGTGAAACAAAGATGTTTAGCTGAGCAAAAGAGGAGAAAGCAAAGAGCCACCAAGAAGATCAGCATCTTCATCGGCTCATTCATCATCTGCTTCGCTCCTTATGTAATTACAAGGTAAGTGGAATTTATAGCAACCAATAAATCATTTCATTTACTGCAAAACTTCCACCACTACGACTCTTCAAAAATAAATAATAAACGTAAAGAAACCTTCTGAATAATTAAAACATGTTTAGTCTGAATATAATGAGTAAATAACCTCACATCTGCTTCCACACTCATTGTCTTGGTTGTGTTGTACTGCAGATACAGACTGCAGACAACATCAGATCAGATTGTACACAAATGAAGTGTACAATCACACCATAGTATGTCCTTACCTAGCACCTCACTGTTTATCTTAACCTAACAGTTATTATCATTTCTCTGACCCATGAGGCGGCTCAATCATCACCTATATTGTGCTGTGAACAGGTGTCCTGCCATGTATGTTCCGCTTAAATGCACATAAAATAGAGTGGTACAATAGATATAGTACAGACAATAAAAAGGCTCCGGGGGGGAAAAGAGGAAATGCCTCAAGGGGGCTCATAAAACAGTTGTCAGCCAGATGTGGTGCTGATGATCCACCAGTGTGACATTTGTGGTGTGTGCACATATGGGAGAGAAGAGGGAGCACATTAACAGCGCAAAAAAAAAAAAAAAAGAAGGTGTTTGAGTAACTGGAGCAACCTCCTGACCGGGTCTACCCACTGGAAGTCGCCTGAGTGACCGCTGAAAGCAAAACATCAGATTATTATAATTCCTGAACATGTGCGACCTGTTCTACTGGTGCAAGTAGGATTTTCTCCTCTGTCTGTGGTTCGGCTAATGCTTCCCTTACATTTTTACATTACCTTAAATGGCAGAGCATAAGGGACTGTATGTAAATTACTGGGGTGTGAGTGGGGGCTGAACCTTACAACCCTCCCCAGCCTTATAATAAAACGTTCTATGATCCTCCCCTTGACAAAGGAACACTGCAGTACCCTCTCTCCTAATGTGATAAATAGTGTTGAACCGGCACAACAACATGGAAGATTAAAAACAAATCTAAAACAAATCTAACAAAGAAATCAAGTGACATACAATACACATTGCTGTATACATATCCTCGCCTTCTATGTGTTATTCTTTAGCATATGGAAGATTTAAAATGCCATCTCGTTTCTTTGTTTTCTGTTATTAAAGCCAGAAAGCTAAATAACGTTCATTTCTTTTGTCATTTAATTATGACATAGTAAATCCATACATACAAGGAAAAATAATATAATAGAATTTACAATTTGTATTGTATCTTGCTTTATTTCTTGGTTTGATTTGTTTTTAGCTATAGGCATTTAAAATCTTCCATACAATTAGTTTTAATCATAAAAACTTAAGATGCAAAAGGAATTTAAAATGGTGGACCATTTAAAACTAAATATGTAAGTGGAGCAATATTCTTTTCACAATATCCACTAGTTTAATCCACTAAAAGTGATTCCTGTTTATCAAATATTCCAGCGACTCCCCTTTTGGACCAAGAGCTAGGCACAGGTGACAGATTTGTGCAGCTCAAGGAAAGGCTGAAAAAACATGAACATATGGGGCGAAAACATTTCAAAAGATTGTATCCTGCTCTTAAAAAAACAATCACACTACCCTCCCCTCAGCAAAAAGAAAAAATCTATAACCGTCCTCCTTTTTTGATCTTATCTTATAATTGTCATACAGCTCCTAATCTGTTAGGTTCAGTCCTAATCCATATGATTGAAAAAAGGTTTTAATGGCAACTTTGACTAAGATGTACTTTGTTTATTAATGTTTCTGCTTCCACCCCTTCAGGTTGGCTGAGCTTCTACCTTTTGTGGACATCAACCGCCACTGGGGAATCATCAGTAAGTGCCTGACATACAGCAAGGCTGCGTCTGACCCCTTCGCCTACTCCCTCCTACGTCAGCAGTACAAGAAAGTCCTGGTTACAGTTGTCAACAGGCTGCTCCGCCGCGACCTGTACCCCTCATCTGGCCATAACAGCTCTTTAGACACAGAAAACGACTACTGTCTCCAGAGGATCAGCTAATGGCAAATTCGCGGACGTGACAGATACACACTATACGGGCCAAAAATAAAGGTTGCCTTTTGGAAGAAGAAGATGGGCGGAGAAAAAGAATGAGGAGAGAGACAGAGAAGACAGGATATTGTTAGGAAGGGAAAAGTGAGTAGATAGAGGGGACAGATTGTGGGTGGGGGGGTGAAGAGAGAGCAAAAATAAGCAAGATAGTGGGTGGAGAAGAATGAAAAGACAGTGATGAGGGGGAGGATGAACAGACAAAGAAATGAAGGAGAAGACGAGATGGGCGAGGGGGAAGACAGATAGGGAGCGACAGGGATGATGTGGAGATGCTGGCCTCAGTCAGTATTGGTAAACGAGGGATCTGTGATTCATCAGCGACAGCAAAACACACAAAACCACACAGATGCACACACGGATCAAACAAATCGATTCTGTCGGATAAGTCGCGGACCAAACCGCTGGAGACGTCTTCACTTTGAGAGACATTTATAAAGTGGCCTTTTGTACTGTACCAACCACTTTGTAATGATTTCGGCAAATCCACATGCAGTGACCTTTCTTCCGCCACAAAACACAGGGACAGTAGCTGATGGTCAATAGGCAGCAGAGTGACGATGTTTTAAAAAAACTGAAAGACTACATTGTTCCTGCTTCTGGATAATGTACCTTCAGTGAATAGATGTACTCTTAGGTGTGGAGACTCTACTGCTGCACATTTTTGCCATGTTCTGTATTGACCGTGTTAGACTACTTTGCAGTGTCATGTCAGTCACTAAATATTGATGCACTTTGTCTAAATCTCTCAGAGCTACTATTGTTACAGGAGCCAAAGGCAAATAACATTTACACCACGATATTAAAGGGTAAGGCTGGTGATATTCTATATTTTTGTTATTGTCATCAAGTGCCATGAAAAGACTTTGCCTCTCAATACTTTCCAAATTTCCTGAGCCTGCCTGTAACTTCTAGCTCCAAGAGCATTTGTTCCCGGTAATTTATTTTAAAACTGGCCATGTATATATACTCTTTATTTTAAAAGTTTGACTTGAGTACTGATTTTAAGGACTCGTGACTAGACTTGGACTTGAGGACTGATGACTCGGACTTGGAATCGAGCATTGACTGCATTCACACGCTGTTGTGTCACACGCAGTAAATGAACTCCCTTTGAAATGGTGACAGCTGTGTCATTTGTGTTTCGTGTAGAGTTTTTTTTTTTTATTTGTATGTCAAGCTCTTCGACTGTCCCAGGGTGGAGCACTGGAGCCCATCTTGGAACTTGACTCAGACTCAACCGTTAGGACTCGGGCTCAGGTAATGGAGACCTGAGTCGGACTCTCTCTCGGACTATCTTTGGTGACTCGGACATGGACTGGGACTCAAACACCGGGGACTCAAGACCCGACTTGTACTTGAGGTTTAGTGACTCAACTAAAACACTGCAATCAGGAGTAAGTACTTAACTTTTTAGGAACTATTTTTAGTCTTGGATTAATACAAGCTTGGCGCACTATTGAGTAAATATAGCAGCATTACAGTGTATGTAGGTTTGATTGTAAAATTACAGTTGCAACACTGATGTGTTTTCAGTTTCAGGACAAATCACTAACAAAGACCACTGCATTTAATTTAGCAAAATAGAAAGATAAAACTATTATTTACTGGAATGACAGGTGTAGTGGTCCCTGGCCACTTAGTCTTTGGAGCATCTTGGTTTTGACACACATTTCATTTAATTAAATCCAACTCTCTTGTGAATACAAAAAGGGAAGTCAAGTCCAGGAGGCAGGGATCATGTGAATGAGGGCATATTTGAAGATTTAGGTCACAACATCAAATCAGGAGATTGTAATCTAAAAATAGCAAAATAAAAAATAACCTTAGTATAATATACATAAACTATATGACTTACATTAATATCAAGACATGCATAGTATAACATGTGATAACAACCTGAACAGTTTACTAGTTACAAATACGTGGTTAAGTGTCAGGTAAGATGAATGGATGAATGAGGGTCAGGAACAGAGGGAGGAACACAGATAATATTTGTTAGTAGCAGGATGAGCACATTGTTGGTTTTTCATGGGTTTGTCTGACAATATGAAAAACACAGACAGAAACACCAGACTTATCCTTTAAAATGTGCGTTTGTAACTGAATGTACTAGAGATAGCCCACTTTTAACTGAAATACATTTGTACAACTGTGCTTTGTATCGCCAGTTGACTGGAGAAAATGTTTCTATGGATATTTACATGATGTTATTATATATTTTGCACTGTACAGGAACAACTTTTTTGTCTAGATGAACAGGGAGCAACGTGATGTAGCATAGGAATGCTTTCAAAGTGCTTTAAAACACACTGTTTTGTGTTTGTGCCAGATTTGAATATGTGACTTTCTCAGCTGTTCTATAATTTAACCAGAATAGCTGCTTTATTATTAAAGAAACAATTTCTTTTGGATGTATTTTATGCACATGTTTTTCCTCCTGTGAGCCACTTGCTGTTCTTTGGCAGTGTGATTAGCTATTAGTGGAATATGTGCAATAAAAGCTGTCAATTATAAAACTATTAAAAATATGAATGTTTCCACAGTAATGTCAATGAATCTAGATAATGCCCTTGGATTTAATTTGTAAGCTTGTAAATTGAATTCAAGCAGTTGCAGTTAAAAGTCTTGGACACTAAATGGCAAATGGAAATATTGTCAGCAATATTCAATATCTCAAATTGATGGATACAGGGACTTGAAAGGAAACATCATTCATTATTCTCTCAGAAATAAAACTATTCTTTGGGTTCCTCTTTCACCACCAGCCACTCACCTGTTTCTGCATTGTTTTGCTTCCATCTGCCTCACGGCCCTAATTCTATTGTAAATGATATGTGACATAAAAATTGACCGTGGTGTCACATGAACAGTCTCTCTTGCAGCAGCATTATTGCCAAGTGTAATTAAGGAGACGGGTCAAAGATCATTTTTGCAGATTAGTGATTCTGATTTACTCTGACTCAGTAATGACTCTGGCTTAATATGATACATGGGAACAGACCAACGCTAATTATTTGCAGCATTAAGTGAAGGAATCTCAATTTTTGTGGCTAACTCCACCATCACCACCAGCAGCACCTCTGAATTCGAGCAGTAAAAGCAGCTCAAGGTTGTACTGCCAGGCCTTGGCTATATTAACATATCATTCTAATTAACCCCAATCATCAGGAACTGATAAAGGAGAAACTGGCAATTAAAACTGCTGAAATGGAAAATGTATGCATGGCAAAGGTGGTATTTCACAGCTGCTTTAGTTCAAAATGACAACAACTGAGCAAGTGTCAACCAACTCTTTAAACTGTTTTCTATAGTGAGTCATCCTCAGACACTAAAGTGTAGTCACTGTATAAATGTATAATTAAGCCCAAGGAGAATTTCAAAACAGTTTACCTAACAGGAATGTGACCCAGCCAGCAAGTGCTGCATCAAGGGTAAACATGTGAACCCCTCCAAGCATTTAAGGCCACGGTGTAACTCTGAGAAAATAAATGAAATATAAAATTCAAGGAATTACAAAAAGGAATGGTTTAAATGTCACTCCACACATTAAAAAACCCTGACCTATTGTATCACTGTCTTTCCCCTGACTGAAGAAATCTACAGCCACCATGCTAGCAGCTCACAGTGGTGCTTTAAGCTAAATGCTAATGGCAACATACTAACATGTTATCAGTGAGAAAGCTAACACGCAGATATGAGCAGATATAAGCAGATATAATTCTCTTATTATGTTAGTCATCTTAGTTTAGCGGACCAGCATGCTAATGTTTGCTAATTAGTTAATTAAAACTCTACATACTTTTATGACAGAAGTTAGCACAAAAGTGATATCCTAGTCATTATGAAAACTGAATTAGAGCCTGACCTTTTGTATCATCCAGAAAAAAAGCAGCTTGTTTATATATATTTTTGACTGCTTCAATCTATTCCTTGCTGCAGGTTTTTTTGGTCGTACAGACTGGTTATTTTAACCATATACATTACCAGCTTCTTTCCTCTACCCCCCCCTTTTTTTCTCTGCTAAAACAATACACTCAGCCAATCCAACCAGAAGGTTTCCTGTCCATTCGGTTTCTGAGCCTTGCAATAATCTGCGTAATAAATGACTATGTTAAGGATCTAATTTATATTCCTGTTTTAGCTGAAGGATACAGTAGTAGTTCTTCTTTAACTCCAGCGTGCACCACCTTAAACTCACTACTCATTACACCCAGAGGGCCCAGCTAACTCTCAAGATACTCTATCCAGTCATGAACCCAGGGGTCCTGCGACTGCCTGCTTGCATGATGAATAATCATGCCTCCCATTATGCTAATATAGATCAGTTCAGCATGAAGGAGATAAGAGCATATTATTAGAGGAATGAGTAAAACAGCACTTGTAATGTAGGTAGCCATAGCAAAATTTTCTGAGTGATAGTGTCCAAGATCCTATTTTTTTCTTGCGAACAAGCTACCGTCACATCCAATAAGGATGCAAATTTCCCCAGGTTACGTGGTAACCTCTTGAGACAATCAAAGGTTTTGAATTATCTGACTATCATGGAAGTTATGATGAAAATCATTGTTCCATTTAGGAGAATTTTAAGGCTTAAAGGTCATATTTGCTGTCAGTTGCTGTTAGCAACACAGCAAACATTAACATTATGTTGAATCTTCCAATAGGATGAGGTAAAATTATGAAACTAGACCTCAAAGAGAAAAAAACATAAACAATAAGGTAGAGATAAAGTAAAGTAAAAAATAAAATAAAGTGCTCTAAACTTTGAGCTTAGCTTTATCTGTCCAGAGTATATTGTTCTGTCAGTACCACGTCTTATTACAGCTACACAACCTGCACAATACTCTTTGATTTGGTCAACCTATAGACTGTATATAAGTTACCACGCAGGTATCGTTAAGGGCGGGGTGTCAGCTTATTTGCCAAACAGTGTCATGTGACTGAAGAAGGCGCACTCCCATTAATCCAGGTAAGAGCAGAACAAAGCCGAGGGTACACGTGCACCTCAAGCAGGCCTACTTTTGATCCAGAGTCAAAACCTTCATCCAACAAAAAGTCAACCAGTAAATTATGAAGTTAAAGAAAAGGAAAAATATCCCCGCGTGCATCCCTGTTGGCCGAAATTAAAATTAAACCGCCATATTTGCTAAATCTACGTTCACATTTCCACATGTCCTCACTTCGCCTCACAGTCATTTCCTCTGTAATTTGATAGTGGACCGTAATGTGTGTAATAAAGTGGCTTTAAGGGAAGTTCACAGGGAATTTCTGCAGACTTGCGAAATTGAAACACACAAACACAGACAGCCACCCACACACACACACACACAGAGACACACACACACAGACACACACACACACACACCCTCTCGCTGCGTGTGTGAGGTGCCACATCGAAACGGAATATAAGTGTCGGAAAATGAGCATCATGCTGCTGATTCTGCTGCAGTTTGTGCTTGTGTCGTGTGCTCCTCCGCGGTGTGACCCAGGATTTCGAGGTGAAGTTTTCTCTACTTTCTATGATTTCATACTTTATTCTTGTGCGTGCATCCGGACCTGCTGCACGAGTTGGACATTGCATCTCTTCATGTGCAGGGTCTGGACGTTTCCAGATCCAGAAGCAGGATTTCATGCTGTAAAACTTTTGTGCTTTTGTGCAACTTTCGTAAACGTAAAGCTTCAAAATGAGTATGAATATGATGACTTGATGGCTTGTAGCTTGTCAGATGGTAATAATATTATAGATGAAACCATGCTTTTCAACCTCTATGATTTAAATTTATGATCATGTAAAAATGATACTTTGTTGACAGACAGGCATTTGAAAAAGCTGCTGAAGCAAGAGCAGAGGTTGATCATCAGACTACTTTATAGGCCACAGTGAGGCATTTATAAAAACCACTCTGCCATCTAGTGTCTGCCACAGTGTCAGCTAATGACATACTGATGTGTCTTGCAGGACAGTGCAAACCAACAGTGGAAGAAAAACGTAAGTATCCTTGGGCTCGGGGGAAGAGCGGTGTCATACATGGGCTGTTTGTCATCAAGCTTGCCTCATGTTGTAGCAGCTGATCCCATCTCTGAACTGTTTAAATCGTAAATGGCGTCTCCTCTTTGACTTCTGAACCTAATAGCTCTCAGTTTTTCTTTGTGGCTGTGACATTAGAGAAAGGTCAGGCCCTAAAGTCAACCCACCCTCCCTGACAGGTCAGATGACCATACAGTTCCACCCCTGTGGCTTAAGTTTGAGTCAGTGTTTTTAACAACAAAAAGGATGAGATCATAAGTCACACTGGGTGTAGTCTTAATGGAATCTGGCCTGAAAGCCATAAAACCATCATGTGTATTTTTAGATGATCAATGGCACTATGAAATATTCAAATTCTAATTTCCAGAGATAATAGAAATATTTGGAACTAGATGATTGAAGACGGCGCAGTGAAGCTCCTAAGTGTGTGATAGATGGAGATACAGACGATAACTTGATCCCTCGAAATAAGACTGGTAAAGTTAAGATTAATATGAGCTCTTTGTGACTATTCCCTAATGTTTCCTGCACTTTTTGACACTTCTGATAAACATTTAATTAGAAAATGTTCTTAAACTATCTGAATTTTATTTGGTTTACCTCAGCCAAATGCACAGATGTCCTACTGTCCTACTGCGATGACATGCCCTACACTCAGACCATGTTCCCAAACATCATCGGCCACAAGAGCCGTGAAGAGGCCGAGGCGGGTGCCGAGTATCTCCTCATAAGTGTGGTTGAGTCCCTGCTCGGTGGAGAGTGCAACCCTGAGATCCGCATGCTGGGCTGCTCGGTGTTGGCCCCGCGCTGCGAGAAGGAAAAGGTGCTGAAGCCGTGCCGCAGCACCTGTGAGGCGGTGCATAAAAAATGCAGCCATGCTTTCGAGGGGATAGAGATGGCCTGGCCTTACTTCCTGGACTGTGACCGCTTTTTTGTCAGTGACGAAGAAGGATGTTATGACCCACTGGAAGGCCTCAAAGGTGAGAGCTAAGCACAGTATCACTGTTATTGTGAACTAATCTCAGTTTATGGTTTTGATTAAGTCTACCCTCCATAAATATTTAAACTTCTGGTTTTCAGCTCTGACAGCTCTTTGTTCTGATCTGAAAGAGAAACACAAGCGTAGTCCTTTGAGTTTCAATAGAGCTTTTTTCCTCAACACGTTGTCTGCAGGCGTCTGGTTTGTACAAATGCTCATGTGGCTCACCTCAAAATAAAATCCAACTGGAACGCCTTATTTGCCCACATACACCCTCACTCAAACTTGAACCTGTGGCTATTTTCATGTGTTTTCATTAAGAGCCTAGCTTTTTAAACATTGTGTGGCAGTATTTTTGTTGTAAATTCTTAAAGTGAAAAACAGGTTTCCAAAATAGACATATAAAAATATCCTGCTGCTGCTCCCAATAGAAATCATGTGTGAGCCATATGAGAGCATGAACGTGTGCATAGACAGAACGTATTGATTTAAGCCTTTAGTGATGTCACTTTGGCATTTGTGTACAGTAAAATGTGTACATGATCATGAAAGTGTTAACGTCAACCAAATAAGTGAGCCATACTGTCTTAACCTGTGGCACTATAACAAAGTGCCTCAGTTTTTTATTGTTGTGCTAATTTTTTTTTCCGCCAAATAGAATGAGGTTCAGATGTCTGGCAGCAGGTCGGACCTGTGTAATTATTCCCATATTCATATTAATTATAAGCTGATGGTCGTTGCTGTTTTGGTATTATGTGACCTCAGGCTCTTCATACTGTACAGTATGTGTTGTTTCATTTACTTATACTGGTAAAGCAACGTGGAACAGCTTTCCATGACAGCAGGTTTCAATATAACAACAAAAGGACAGGTCTGCGTCAGAGGTTAAGAGCTGAAAAACAAGAAGTTGATTCATTGCTTTGTCATAGGATGGGAAATTACATTATGATAATTGTTACAGTTATTTTTCAGGCCAAAATGATCATTACCTGGTTCCAGCTTCTGAAATGTGTGTCATGTTTACTTTACTTTGTCTTATATGATAGTAAATTGAATATCTTTGGGTTGTGAACGGTGTTGGACAAAACAGGCACTTCGAAGATGTCACCCTGAGCTTCTGCAGTTTTCTTAAGGTTATTTTTCACTATATTCTGACATTTTACAGTCCAAACAATTAATTAAGGAATCAAATGACAGACTCATTGATAATGATAATGTTTGGTTACAGCTCACTTGAGTTGTCAGCTAGAAATGTTCCTTGTAAAAATCTATTAGATGTTTGTTATTGCTTTTTCAGATTTTTGTCTGCTTTGGTTTTTAACATTCTAGGTATGTTTGAAATGCTTAAAGTGTTCTCACTTTAAAGCTGCCCTAATCAATGTTTTACACTGATAATACATCACGTGACGCAGCGTAATATGGAAGGAGTAGCTCACAGTGACAAAACAAGACAACTTTTTCTGTTCCCCTCAGCTCTACAGAGCATTTTAGCCTCTTTCAGCTCATTGTTTTGGTTTTGCTTCACCTTCACTGCGTCTGTTTCAGCTGGAGCAGTGAGTGGCGTCTGGCTAGAGAACACGGCTGCGCATTTAGCAGCGAAATTTAGCCCGATTCTCCCCCCGTGAGTTGGTGGGGACCAAAGCAGAGCTAAGAGGAGAGTGAAGTTTGGATTTACAGTGGCCATGGTCCAGGTGGCCAGAAATAAGACTTTAAATGAATGCTAATGTTTTTGGTATTTTGGTAAGTGTTTAACACATCTACCAAACCAACTTTATGAGGTAATAATATTGAAATGTTGTGTTTACAGCTTGTTCTCGGCTTCTTTCCTCAAAAGAAAAAATAAAATAACTGAATCCAGCTTTAAATAACCTTTTGAAATACTTCAACAAGGAGGCATGGTTGCTGCCTGACAGATACAGTCTATTAGGTCATGTGACTCTGGCAGTATTACAGCTTAATGCGTTCCGTCTGGTTTTGGAGCTATTATTACTGGTTTCTGCTGATGTCAAAATAAGTTTGAATATTAAAATAAGGGCAGATGTCAGCAGGTTGAACAGTTTAATGTGTCCTCTGAAATGAGCACATTCGGCTCATCAGGCATTTGGTTGTATACTTTCCACACATTCTGTCTCATTTCTGCCGTGCATACCAGGGTCTACAGACATCCTATTTATACCCTGGCAGCGCTACAAGAATGGACACAGCGTTTTCATCAGAGAGATCTCAAAATGTGGAGCTGAAAGCTGAAATTACGCCGCTGAAAACTGATGAGACGTGTTTTTCTTTACAGCAGACCAAGATTTAGAGCCCTTTGACAGCATGGAGATGCTTCCTCCCGAGGAGTCCGCCACCTCGATGCAGTTCACCTATCACTCCAATGCCCAGATGATAAGTACCTTGAAGAAAACTGAGGAACAATGCTCCGACATAGCCAGAACCTACAGCATCGGACGCAGCATGGAGGGCAGGGAGCTGCTCGTGATCGAGTTCTCAAACAACCCCGGCCAACATGAACTGCGTGAGTAAAGCTCATCACCCTCTGTGTAAATTGTCTACACCCTCTTTCCTTATCAAGGAAGTTAGACCAGTTACTGTGAATGTGACCCTCTGTAGTCGAGCCAGAGATGAAGTACATTGGCAACATGCACGGAAATGAAGTCATGGGCCGGCAGGTGCTGATCTACTTGGCTCAGTACCTGTGCTCAGAGTATCTGCTGGGGAACGAGCGCATCCAGACCCTCATCAACACCACCCGCATCCACATTCTGCCCTCCATGAACCCGGACGGATACGAGGTGGCTGTTTCTGGAATCCAGGACAACAACTACGGTGATGATGAGGAGGTCAGTTCCCCATGGATACACACATCTATTTAAGTCGGGCTTTGGGAAACCAGCCACAGACACACAACACGAGGTTCATTCAGTAGCTGTTTGTGTTTTGAGATTTGTGTTTCATCTGTGAATTCCTCAGGGTCATCACTACGATACTTGGAACATCGGTCGAAACAACGCTCAGAACATCGACCTGAACAGAAACTTCCCTGATTTGACTTCCATCGCTTACAACCGACGCAAACAAAAGGGCCACCGCACCGACCACATCCCAATCCCAGACTATTACTGGTTTGGTAAGGTACAGTGTGAATCCTTATTCATATTCGTGAATTACATTTTATGGCGTAATGGGTGATATTGTAAAGGGAAGCCTTTTTAAAGCTGAATAAACTTGATTTGTTTCATTTCTTGGTCCGAATAAGTCTTAATGCTGCAATCTAGGTTGCGCCAGAGACGTATGCTGTCATGAAATGGATCCGCTCCATCCCGTTTGTGCTCTCTGCTAACTTCCACGGCGGGGACCTGGTGGTGTCGTACCCCTACGATCTGTCAAAACACCCGCTGGAGCGCAACATGTTATCCCCGGCGCCGGACGATCAGGTGAACGGGTTCCTCGAAAAACATCACCTTTAGAACTAGGATTTATTGACTTCATGCTCATGGGGTTTATTGTCACAGACTGTTTGATTAACAAAATTGAAATATATGATAACTGATGAAAAAACAATCACAAATATCATTCTGATGGATACAGAAAAGCAGTCAAATATATTCACATACTTTGATTATACTTGAGGTGGGAGGTAAGTGTTCTGTCAATCAGCTGTTCTGATGTTTTTGTGAATTAATTTGTCGTCCTTGTGTGAATTTACTCGTTGACTCCTTGACCCAATATTTAGATATTATAAAACCCCATTATAATAATATATACTTTTAATTTGATCTTTATTTAACCAGGATAGGAAGCAACAACAATGAGTTACAGACTGACAACATGATACAGTTGTCTGGTATCAAGATCTAAAGCTGAAAATCTAACTATATATATAACTATATATTTTCATTAACAAAAATCTTTCATAAAACCCTAGTTCGCCGTCATGCTCTGGCAGTGTGAGCGTGTGACTTGAAATGATGTTAAAGTAATGAAAAGAAAGGAGAAAAATAATGCACCAGTTTTTATTTTGTAGGTTTTCAAGTTTCTGGCCAGAGCATATGCAAACACCCACGAAACAATGTCCAATGAAAACGCCCAGTGTGGACCGTCTCGCGCTCACAGTCAGAAGGGAATCATTAATGGAGCGCAGTGGTCCAGCTTTGCAGGCGGTGAGTGGAATATTACGTGCCGCCACTAGAGGTCGCTGTATGACAAAGTATGATCCAAAATCAGGGACGCAGTGAGGAGGAGCTTTCCTGGAGGGGAAAGGTCAGCTCAACTCCTCATGGCTTTCTGGGTAAAGCAGTTTAGTCTCATCTCTGCTCAGGTATGCAAGACTTCAACTATCTTCACACCAACTGCTTTGAGGTGACTGTGGAGCTGGGTTGTGATAAATTCCCCCCCGAAGAGGAGCTGTCTCTCGGCTGGCACCAGAACCACGAGGCTTTGCTCACATTTATGGAGGCAGTAAGAACAAATCCTGATTCTGTTCACGATTAGCTTGTTCTTGTTGACGTATTAGTAGCATCTGGATTCATGGGAGCAAAGTATTCATACTTACTGGAGTTGATATTAAATGGGAGGGATTTTTTCTAAGATGACGTCTGAATAGATGCATATGAAATGTTGTTTTTTTTAATGAATGACTTGTGTTGTTCCTCAGGCTCATCTTGGTATCAAAGGCATCGTGAAAGATAAGGAGGGAAATGGAATAAAAGGTGCACGGATATCAGTCCAAAGAATACGCCATGATATTACCACAGGTGATCATTTTTATCTGCCAACAAGCTGCACCATCTTTTTTTTTTATACAGATTAATGCTTGTTGTATTAGATAAGGTTTGACATTAGTTTTGCTTCTAAGTCCATTTTTTATTTTTCTTAGTGCGAGTTCTTGTGGCGTACTCCAGTCACTTAATATCATAAAGTCAATGAACTTGTTACAGACTAATTTTAAAAGAATCATTGCAGCAAAAGCTGAAATAAAATATATTGACTTTTAGCTCAGTACGCGTCAAACAAACCCGCTGCATCTTAATGCACATTTCTCATAAGCAGTTTTTGTTTGTCACATTGCTGCGGGAGTTACTGTAAAAACCACTTTCTGGCTCTCTGTTTCTGCCGACACCCAATTGGTAATTACAACTAGGAAACTTTCTGAAAGCTCCGACATAGCGTCACATAGGCGAAAGTCTGTCGTTCAAGTTAATTAAAGCCAAATTTAATGGGTATAGTGCTTTTAAACCCTCAGACGGCCAACTGTGCAGTTCTACAGCCGTCTTGAGTTTTCTGAAGACGTGAACACTCACACGTGTACACGGCCGGATCTCGAGTGAGGGGTTTTGAAAGCATCTACTCGTCCCCTGAGAGCGCGCCTTTAAAACACTGTGTTCCTCTGCCTCCCCGCCCCCAGGTGAAAGTGGAGAATACTGGCGCCTCCTCATCCCTGGCATCTACATCGTGTCCGCCTCGGCCCCGGGCTACACCAGAGCCATGAAGAAAGTCTACCTGCCCCCTGGCATGCACACAGCGGGCCGAGTGGACTTTGTGTTGCCGAAAGCTGCGCAAGAGCCCGACATGCAGGAGGAGGACTCCACCATCCCATCATTGGACTCCTATGACCGCTTCGATCCCTATAACCAGTTCGAGCGCTACACCCTGATGGCTGATTTGAGCCACAACCGCGAGGAGAGAGCAGAGAAGCCCTGGTGGTGGAGCTACTTCGTCCTGCCAGGTGGACCCGCCCCCACCTGGCTGCTAAAACACTATTAGAGCTTTAATAAGAGAAGGGAAAGCAGCCTCTCTTCATGCAGTATACACACAAGCCAGGCTATCATTTAAAGGATGCGCTGCTTTTTTATTGTGGTTACACAGCAGAAAAGTGTAAAGCTAGCTGGCTGGCCTTCATGTTAGCTTTTTACCAACGAGTGTGTTCGTGAAATCAAAAAGTAAACACCTTTTATGTCTGTAAGCTTTTGCCTCGACAATCGAACGGCTTCAGTATTCAACCATGATGAAATGCAAAGTTGTTAAAGACTTATATTTGTATTTTCTAACAATTTTACATCATAAATAAAGAGTTTTATATGGTCACAATATGATTCCATCCAGCTACATACAACCTCATTTTCCTTCTAAACCTCATATTGAAGTTTACTCAGATCATTTTCCTATTCAATCCTGGTTCTATCAATTCATTTTCAGTAGGTAATGAACCAAAGTGACCACTAGAGGGCAGGCTATATCAACTTCTGGTTTCTCCAAGTTACCACAAACCACTGACGGTGTAGCATCTGTAGTATTAGCAGAAATACTATGGTGCAGGTGTGTCATGCGTATGATGCTGAGTCAGGAGTTTTGTAAATGGAGTGAAATGCTAGTCATCCAAAGGTGCAGTCTGTGGAAATGACTTTTAGCTTTCAGTTGCTGCTGTAAAGCTTCATTTTATGGTTAACTATACGGTGACTTAACTCCAGTGATTCTAAACTGAAATGGTCATGCATTCTGTATTAAAGCCATTTATGCAAGTAATCCCTTTACGGTTTAGTCCATATGATTAATCCAGTACAATCTGTGAAATTTTAGTCAGTTTACAATTATAAAATCACCTCCCACACACCTGAGAGGGAAGGATGGGATGTGCTGCAAATGTAAACCTAATTTATCAGCTTTACAGAGGAGCTAATCTTTACCTTAAATACTCCTCGGTAGAAAGCCTCTCTCACATGTCGTGACTTGTAAAGGCTCGTATGATATTTCTATAGCTGTAAAATGATTTCTAGAAAATATCCACAGACAATGGAGGAAGAAATATTTAGCTGGATAAACATTGGGATATTTATGATTGCAGAGTAGGGGTTTTATTGGCCTCTGTTGAAAAAGTGAGAGGTGTGGACTCAGACCAAGTCATCAGCATGAATTAGCTGTGCAGTGGAGGAAGTACTACCAACAGCAAAGTAGGAATGAGGAAGAGGATGAAAAAGAAGGTGCGAGTGTATTGTACTGCAGCCAGGCTACAGGAACTGCTGGATAGAATAGAAAACATAACAAAGAAGAACGTGAAGGATAAATGGCTGAGGCAAATTTGCCACACTTAGCTAAAAAACAACAACCACCGCAACAGCATGAATTCACCTAAGTACCAAACGGATAAAAGTTTGCCACAATAAAAAGCAGTGCAAAATGGAGTAAAGCATGCAAGAGCATTGCCAGCCCTGGGGTGTAGTGAAGTCCTAAATCTTGTAAACAAAACAGCTCTTCAGGATTTTGATGTAAGGTCATGAAAGAAGCATGGGAAAAGCAAATTACCCCAGATAAAGGTCGAGGAACACTATTACAGAATTATAGAAGAAAGTCTGGTTAGTGAACTACTTGACCCATGACAAAGTCAGTGAAAAAAAAAAAAAAAAAACAAGCTTCTCAGGGGATTTACAAAACACAAACACATGATTTGGCACCAAACTCAGTCAGCAAAACAGCGGAGGAGAAACCTCCATTTACAGTAGGTCTGCAAAACCCTGTATTACTGTCCCAGTAACTCATAACCCTGTGGTGGAGAGCTTTCAGTAAACTGTCAGATTAAAAGGCCTTTTTCCATCACATGCAAGTCTGCTCCAAATACTGTCATGGCTGGAAGGACGATCTCCCTAATAGTATTCACTGTATAATAATAGAGGGACTAGAACAGCTACAGTAGCCTTACAAAAGGCTCCTTGCCAAGATGAATGGTAACCTTCACCTACTCAGGCGAATGCACAGGTAACCTTGAATTACCTCTAGAGATATTCAGATTGTTCAATTCAATACTTCAGATACTTCTCAGCTTCCCTCTTGATTGGCCTTGGGTACTCTCACTCACTTTGGGGCTACTTTACAATGTCTGTCTTTTTCTTGCTTCGTTTGGATGCATACAGTTTTGCAATGAAGCCGCACATACTTGTATCTTAGACTCATTCGTAGTTATCAATGCAGAAGTGTTAAATGTTAAGTCATTGATTGATTCATGAAGTTAAGTGCATAAGATTTAAAAGCTACTACCAGGGTCTTAAAAACACGCTTAGGAATCAAATGATTTTAAATGAATTATAACACTGAGAGCATAGATCTGACACTAAGAGAACCGTAACATCTTAGGGTTACGCTCTGAACGATGTCTGACAGTTAAAGTTAATATAATTGGGTGAATGAAATATTTTAGTTTAGGTATGAGTATTTGTCAGTTTTTTCTTTTTTTTTAGGAATGTTGAAACTTGACATTAACGTCACAATACTCCCTCCCATAGAGGGTACAGAGTGACGGGACTGAAGTCTAAACCAAACCAAACACAGTGTCAAATAGGCCTGTACCGCTCTCTGCATGAAGGAAAGACTAGTTTGACTTGTCACATGCTCTTTAGCAAGCATACGACAATCCCATGCAGGATTGACCCTGTTTGCTTTTCTGGGGCCAGTTCCTTGAGCCGCCCATGTCAGGTGGGGTGCTGGGTCACCAATTACTTGGTGAGGCTGAGAAAGTAGCAGAGAGCTGCCCTGAGCTGCCATGTTGTATTAGCATCATGCTGCTGGCAAGTAGGTAAGTAACGCCTCATTTCAGTTCAGTGAGCCTGCTCTGCGTTCTCAAAGGAGCTTTAATACACTTATGTCCCGCCTCCAGATCAGTTTGTAACTATGACTATTTATGAACACTCAGTTCACCATGTGAATATAGTGTCACCAGGTGCCAGTATCACAGCGGGGGGGGGGCTTTTATTTTATACATTTTTAATACTCTCATTAGTATTTGACTGACACTTAAGAAATGAGGCTGTCAGTCTTTAATATTTTCCATCTTTCCCAGAATTGGTAAACCAAGTTGACATTCAGCTTTTGAATCAGAGTGCAATATGTAGTGTTACTTGAATTAAGCAAGCAAGCAAACTTTACTTATGTAGCATTTTTCCAAAAAAGAAAGTATTTAGAGGAGGAATATAAGAGAGACTGGGAAATGAAGGAACCAAATGTAGCATTATTTTCCTTTGTCTTGCTAACCAAAGAAGATTCACTTTAAAATTATGCAAATTCTCTTGAATTTTGGCCTTCACAAACTCGAGATGATGTAAAGATACCTAGGAATAAACAAATAGGTGCATCCTGGTGGCGCATGTCATCAACCAGTGATGTGTTTTAATATATGTTACCTATATGTTCCTGTCAGCATGGTATAAAGATTTATATATATGTGTGTATGTATTGTATGGCATGAAAGTGTTTACCTAACCTGCGGGTCAAGATAAATTGGAAAAGGTTGAGAATTGATGATGTCTGCTGGTAGTCTGTTTATTGATCCAGCAGCTGTAAAAGTTTTTTGTATGTTTTTCTCTACATTCTACTTGTCACGATCAAGAAAGACGCTTCAGTCTCAACAAAGTAAGTTCTGATCTAATCTTCAATGCGTGTATACTTATGAAAAGTTTAGATACTATAGACTTAAACTAATGCTGTCGCTGATTCTTGTTTCAACTATGATGTTTGAACCACAGCAAGTCATTCAGTTCATATACAAGTAACGAGGAGAGTCTCAAGAGCTGGCATTCTTTAGAGTAACATTTCAGGAGATCTGAATCTTCCTTCATTCATAACATTCACTGAGTTTTACTGCACACCGAGTGAAAACCTTGTCTCCAACATCACATGTTACTGCTGTCTGTGTGTGGATGTCACTCCATTCTCTTTTTATTGTCCTTACCAGGGAGATTCACTGAGCCCTGCCAAACTCTCATAATTACAAAAACAGCATTTCATTTCCCAATAATGGCTCAATGTCAAGTCCAATTCAGTCTGGTTGTTAAGCGGCAGCAATTACCGAATCGTACATGTGCAGACAACTCCTCCAGTGGGTGATAATAAGCTACTTTCTTTGTTACAGACCCTGAACAAACTCGAGGGGGAACACGTGAAGCAAAGATAATGCGACCAGTCGAGCGTGAGTGTGTACAAAACCCCACCAATCGTTCTTGTAGAAAACCCCTCAGCTATGACAAACGCAGGTCCAACTGGGTTAAGGTGATTCCACTTTAATAGTGCTGGGATCCCTAACCACAACAGAATCTAACAATAGAAAATACAGCTGCTCGTTTGTGGAAGTCACTTCCCTTTGAAAATAAGAGGCTGCGTCCAGGTTGATTGACTGCTGGTGTTTATGATCTTGGGAGGTACTTTGAGGATTTGAGAGTTTCTTTGTGGCGTTTTTTTCTGTTGGTTTGTTTGGGGTTTCCCCTTCAGCGTGACGGTCAGAGGTCACTGTACAACAAGGCCACACAGGCTTTAATTTGACCTGCAGGCTCTGAAAAAAAATCATGTTTGTTGACACGTTCTTCCACAGTTTGATTGTGTTCATTTGTTTTGATTTTTTTCTGTAACGCTCTGATACTCTCTTTAAAGAAAGGTTCAAAGGGGAGAACTGTTTGGAGATGGCATCTGCTCATTCAGCCTTGCCTGGTGGCACAGGGGCAGCACAGGCCCTTAAACATTCATTCATTTTTTAACACTGAACTCTGTCAAAATCATTTTGTGACGTGTACCAAAGTGTTGTAATGTTAAAGAAGAAATGCTTTCCAAAGTTGAATACTTCTCTCATCCGTGTGTGAGATGTATTTCTTACCATAAACAAGACCATTACAGCCATGATTGTCTCTTTGAGGCTGTACTTAAGCGCAGTGGTGATATGAGCTAAACGCTAAAAACAATGACAATGCTAACATGCTGTTATTTAGCATACACTGTTACGTGGTTCTCTAACTTGATCTAGCTTGTTAGCATGCTAACATTTGCTCCAAATTTAGCTCCAAATACAAAGTACAGCAGAGGCTCACGGGAATGCCCACAAGATTACCAATGTGATTACAAGTGATCCTGAGGGGGACATGATTGTCAACCTCATGATGGCAATTATGGAAAAGTCAGGGGGTCACCATTCTCGTTAGTATTCATCTTCTTCCACAAATGTCAGTATCACATTATATAGCAATCCATTTAGCAGTTGTTGAGATTTTTCAGTCTGGACCAAAGTGGATAAGGTCAAACAACCGACAGAACTGACTGACATTGCCAGCATGGCTAAAAATGAGTTAACCCACCCCAGTTACAGAACAGTTCTGTGGTTAAACAGTCATACCAAGATCCCTGTGGAAAGAGCTGTTCAAGGGCACTTCTGGCCTCTTACATTCTTGTTAATCAAATGAAGTTGTGGAAAATTGTGGATGTGGCCAAAATCAATCAATCAGGGGCCTGCAGCCCTGTAGAAAGAAGTACTTCCTGTCATTTGGACTTATTCTATACCTGCTCCTATAGTATTTTCTAATCTACTCTGCTTTATGCATTACTGTAATCATAATGAAAACCAAGCCTTCTTTGCTTTGTTTCAAACTGACTTGCCAGCAGAAAAATGCCAGAAAACACATATGTACATACAATGAGTAAGCACTTCATTAGGAACATCTATTCACCTGCTTATTCACGCAGTTATTGTTTGAATGTCACATCGTTGCTGATCGTGTGCATCCCTTCATGGCCACAAGTTGCCATCTTCTAATGGCCTCTCACAAAGCAAAAGTCAAACTGGTGTCATGAACATGACAATGAGTTCAGTGAACTTCTGTGGCCTCCTAAATCACCAGATCCTAATCCAGTAGAAGACCATTGGGATGTGGTAGAACAGGAGATTTGCAGCATGAACGTGTGGCTGACAAATCTGCAGAAATTATGTGATGTTATCATGTCAACATGAAGCACAATCTCAAAGGCAAGCTTGCAGCATCTTGTTGAATCCATACCACAAAGAACTGAGGCATTTTTGAGAGCAAAGGGAGGCCCTACACAGCATTAATATGGTGTTCCTAATTAAATGCTTAGTGTATATTTGGACACATTTTTAGTGAGCAAAATGATCACCCCATTAGTGGCTACATTCAACAGGAAACGAAACACTTCCTACGTATAGCTGTACCACACTAAAAGCCTTCCGGTGTTGCCTCCATGCGTTTCATTTGATTGAATCAGCTTGCGAGCATTAGTGTATTGGTCCTATTACATTTTTGTGCATTTGAGAGAAAATACGATGGAAAAAATGACTAAACATGACAAAACAACATGGTCAAGAGTCTGTGATCCTACGTAGATTAGTGTTGAGTGATTCTGGGAAGCGGAAACCTTTTGCTAAGGTTTTTTATCATCAAAATGTCTCTAGTGTACAACCCCAATGGCACAGGCTCTTCCAAACACCCGTCTCTTTTACTGGTTTTCTACAAATACTATGTACTCAAGTAACACAGGGATCAGTTGCATTAGACCTTGTGTATTGCACTGTACAGTCTCCGTATTAATCTTCCCTGTCTCCAGTTTAACTGTTTACAAGGGATTTCTATTCTTACTAGATAAGATGATTTATTAGTTGTGCTTAATCTGAGCCCACACAATGATTTATTGCAAGGTCTGCATTCAGCATCCTGTCAAAGCTAATTCACCCACTGTGAATAGAAACAGACCAAGTTCACACAACAGAGATGCACTCTGACAGCCACTGAAACATTAGAGCAGAGCGAATCTGGACCAAAACAGTAAAAATACAAAATAATTAAAATGTGATCATTTGCCTGACTGTAAGAAAATTAATTGATGGAAATTAGATGGACATATTTTAGCAGGGAACAATCAGTGATGATTGCTTTACTAAATAACACCATGGTTTTGGATAATGCTTTACAAAATGTTACTTACTCTAACTTTCCCTGGGGTAAATCACTATAAACAAGCTCCAGCCCCCTACAAAATGCCTGATTGTGAACATTATGCTTTCTCCTTTTGAACTATGTTGTTAACAACTTTACATCTAATATATTTTGTGCAGCTGTTTGATAGTTTACCTGCCTTTATGTTTATATGACACAAAATAAAAGCCTAGCAAGACGGAAAAACTGATGCTGTGTCTCAAATCGGATACTACAATGCCATGTAGTACAGAGTGTAGTACAGTGTGCACGGTATTTGACAGGGTAGTGTTGTCCCAAATCAACACTCACCGGAAATGACGATCGCAACAGGTAACCGTGATTGTAGCTCGCTTGACTGCTCCTTTGCTTGCTTGCTAACACACCTGTGTCACGCGACGTGGTAATTAAGCCACCATCGGCGCCTCCTCTTGGTCACCGTTTTATCAAGATTGAAAACACGTTTGCGGTCTTTCCCTTTCTGCTACGCAACCAAGATGGCGACTGACGACGGAGAGAGGTGTCCATCGTTTTACACTTTTCTGTTTTTTTGACCGTTTTGAGCGCAACATCCGGGCAATTACAGTGAACTGCATGTTGAGTTTGTAGAGTCCCTCTGGAATGGGATCTTTATCTCCTTATTCGATGCAGTGCATTTCCTTCTGAAACGTTTGAGGCATCTTCAGGCACGACATCAGTTTGATTTGAGCAGACGAGCAAAGTAGTAGGATTTTTTGAAAACTTTTGTAATGGCCTAATTGGTTGAAGTTCATGTTGAGGCATAACCTGTCCGCGAAGTGGCAGTGGACCAGGAAGTCAAAGTTTTCATTCCGAATATCTCATGATATAAAAGGTAAGATTCATCGTTCTTCACCTTCTAACTTTAGATAAAGTTTGTTCATATTGAAAGCATGTTCTGTTCAGGTTTTAGTCTGCTAACAAACATGTGTCTATATGGATGGCAGTGTTGGTCAGTTGTTTGTTGAGTTTCTCGGTCACTGGTTGGTCAGTACACATCACTTAAGTCTGGTTTGGTGTTACAAAGAGGCCACAAAACATCATCTACATCATTTTTCTATTTTCCAATTGAGTAAACATCAAACATGTTGCTCTGATAAGATTTGGAGCCGCATGGTGAGAAGATTCCCAGGCTGTGGGATTGATCAAGTTTGAAGGTGTGTGTTTAGGTAGTGACAGTATCTGGAGCTTTCCCAGTGTATGAACATGAATAAATTGACTTTTTTTTAAACGCAGAGTTAAATTCATTGTGTCAGAGAGTAGGAATATTCTGGCACATTATTGGGTATTGTATTACACCGCTTTCATATTCTGTCTCTCTTTTGGGCTTGGGGCCCTGAACTCAGTAACTGAAAAGAATTTGAAATGACTTCTAATGTTCCTCTGTGTTTATTTGTATGTTTTTTTTATTCTTAGTGATTAGTTAGGTGAGTCCTGTCTCAGGTAACAAGCTGCTGCTGTTACAGATTGTCATTTTTATATTTATTAACCTTACACTCTTTTCCTCTCCAAACCCTCATGGACTTTAATTGGTGTTCACCTGTGTGACAAAAAAGTGAGAGGAAAGAAACTCTGTAAAATCATGTTACCTGGACCTAGGGATTTCTACTATTGAGTATTGCTTGTGAAACAAAAGCCATAGACATCCATTGTTAGTCAGAATCTGTTAAAAACACATCGATGAGCCACACTGTTGCACTGGGTGACTTCATCACAATGAACATGGGCATTGCAGTTTATATTGATTTGATCCCACATACTTTACTCTTTCCAGCCCATGTAAGTACTCACTAGTCCTGCAGATCTACCGCTGAAAATATTCCAGAACAAATACACTATTGACTCTTGTTTGGGTAATCTATTTGTCCAGCTGTTTTTTTTAAGGATATTTTTAGCCTTTTGTTTTTAAAAAAAAAAAAAAAAAAAGAAATAGAAAAGAACCAACGGGCTTGGGGCTGAATGCCACAGACAGGCTAGTGAAGACGAAAAGTGTTGATATTATACATAAACTGACACATTGTTGGTTTTGGTTTTTGTCATGGGATTTTTTTTTTTTTTTTTTTTTTTAAATGAGGGAAGTTTAGAATAACATCAGCCTCCTGCTTTAATCCACAGACACACACAATATCACTGCTGCTTTGAAAAAATTGTAGCTTTAATCCAAAATTGACCAGTATATAAATAATATAATCTCTCACTATAATGTATGTTCATGCTTTTAACATATGTTGCATATGTATGGAAAGAAATATTTTTGCTTTGCCTTTTGTGTTTTTTTAATTAAGCTTTAAAAAAGTATTTCCTTGGCTAAAGAAATAATAGAGAAGATGAATGTTTGCATACTTAAAGTCAGCTCTCCTCTCACAGCAGGGGATCCTCTCATGTGAGTTATTCTCAGCAAAGCACAGTCTAGACACCGCCAAATTTAAAGCCAGAATAAAACATAAAACACAATTGAAATAAGTGTTCTTGATCTTAATGCACATTATCACTGCGTCCTAGGGATAAAACACTTAAAAATCAGTCATGAAGAAGAGAGAGCCTGAGGGCACTTAAGGCTGGGTACATGGCTGTGATGCACCCAGCTACTTTAGCTGTCATGCAGCAATATCTCAGAGCCTTTGCTTATGCTTGGCTTAAGCCATTTAGCAGCGCCCTGGTTAACTGAAACCGACAAAACTTCTGATTCCAGCCTGATCTTGGAATAACACCCCTGGCGATTGTGAAGCTGTCTTTGCCCATTTCATCCAGCGCGGCCCCACAACTGCGTTAGTAGCTTACAGAGATGCAGAGGAAGATGCCTCATGATGCTACGACTGTTGCCCAGAGAAATAAATCGCATGGAAAACATTAAATAGAGAAATCAGATCTGGCTGACAGTTGTAGAAGGAAAAGGGGTGAGACTTGTACTACTGCTTGAAGAGGGCGCCAGACTAAAGGGCGCAGAAGTGCCATCACATAAATAAAACAAGATGGCATTTGGCCACTTAAAGCCAATGGGCTCTCCAAAGGGTAAAGTGTTGGATGATTTCAGTCGAATATTTGCCACGAGTTGCTCTTTGCACAAAGCAGTTGCCCAGAATCGCGCCGCACAGCAACACTGGGTGATGAGATGTTTACAGCTGAGTAGAAATGTGAACACTGGGCATGTGAGAAGTCAAATCTGCTCATGACACTGGACAAAATTTCACTGAACATCAAAGATACAATGTTACTGGAGTGTGTATATAGGGCTTAAATATGGCAGCTTGTGCAACACACAATTTCTGTAATATAGCCCTAAATGGACAGCCGGATATTTGCTTCATATATTTCTGTTACAAAAAAAAAAGAAGGAAGAAAAGGGAGCTGCAAACCCATCAAGAAAAGGATGGCAGTGAAATGCCTCTGACATTGTGTGACTATATATCTTTAACACTGTGCACTGTTTGCCCTGTCTGCGGCATCCAGCAGACATCACTGTGCAGCACAGCACCCAGACAATCTGTAAAACAAATGTAGTTTATAAAGGCCAGTATTTTCGTCACCGCATGCTCATGCTAACAAGTTAATTACGCATAGTCCTGTGCACATGAACTTTAAGCTTGTATTAGCAGTCAAAAGAGATCTGCCGTTAGGTGTACCAAGCTAATTATGTGATGATAAATCTTCTATGGCATGAGGTAATTTCTCATTGCTCTTTAAAGATAGTAGAGAATGTGGCAGATAACTGCTTGAAGCCTTTGCGAGTCAGCAGCGGCTAAGCTAAATGTGGCAGCAAGTGTCAGGCCAAATCAATACACGCTTCCCAGGATTCCTTTGGTGCCATAATCCAGGCTGTGGTGGGCACTGACCCTGGGGAGGCCTGGCCTCTTGTTTTCTTGCCCTGTTTTTTCATAAGCAGCTGCACTTATGGATATGACAGCACTGAGCACAAGCTAATTACCTTTTTTTTTTTTTTTTTTTTTTTTTTTTTTTATTAAAAAAAAAAAAGAGCAGAATTTGTGCTATAAACCACTTAGCTCATATCTGAGACACATTGAAACTTCTCTTCCCAACAGTGGGCAGCTAGCTAGCCCCTGGGAAGTGGGTGGTGTAGAAGGAGAGGAGGATGGTGTTTCACAAAAATTGTGGATGACCTCAAGCTCAAAGGCTGTACAATTTTCACTAGCTGTGAAACTGAACTCTTAATGTGTGTTGCACGGATGATTTATGTGTCAAATCTTCCCTTTGGATGTGGAGTTTTGGTCAACTATTTCACCTCACCAATTCATAATTTGATTTTAGCATGAACTGCATTTTACAGATATTTCTCTGAGAGAGGCCCCCGGTGTCTTCCAGCTGATTTCACAGATCCCATTAAATCATAATCTTGTATTATCTGCCTTAAAATAACAAGAGATAATCCTGGCATCAGGCTAATCAGCCATGAAATTGAAGAATCTCCTTGGCCAACTGGATTCCGCTGCTGCAAGTTAACACATGATCTGTAGAGAGTCCAACAATAATGAGGAAAAAAATGTAATGTGTTTGCATCCAAAAAATATACAGTTTGTAATGTTAATATTCAGTGTAAAAACATTTAAATCGTTTGGAATAAATGTAGATGTGTACTTCTGGCTAATTTTGAATCACTTCTCTTTCCTATAACAGGAGTCACAGGTCCCAAATAAAAGCCCGCCTCCTTCCTTCACTCACCAGGAGAGATCATTTAATCCAGGACGAGGAGTTGCAAGGAGTGCGAGGATTTCCAGAACATCACATCTTCCCTTGTAAGCGGTACTCACTTACTTAAGCCATCAGCCAGTCATTAAAAATGTAAAATTAACGTTTTTAAAGTGGAACATGATTCTGCTTTGCGCTCAGGAGGCAGTGAGGCGTGACGCCTGCATATGAAATGCATTCGGTCATCCCCCTGGCAACAGGGAAGGGAAAGGTGCATTGAGTGAAAGAAGAGCAGATTGCTTTTATTCTTTATTTAGAGAGTTATTCTAGACACTGAGTCACAGACGCCCCCGCCAGTGTAAAAATCCTTCCTGCTCAATTGAGGCTGTTGGAAGAAAATGTCGAAGGCTGAGGGTCTCTGTGGGGAGAGTATGAAAAGCAATCATGGATTTTTATTTATCTCAAACGTTTTTGTTTCTTTTTTTTCTAAATTGTAAAAATATCGCAGATTTGGGTTGTTGACGTTATTTTCCTCTTGAGACAGTCGGTGCTGGCAGGGTCAAGACAAAAACTGACATAATAAGATAAAAAGACTGTGAAATTTTTCACTTGTGAGCAAACAGCCGAAGTGTGTGTGTGTGAAGTTAATTGCATTTGTTAACAGGCAGGATCCTTTATGAAATGTGCTTTTGTTCACACAAATGTTTAGCCCTGGGCCGTGGCCTTAAACTTAAATGTAGTCTTATTAATGTGTTCCGGATGTGTTGGGTGTAATGTGTTCCATATTGTCAATTTCCTGCATAAACAGTGTATCCAGTTCCTTCAGGATTTAGTTTAAATTGTCTTCTGTGCTCTAGAGCCCAGCAGATAAGTCGGCCGGATGATATTATGTTACCGGCCCAGCTTATCATGAATATCAGCACACACTGATAGACGAGAAGATATTGCAGTAGACAAATGCCAAAAATATATTTGAGATCATTTTGAAAGCGTCACAGTCACACTGTGACGTTAATTAGCAAATCACCAGACTAACATGCTAATCTAAGGTGGAGAACATACCTGCTTAACATCAGCATGTTAGCAACTTTACATTAGCATTTAGCCTTATTCAACTGTAAAATGTCCTGCCCAGAACATGTCTCAGTAAGAATACTTCTTAGCAATAAAGTCCACTTACTGGAAATTTTCTGGAACTTTGAGGCAAATCTTGTGGCCTTCATCGGCACTTGAGTTTGCTAAGTTGTCATGAAGATGGTTCAATTGTCATCCTCATGACAACTTATATTATATACTGCTGTATAAAATGTCAACAAGGAATATTGGTAATACAGTTTTAGAAATACTCTGCTCCCCAGTTAGATAAATGATTAGTGCCTGCAGTGAGTGGTGCATTGTGGTTCTAACACTCATGGTTTGAGCTACTCATCAGCACAGTCTTCACATTTCATTACAGCTTCCTGAAGCTCCTACTGTGGAGTTTTAACTGAGGAACTGAGAATTTAAAGGCACAAATCATTTCCCCTTCTTGTCATCATCAATCATAATTACGCAACAATTTCTTCACCTTGGATCAATTTGTGCCACTGAGATCAAACAGCAGTGTTAATGGGCGCCCAGATTTCTCTAAAGGTAATCTATATCATGTGGTGTGAGCAGCGGCCTTTCAAGCCCCCAGTCAGCGCATGCTGTGTATTGTTTGTCACTGAAACAGTTTTTCCCCTGCAGCTAAAACGTAAATATATTCTTTTGTCCCTTCCGCATGGTTGATCACACTCTTGGTCAGTCCTGTTGACAACCATGGCTACTGAGAAGGTGCAAATACACCTAATAATTATGTTTTAAATGAACACAATGCTGTATGTCCTGGCTAAAGTTAAACATTAGGTGTTTTTAAAACTGATATTTAATATGGGATACTCAGTTTTGCTTGATAAAAAGTTCTGCTTTTTAAATGCGGTTGCTCCCCTAATCACTATTGACAAGTGAACAAGCTCTAATCATCATTGTTTCACTCACAACACAAACTGGGGCTTCAAAGGTTTCACCCACGGTGCAATTACACCTAATTACTCTCACCACTGGAGTCGGTGAGGGGCTCTGTTTTCAACCCACTCTGCCTGCAGACGGGATGTTTGAAAATGTTATGAATGGATGTTGTGGAGAGTGTGGTTAGGAACAGAGAAAGAAATACTGTAAAATATCATACCAGTTGGATAAAAGGGGGGTGTAGCAGTGGGCATGACTTCACACAAAGATCCACATGGATTCACAGACGACCACACTGTGTGTCTAACAGCAGGCAAAGGAAGGTTCAAAGCATATTATTGATCCAGTCAAACATCACTGAAGCACTAAAGAGCTCACTTCCAAATGCAGAAGTCCTGTTAATTGGTCAAAAACTAAGTGGTACAATGAAAAGTTATTGTTGTACATGAAAACTGAAACTTTCAAATTCAAAATGTTTTTTTTTTAACATTGTTTTCCCTCTAAACTTAAAGAAAAGCTAAACATGAAAGTTAATTCTTGATCTTACTTTTCTTGACCTAGATAATCTCAACTCAAGGTCCACTTACTAGCCTCTTCTGGGGCTTTCAGCTGTACCACATAGTCTTCAAACACAAGCAAAGTCCTACAAGTGCTTTTAGATGAAATTATAACGGCTCATAATCTTGCATGTCAACAGAACCATGAAAAACTGGTCACAAATGGATGAAGACTGTGTGTTACAGCAGAAAGCTCTTTAAAAGGCTCGTAAGGCAAAATTAGCTTTTTAAATTATTTGAAAGACTTTCAAAATAAAACTAGTGGCTAATTTCCAGACAGTTGAATTTTAATGAAAACTTGTGAAGGAATGAATATACAACATAACAGGAACTTCCAGGTTGAGTTAATACGTTTGCCGTAGAACGAGACCAAACACTTGGACAATGAGTTAAAGTTCAATTGTTGGACTCCTCAGCCAATCCCATCTCATTATTCCAAATTGCTTGAAACCACATTATAAAGTCTCAGTGCTTAAAAGGCATTAGCATGTATACCCAGGAGGTGTAACACTATAGTGTTGGGAAATACTGTAAGAAACAGACTGCAGCAGATGAAAGGGCATGAGCCCATCACTCTGCCTTACATGATGTGTTTGTAGTTAGCAGGAGGCGGTTGTCTCTTACCCCCATGTACTGTAGTTTAAGCACCCTGTCACTTTAAACTAGCAAGATGTGAAATTTTGCTGTGTGACTGCTGAGAATAGTAATGCCTGGGAAGTTGTATCCTGTGGCTCTTTTGGCTCAAATCAAACCCAGAGAGGCACAAGGAAGAGCCAAGCAGCAGCAATGCCCACTTGAGAAAGGCTGGTAATGTAATCCCTCAACAAGTTTGTTTGGGATCACAGAGAGGCTACAGGCCTGACACTCGGTCATTTTTTTTTTATTTTATTTTTTATCCTCGGCTATAGTTGTTAAGAGGTCTGTAAACTGCTTCGTCTTTGTGGTCGATCTCAGCTACAAGACCTTCCTTTGCTTCCATGAATTCTTCTTCAGGTCTGAAATATTAAGCCTCTTAAAGGCGGGAACAAACACTGTGACCGTTAAGCCGATTATCAATATGACATGGGCGTGATGACCAAGGTTGGGCCGGGTCTGTTCTGGGTGAGTTGGTGTTGAGTCATCAGGTAAAATCATATAATGTGTGATATGTGAAGAGTCTGAGAAAAAAAAACAGGCTGAGACTTGACGTAAAGACTTAATACCAAAGTTGTTTTTTTTTTTTTTTAAAACATGTTTGATATTTGCGACTGACTGATTGCGATGGATAACGTCTCGCGTGTTGCCCGAGGGAGACATACCGGTAAATTCAGTCACATGTTTCCCACGCCTCTCCATCCAGGATCCCACCCAAACTCTGTGCTTTTTTTAATTCCTCTTTTTTTGGCCTTTTCTGCACATATTGTGCTCCATATAAACTGTGCAAGCTGCTGGTTGCTGTCCATGTTTGTTTTGGTACAAAAAAAAACAAAAAACAGTTGGGATTCTTGCAGGATTTACAGGGCCACCTAGTGTCAGAGCTCCAAAAAAAACATTAAAACAGCAACATTTGAGACGGTAGAAACAGTTTGCTACCTCTTCTAAGCCTTTGCTGCTGACCTTCTGTGACCATCATGGGCACCAGCCATGTACATTTGAGATAATGTGATTCATTATGATGATGATTGTTGAACAACACAGGCTTTGGCATTTCGTGGTATCACAACATAGTGCTCTTATGTGTCTTGTAAATTCAAATATAAGCCATTAAGTCGTTGACATCAGAGATGACTACAACAGTCACAGATCTGAGGTCATGTTTAAATAATTTAGTTTATTTGTCATCACCAGAAATATTCTCACAGTCTGTGGTCTCCAACACTTTTTGTGATACTATCATTGTCTGAAAACCTTACAACAATCCCTTAGGTCTGTGTCACTACAAATACGTCCACTTCACAAACACCAGAGCGAACCTTTGGCAAAGTTATTTGGTGTTTTGAAAATATTTGAATTTGTATGTGGCGGCTGTAGAAATGCATCAAGTTGTGAAGGCCTGCAATGAGCTGAAGAAATGTCTTTCAAAACAATGTGGCAAAGGCAATTTTTCCACTTCCAATTGGAAGTGTGTAACTACATTTTATTGAGGTTAGCAACAGAAAACAGCTGGGTGGTGATGAAACTCCATCGTTAAGTGAAGGCTGATATGAAAGTAGGAGATAGGACAAAGTTCCCACAGACTACACACCGGTGGTGGGGTAAAGCCGGCAGGTGGTTGTTGGAAACTTTGAGATGGACTTTGATGATGGGGAGATGATAGGTTGCACGGTAGAGATGAAGAGAGAACGACAGAACTGAACACAGGCAGGAAGATCATTGGTTAGAAATGAGCAGTGTAGGAAAGTGGATGTGACAGAGATCAGAGCAGGAGGAGGAAACAGCAGGATTACTACTGACAGAAGATCTTCCTTTTTGAACTGTTGCAAAAAACTTCATTTGTGCTAAGTTGTGAAAACAAAATTGCTACTGTGCTGTATTATTTTAATTGATTTTCAGCCCCAAACTGTAGACAGAGAGATTACATTTACTTTATAACTACAGTTGCTGCCCTAAAACGCACCAGTTGATAATGATTTTTTTTTTTTTTTTAATTAATTTAGCAACTGGTCAAATATTCATGTGAAAGCAAGCCACATATTCAGCAAACCAGTTGAAAATGTGAGGGAAATTAACATGACAGTATTCTCTTTCACAGTGCAGTCACATACTGTACAGCAGAAAGCATTATTGTTCTTTTTTGCATCAGCTCCTGGCAATGAAAATAAAATCTGTCAGAACAGCTTTAGTGTTTTATAGCTCAGAGGAGACACAATATAATAATGTTATGCACTTGATTGTCACAAAACCAAAAATGATGACACAAGAAATGCCTGTGAGTTTAGCGTGGGGGGGGTGTCATGAAAATTGTGTTTTTCAGTTAAGTGCTAAATAAGACGTTTCAGGCTGAGATTTACTCTGCGTTTCCATGAAGCAGCCCGCCCCCCCCCTTTTGTAGCTAGTAAATAACCTGTTGTAAAAGACTTAATTTTGATCACCCTATGTCCTCCTCAACGATGAATAACTGGTTTTTAATTTCCAAATGTGTGGGCGTTTAATGAGGCCTAAGACATTTTATTCTCCTGCTATAATGCTGTCTACAAAATTGTGCGCTGCTGAGTGTAATCATGCAATGCTATCTGGCACAGACACACTCTGGCGGCAGCGAGGCAAAACCTGCAGCCCAGAACTGCTCCACTTAAGGGAGGCTGATGTGAGAGGAGCAGACAGGCGAGAGTGGAAGGCCCTCCAGTCATGCAAAATGCAAAAGAAATATGACTTTATTACAGCTCCCTAATGGTGACATAACAATCTGTTCAGCCACTTCCCTCCAAATCTCAAAGCATTTGGGGAGAGTGCTTCGTCCCACACGATAGGATGGATATGAAAGTCTCTCTGTATGAGTGAGGTTAAACACAATCGGGTTTGAAATCCAACTTTGACCAGCTCGTCTGTGACAGCTTTTATTAATTTATTTTTATTTTGGTTGTTCTCCATGTCAGCGCAATAAATGGTCCTGACAGGCAAAAACAATGTCTGGATTGATTCACTGAATGGATTCCCTTTAATACAGTATGTGCTGTCTATTTATCAACTCTGTAACCACTTAAAAACAGTTCATTATATTTGGAAATTTACTCATGATTTTATTATTTTAAGATGAGAAGATTGGTACAAGTCTCATGTCTGCAGTTAGCATGGATCTAGTGCTTGTAGGTTATTGGCTTAGCCTAGCATAAGTCCTGGAGGCAGGGTTAAACAGCTAGCCTGGCTCACAGTAAAGTTCAAAAACACACCTACCTCTCAAGTGCAGTAATTAACACAATTAATCCATCTGTTTCATTCTTACACAAACAGACGTGTGGTTTTCGTGACAAGCGACAGTTTATCTATCCACCTAGCGACAAGATGACGATTCAGTCTGGCTAGCAGGCTAGCTTCAGCTCTTTTAAACTTAATGCACAGACATGAGATTGGTATCGATCTTCTCATCTAACAAGTTAAATCTGGTCATATTTATGATGCTCTGAATACATTCACGCTTCATGAAGGAAATCAACATCTTCTCTTCATCCTTTTTTTAAGTCTTTCATCAACCTACATTTCTTTCCAGTCAAAATATCTGTGATTTCTGTAAAGCTCTTACAGCTTTCCTCTAACATTGCAGATCAAGTAACAAAAGTGTTCTTGTGTCTTTTGTTCTTGAATTTAGGCTTCAAACATACACAGCAAATCTCATGTTAGGATTTCTGTCAGTTTAAATAAATTTTACCCTGAACAAGTCCAAATATGAAATGTCAAATGGCCTTATTCATTTTTTTTTTTCTCTTTCTGTTCAAACATCAACCAAGTGTTGAGGCTTCTGGTGAAAAGACACAAAGATACTGGTCATAACCTTTTCAGGGCAACAGTACAAGGGTTCACTATTTGATGCCCAGTGATAAATCTTTAACCAGGAACACTTCGCAGCTATCTATTTGTGGATTTGAAAGATAAATAAAATAAACACAAACTCTGTTTTCTCTTTTGTAGGGTTTGTGGAATTAAAGTGGTGAATAATACATGGCTGAAAGCATCCGTCATCTCTCTGAGCTGCATCTTCTCTTGGACACCGGGGGGATTTGGAGGCAAGTAAGCACAGATATTTATGAAGCGTTGTTTGATTTCAGAAGAAACACATGCTGTCCAGTCACCTCAGCACTCACCTGTTTTTAAAGCACCGCAGATAACACAGGAAATCACCTTTTTTGGCTTCATAGTTTTGAACTTTTAGCTCTAACAGAAGATAAAAGCATGGTGTTTTTTTTTTATTTTTGTTTTTTTTTTTTGACTCGCTGATGTTACAGTAGAAACAATATTCTAAAAAAAGTTGCATTACATGTGAAAGAGAAAAGCCTAAGAGCAAAACTTTGACATACTTTAGCAGAGGTAATACTGTGAATTATTGACAATATGTATGAGATCACTCTGAGTAAATATTCCTCTGTTCTCCAACTAATTCAAAAACTCTTCACTATCATTGTTAATTAAGAGGGAAAAATAGGAAATCTGTTTCCTCACTCAATAAGCTGTTTCTGTGGTGCCGTCTGTTGATGGCGAAGACAGGTCAAAGCCAAATGTCCCTGAAATCCAGTGTTTTTTGATATACATGCGAGCTGACGCAGACATTCGTTGACAGTCAGAAGTGGCTGTGAACTGTGACCTTTTCAGCACGTCACTCATCTCAGCTGATGAGTGATGTCGACAGCTGTGTTAATAGTGGCTTGGATAGCAGATGACAGGTTGTATGAGAGTCTTTTGAGCGTCCGATCATGATGTTGATGAGAGCTCAACCTCGGGCTCCTGTCACGCTGGATCCACTTGTTGGCTGAAATGTTCTGTGGGGAAGATGCTCAAGCCTTCATCACCACTGTCAGCAGATGGTCAGGATTTTTTTTTTTTTTTTTTCAATCATTATTTTGTGCTTTTAAAAAAAATCTCAGCTGGCATCGTGATTCATTGACATTTTCATAGCGTAGCTGGTTGATGTGCACTTTCCTGCGTGAAGTATGATGGCTAAAGTGGGATTAACAGAACAGTTAGCTGTACAGTTGCACCATCTGTATCTGCGAATCAGTCAGAGCCACTTTGTTTCGGATGAGTGACTCAAACTGAAACGAGTGGGCTGTTACAAACTGTGTTTCAGTTTGGGCCAAGGAGCTGGTGAACGGGTCAGAGCTTCTGGCTCTGAGGCAGCTTCACTGTCTAGCTGTAAAGTGACCAGCGCTGCTTCACAGAGTCGCCTTAGAGGACAAGTGGAGTGGGAAACTGTTCATTAATTCGTCACTCTGAAAACAATCGCACTGTGGCATCAGATCCCAGCTACTGTCAAACAGTGACCCATTACCACAGAAATAATCTTACTCATCACTGGGTGTTTGATTTGCTTTAGTGTTTTCAGTTGATGCTTTTATTTGCTGGCAGTCATATAAGAAAGTTTTAACCCTTTTTTTAATCAGTGGTGTTACATGGAACATAAAACACCCCTTAATTGATACTACAAAGTAAATCACAGTGAAACATATGTCTGTTCCTTGTGTCCTGCGCCAAATCATCGCGCTTGCCCAAATTTTAGGCACTACATTTGTTTATGTGAAACCGTTAAAAATTCCATTTTCCCACTTGGCACGAGAACACGCATTTAATTTGTGCCTGCAGGTTGTGTTTGTTCTTTTATTCCTCCCCCATTTATGGAGTCTGCTGGGTGTTTTTCGCGGTTTGAAAGGTGTGAAGTTATTCATAAAAACTGAGTTTGATTGTGTTGTCTGTGTGTCATCATCTGTTAAAGCTGCGCTGATGAATATTTTTTTATATCAACAATGAATCAAATACTCATATGAAAGAGGACACTTGTAGTGACAAAGGAGAAACATCACCTAACTCTGCAGCTTCCATCGGCCCAGCAGAGCGTTTTATTCTATTCTGGACAGTTGAAACTTTACTGTTTTGATTGTCATTGCAGTCATCAGCAGCTATTTTCATGGGTAAAGCTCCAAATCCCCAATGTTCACTTCTTTTTCAGCACAAAACAGCAGAAAAGTAAGTAGCTGGAGAACATAGTGGAGCATTCAACAGCTAAAGAGTCAGATATTTCCCTGAGGTTGCTGGAGACTAAAACGGAGCTAAAATGAGAGTGTATGCTGGACTTGCAGTACATTCATCCAAATAAATACTAATGATGCTCCATGGATGTGTAAATAGGCAACTGTTAGCTAACAGCTGTGATATGTCTTTGTCTCCTTTTAAATGATGGCAGCAACTGGTAAATCCAAACTCAAATTATTGAACATCCATTCAGAAATCTGGGGGTGACATCACAGAATACACCCTGTAGTTTTTCTACTGTCCGTCTATGAATCCTATAACTTTACTGGGCGATCTCTTGTTGTTTTGCTGCGACTGTAAATCAGTGTGATATGTAGCACTGTAGGAGTAAGTTAAGCCGTTGGCTTTAGTGCTGTTGAGAGTTAAGGTTGTTTCTCAGCAGCTGTTGTTTAATTGTGCTCTTGGTACTATAAAACCATATGTAAGGGTTTAACTGCAGTGATGACACAGTCTGTTTAGGAGCCACAGGTGCATCTACCTGGCAGGCAGCCACTCTTGCTATTAGCTCACAATCCAATGATCCCTATTTGGGGAGTAGTTGTCCTTTTCACTGCATCAACCGCGGCTCGACTTGTATTAGAGTCTTTCGCTGATTGCTCAGTGATATCTGTGTTTACAGATGATAAATTCCCATGACTGAGCTGTTGCACTTGTGATTTCGGGCTGTCACACTGGATGAGCCGAGCGATGCGCAGCTGCTCAGCCCTCGGGGAGAGCCGAGCTGGGAGCACACGCTGCCAATTCAGAAGGAAGCTAAATGGTTGCAGCACAGATTATTGCATTTCCATGACGAGAGATGTGGGTCAGGTTACGTCCTGTCGCCAACTGCCTGGAAGAGGAGGGTAAATCAGCAGGAAATACACCAGCAGTCAATTAACTGTCATTTTCACACTACAATCTCACATTGAGTCAGCACATTGTATGCAAGCACTCTTTGTGCTCAGTGTGATCAAGAGTTACACTGCAGGAGAGTGTAAGAAATAATAACGCAGTGGTTTCCCCCACGTAGCAACAAGATGTATCTGAGTTGGTTTTCTGGTTGTGAGATGATTGAGTCAGAAAAGAAGTCATATTCTCTTTTTTTTTTCTTTTCTTTTTTTTTTTTTTTTTTTTTTTTTTTTTTTTCTTCCTGTAAAATTCACTGACATATGAAAGGCAGCACTCTCCAGTGAAAACCATGTACTTCCAAATGTGGTAATTTAGATTTATTTCCCCAAATTAGTGGTTTAGAAAATTCTCTTACTTCTTAAGGTAATTAAAATCCTTTGGATCATCTGATAAAATGTATTGTCACTATGAAAAGTCGGCATTTCGGAGATAAACGATTTTCATCAGAGATCGTCGCACTGCTTTATTTTGAAGGAGCTGTTTGTATGTTATGCCATTACTGCATAGCCAGCGTTAGCATTAACAGCTCATTACTTACCAGTCTAGAAGAAACGTTTCGAGTTCAGCATCAAACTTAATTTCTTTACCCACCAAGAGCTGTCTCCAGAGGTGGACGGCAACGCCAGTGTTAACTCTGTCATGTCTTTTCTTCTACTGAAGTTAGCATGCTAACCAGCTAGCCCCGGCCCGTCTCGCCGCTTTCCAATAGCGACTCACTCAAGCGACAATCACCACCACCGGCTCCCGGCAACAAACTTATTTTCTCAAAGAAGAAAAGTGTGTAAGCAAATATTATCAAGCATCTTTTATTTTGATATTAATACATTTCAATGACACATGATTTTCTTGCTTTAGACACACCTCACATCACTGTGGTTCATCTTAAACTGTAACAGACAAGAAGCAGTTTAGCAAGACAACAGTCCTGTAATATTTGACTGTGCACTTTTTCACCTCTGGGAGTGGTAAAGCCCCTAAACTTTAAAACCAACAGCAACACCCCTCTTTTTGATTAATGAGGAGCGTTTCATGATCACCAATCATCGCTAGTTTCATCTGGCCAACCTTATGGTCACATCCTGTCACATCAGTGGTAGCAGAGCAGTCTGTTGTCCTTCTCCTTATGAATAATGAAGTGCAGTGGAACCCTCAGACCATGGTGTCAAACACTGAACAACATTAAACACATTAAAAACAGCAGTGTTTTAGATCCTGTACAGTAATACAGGAGCATAATTATCACCAATTAACAGCACAATCATTATTTCAGATTTCAAAGCACGCGTCATCCTGGCCCTGAGCTGAAAAAAGCATTATTGAGCAACTAATAACCTTCTATTGATCAGAACAAGAATCCCTCAAGACCAAGAAACTGATCCGTCTGCATTCACACACTGAAAAGATGCACATGTACGAGCGCCCATACAGACGCATTCATTTTGGTGCGAGCATACACAGACTCTGTGCCTCCCCTGTTACATGTTAGTCACAGAAGCTTTTTTCCAATTCAGTCGATAGGCTTCCATTAAGAGGGGGTAGGCTGTCAAAGCAACCTGTGACCTCCTTTCGCCCCCTTGGAGCCCGCTGGCCTGTGATGTCCGTATCAATTTGAATTTCAGCCCCTTTGCACCCATCAGCTGCAATTCCCAGTGTCCATTAGTCTCAAGTATCTGTTTCCTCAAACTTGTACTATTGATTCGGTGTGTCTTTTGCTCAGAGCATGTACACTGATCTTAAAGACGGGGACAGCCCTGTGGGCAGAGTAGACTCTGTCACTTAGGCATCAAAGTTCCTCTGTATTCTACTTATTGAATGGTTTCCATCCCGTCTTTCACTCTCATCACTGCTCATTCTGGCCTTACAGCTGTGTAGCAGTGCGAAGCGGCTGACATCTGAGCCTTGATCAGATGACATGCAGTTTGAAGTTGGCTAGACTTGTGCCCTCGAAGGTCAGGGCTTTTCATCTCGGAGGCCACAATGAAATGACCTGTTGTTGTCATACACGGAGGACTATCACAGCCAATATGGAAGCACAATATGGTCACTTCTCCCTTGTGATTATGAACTCTCAATTTTTTTTTTTTTTTTTTTTTTTTTCAAAAATACTCCCACTCATCTGTTATAAAAAGTGCCATGATGGTCTGATAATGACGGGTGCTTCATTTTGATAGTGTTTTGATAGTGTTATATATATATATATATATATATATATATTATTTTCAACTAAAATAGAAAGGAGTTGACAAACCTTTGTGATAAACCAAACTATTCTTATTTATACTTCTTATTGATTTTATTATTCTTGAAAAGTGACTAAATTTTTTTTTTTTTTTTTTTTTTTAATGTAAATGTTGCAAAGATGCACACAAGGTAAATGTGAAGTATATTATGCACAAGTTTATTAATCAAATATTTAATCTCTGACCATTTTCTTTCAAATACGCTATGAAAAAAGTTGTATTAAACCATATACAAAAAACACTTGATTTCCACCGAAATTGACAGATACTAAAAAGTTGCAAAAACCTTTGTATCCCACAGAGTAAAGCGCGTGTCCTCAGTGGACACACTGAGAGGGAGTAAGTTTATTGATGAAAAGAGATCTGTGTGCTCTAATTACAGTAATGGCATGTTTCCAAAGGAAATGCAAAAGCAGTATCCCCTCGCTTCCTTTGACCTCCGCCTGCTTCCGCCCCACTGTGACTCCAGCATTTCCTAAGTGTGAAGAGCATATGCTGACATTTGCTCGCCCTGCGCTGCTGTGACATATTTGCCACTAGGGGGCCTCCGGGGATGAGACGAGGTATTCCTTTACACAGTAGACTGGTTCCTGAGAGAGGAAGATGGATGACCTTTGGCTTTATTTATGTCGTTGCCACTCATGCAGGACCTTTTCATCAGATACGGTCATTGTAATCCCTCAGCCCCCATTCAATTTACAGAGGCACTCTGTCACTGCAGACCACTAAAGCCGACGAAATTAATGGATCAATAACCCCTCTGAAAGCCTGGCGGGAGGGTCCAGATCCCCACAGTCGCTATCAAGTTACGAGTCATAATGAATGGGGTGTTGTTTATGTTGTAAAGTGCAGCGTCACTGAGTCCTTTGAACAAACCACCCTCTTAGCCAGAGCTTAGTGCACCACTGTTTTCACGGATGTGATGGCGACACAGTTAAATGGAGATATGGAAAGAAAAAAAAAAAAAAAACACTTTTTCATAACGCAGTCTTTATAAGTTGTAACTAATGTGTTTAGTAATGGTTAATCTTCAGCATTTATCCTCTTCTATTAGTTAAAACAAACGTTTGTGTTGCCAGGTTGTGGAAAAACCCCTGAGGCTGTTGTTTATGCAGCTACTGTATGAACTTTGTCTTTTTAAATCTTTGGTTCATCAGTAAGTGGTCTATATTTTATGACTTACCCTCTGGAAAGAAACTGAAGGATCTGGAGCACAATGTTGAGGGATTATTGCAAAACTTTTTATTAATGACTGATGCCTTTTTATTTATTTATTTATTTTTTATAAAGCTACAAACACATGAGCCTTTTGTCACCAGTGAGAATCAAGTATCCCCAGTTTGTGATATATATATATATATATTTTTTTTTTTCATTTTTATTGATTGAGACCTACTTGTTTAATAACCATCTAAAACCCACTGAATTATTTAATAAATAAATAGTTTTCACACTAGCACAACACTTGCCAAAGGGAATTTTCAACAACCTGGCTTGCTTTTGATGAAGGGTATAATTATTAGAAAGTTACGGTGGCCCTAAGAGCTCAACGCACTGCAACTTAAGAAAACGCGTGTAAATACACAAACGTGCCGTAAATTCAGTCCTACAACACGACGGAAGTGTTTCCATGGGACATTAAAAAGTGATGAACCTGTCTGGGACTTTTTCAATGCCCAATTCTGACTTTTGAAGTTAAGAGCACTGGATAAAAAGTGCGTCACAGCCCGGTTCATCACTTTATTTATTTAAGTTATTTTTTGCCTTGATTCTGATGGAGAGAGAGAGAAAGAGAGAGAGAGGATGTGTTCCCAGAGAGGAGGTGTTTCCAGTGGACACAGGTGTAGGGGTGGGGGGTGGGGCATGAAGGTGTAATCCTAACCGCAGCGCCTCGGGTTCGACACCCGTGGCCCTGTGCACCATATCATCCTCTCTCTCTCTCACTCTCAATAACTTAATCAAGGCAAAAAATAACTTGGTTATTAAGTTAACAATAAAAATAACTTCACTCAATAACTTAATCAAGGAAAAAAATAACTTGGTTGTTAAGTTAACAATAAAAATAATTTAAATAAATAACTTAATAACCAAGTTATTTTTTGCCTTGATTTCAATAGTGAGAGAGAGAGAGAGAGGATGATATGGTGCACAGAGCCACGGATCTCGAACCCGAGCCACTGCGGTTAGATTACACCTTCATGCCCCCCCCCCACTGCCACCCCTACACCTGTGTCCACTGGAAACACCTCCTCTCTGGGAACACATCCTCTCTCTCTTTCTCTCTCCATCAGAATCAAGGCCAAAAATAATCATAAAAAAATCTTTGCGTCTTTGCGTTTGTTTTCTTTTGTTGCAGTGTGTTGAGCTCTCAGGGCCACCGTAGAAAGTGGCACCAGAAAGAATAATCAAAACCATAATATCGATTAGAGGTACATTCAAGGTCTAGAATGTGACTGGAAACACTGCAAATAGAAGAATTTAGCCCAATGTGCCTTTTTTTTTTTTCTTTCAAATCTGAAAGACCTATAATTTTTATTTTCCACTCATTGTTTTCTAATACCAGAGGGAATTGTTCTGAGACATGCAGAAGAAAGCAACAACACTAAAACTGAAATTTAATCTAACTTGAGGATTATGTCACAATTGAAAGGAAATTGTTTTGGCTGAGAAATAAATTTAAGGATTAAAAATTAGGCTCTTTCAGGATTTCCTGTTGAATCAGTGGGTCAAGTGAAACCATGTACACAGCATGGCGAGTTCGAATCCAGTTCACATGTTGCACGTTGTTATTACATTATGATGCAAGTTATCGGTCAGTGGTCGTCCGGAGGTCAGAGAGGATTTTATTACCTGGAGCTCGCTCATCCACGCAAGGTGTATTATAAACACACAAATTCAGCAAAATGTTTTCGACAATTATTCCTGATCCTCTTGATATTCATGTCCACCAATTTAAAACACCATGTAAGTCATTTGTCCCTGCACTCAGGTAGGACCCATAGTAGTAGTATGAGTGAACCAGCAGCATTTGTACCTGTGTACCTGACCCTTATCGTCATGGAAACCATAATAAACATGTGGTTAATGTTATGGAACAGTCATGGTCTGGTTGGTTCTGAGCACAAAAAATGCTTGGTTAGGATAAGGACAAGATTGTGGTTTGGATTCAAATAAGTAGTTCTTTTTGGTTAGAGGAACTGCGTTGTCATAGTTACAGTGAAAACATGTAGATAACATATGTCGACCGTCACCTTCACACAGGACCCGTCCATCCATTTCGACCCCCTCTGACCTTAATCGCTCCTTCACCTGACTCCCTCCTTCACTCCCGTCACCTAGTGGCCACGGTAACTCCCGTTACCACGGCCACTAGAGGTCGTCTCACTATAAAAAGTAACTGGGTTGAAACAAGCTGCTGGCACCTTCTTTGCAGTAGAAAAGACTTAAATAATTTGTTCAGTAAAACGACTCTGACTATGAAGCTCATTTAGTTTTTTCTTTGTTTTTAGCTTCTTTTTTTTTTTTTTTTTAAGTGAAGTGAACGCATCATCGTTCTGAACGTGATGAAGTTAGGTTTCTGAGTTCTGTGTAAGTTCGGTCTGCGGATCATTTTAACAGTTTGGTTCATTTCAGTACAAAAGCAGGCCTGTTTAGCATCCTTTCAAACTACCCTTATCATTATCTCTGTTTCCTGTCACACTCCACTGTTCACTCCTGTATATGTGCCAAGATTTATAGGCTGAATAAGCAGTTATAGTATTTTACAGCAGTTACCGCTCAGCTCTAATATATCATGTTTAAAAAAAAAAAAAAAAAATGAAACTCAGTTAGTAGCCGCTGCAGCGTCAGATCCAGCCTATCTGGAGGCAGCTCCAACATTAATTGGTAGTAATTATAAAGCCCGTCTGAGATTGCACAAAGAAAGCTCACGGCAAAACAGGCCTGTTTTTCAGTGTGCGCTGCCAAGTAGTGTGGATGTAGATTAATGGGTCATTAACGGGGTTATTAAACAAGTATTCATACGTTCGGGTCCAGTTACGAACAAGGCCAGTGGTGAACGATTGATATGGAAATCTCAATCAAAGCTGTCACTCTGTGTTAAGTAGATGAAATTGGATCTGACAACATGTCGACCTCTTTGAGTTGCAGACAAGAGGATGATCCTTTCGCCGACACACATTGAAGTGTAGTACACAAAGAGGTACGGATGTGATTGCAGTGTGTACAAACACTGGGCTCCATTTACTTTCTCCGTGTTCTCAACATGATTTAAAACGACTTATCCAAACTTCACAGGGTCGTTTAATGGGAGCTCTGAGGTTAACGCGAAGCCACGGCGTTCGGGTCACATCTCCACATTTGCATGCTAGTGGCATGAGAGAAAACCCCCACCACACTCGCTCAGTGGGGCCACATTATCACTTGCGATTTGGGATCAGTGTTTTCAAACAATGGCGCTCAGCATTCATACATTGAGCGTTGAATGGAAACCATGTGCTGTGTGGGTTACTGATGGTCAAACTGGAGAAACGTGCTGACAGCTCTGGATGGCCTTGAGCTGCACATCAGCCCAGAATAACTCTGCCAGACTCGCAGCTCTATTTCGTTTTGTAGAAAAACCGTCTTTGTTGCCACTGTTGGCAGTAAGTCAATCGCATGTATTAAACTACCCCACAACGCTCGCCAGTCATCGATAGCCCTAAATGAGTGCATATGGTGTCTTGGCTCTGGGCGTCTTTTTGATCAGGTTGAGATTTTAATGGATTTTTCTTCGCCTCTGACAGACGAGGCTGGGGGCTTCTCAGCCGGGCTCGGGGGCAGACTGCTAGAAGCCGGTGGGGTCATTTGAACCTTGTGGTTGCAGAGCAGAGTGCTGAGACACAAAGAGCCAACGCTGCGTTCACAAGTGTCCGACAGCGGGAGAGTCAGGAAGTCTGGCGACTGTAAACCCCACCCGAGCCCCACCCCCACCACCACCACCACCCATCGCACACACTCCAAGACGCGCCAGGCGGGCACTTCAGTGCACACAGACCTGCAGTACTACACTTGTGAGGACATTTGTATTCACTTCCATTCATTATCTCTTATGATTGTAACCATAACTGCTCCATTTGTAAACCTTCACGCTACGTTTAAGACGGTCATAATTCTAACCTTTAATCCAAATGTAAACAAACCAGCACACAACACAGAATGAACACAACTAAACAGCAAAACTGGAAATATTATCCTTTCATTATTATTAGTGTTACATTTGTTTATTTACTATTTATTTTGAATTATGATCAAATGAGAAACATTCAAAACAGTTATTTTCCATCTGTAACTGAAGCTGTTTATTCATTTATGTGAATATACATCAAATTTACATGAACACACACACACACACACACACTCAAACCTTTGAAAATCTGTTAACCCTCAAATTAGGGAATATTATACACATTTTTAGTTTTGCAAGCGTGTGTAAATTTACGTATTTGTATATTCAGGTCTCGACTTACTAAGTGACTAACATTCAGGTAACTGTCTGTAAACTCGAGCTAAATGCACAAATTTGCAAACCAGAGTTTACAGGTAGAAACTGAAACATCTTATTTCCAAAATGAATCGGATCCGAACATGTGCACTTGCAACACAGTCTACAAGTTCAAACCTACACTATATTTTCAAACGCACTGTTAAAAGTGATATAATATTCCATAATGTCAGTGCTAACACTTGGCTGTAGGACTGGACATGTATATTTGACGTCTTGATATAAATAATTTGAAAAATGGATGGAAAATGACTATTTTCTTCTTTTTTTTTTAATCTGACCTTAATTCAAAATATATAAATAATTTACAAATATTACTAATGTAACACTGTGCCTGAATATGCAGGCTTGCAGCACATACTTTATAAAATCTGAAAGTTTACAGCTGCTATTTTTCAAGTGCACCTGTGTGACAGGTTTAATATTCCTTGTAAATAAGCAAGTAAGCTTGTGTGGACTGGATTTTTTGTCCACAGGCGGAAAGTCCCCAGATGTGACTGATGTGTATTCGACAAACACCCACAATTCGATGAATACACACATAAAGCCTTTCACTTTCTATTCGGTTTCAGTGCATTATAAGAAATAATTTGTTTATTCCATCGTTTTGCCACCAACACATCACGACAGTAAACATGGCTGCAAAAATGTGATATTACTACTTCTTTAAATGTTTTTAATGCACCTTGGCTGATGATAGGTAGCATATTTATCTGAATGAATTATTCTGACTACTGTGGCATTAAATTAACATAAAAAGTATTAAGATGAAAGCAATGAAGCTACAATAATGGTGATGATAATTTCTGAGATGGATTTTCAAATGGCTCCTGCCAGTTTGTTGGACAAAGAGATGCTAAATCCAGCCCAACTGTGTGGTGTTAAAGGCTTATAAGGATTTGCAATAGTTTAGAGTTGCTGCTTTTACTTGTAAATGTGCTCAAAATTACATGAGTACTTGTGATTATTACACTGAATCCTGCAATTGGAACTTTCTCTCAGTTACAAGCAAAACCAAGAGGGAAAACTTCACTTTAAAGCAGCCTTGTTAAAATGTGTTAAAATACACTGCTGCAAAAACCCTTAGTGAAAAAGTAAAAAATGGTGTGTTATGTACAAATTTCTTAATTCTTGAAAGTCACTTTTTGTGTCTTTTTTGAATTATCACTTGATTTTTAAACATCAAAAATCAGTCTGTTTCTCTTTCTTTTCGTCTTTTTTATTTCCAAATATTAGACTTAACTTTTTCAAGAAATATTCCATCAGAGCAACAACTGCTCATTTCCACTGCGAGGAATAATGAGATACAGTACAACGCTACATTCACAGCAAAGGTAGACAGGAATTTAGTGGAGAAAACAGCAGATTTGCAGGCAGACTAAGTGGTTGAGTGAACAGGTTAACAGCGACGGGGCCTTGAATGGCTGTGACAGGGAGAAAGCAGTGAGAGGCTCCAGCACTGAAGGGGGAAGTGACCCGGAAACGGTGTGTAAGTGCAGCTTGCTGGGCCCTTTAGGAAAAATCTCTCCAGAAGCACTGATGCAAGTCCACCTAAATACACATTTCTCTTATTTCTCTCTCTCTCCCTTTCTGCAGAGATGCATTACTCAGCGACGCTCATGTGCTCTCAAGAAAAACAGATAGTGACTGTGTTTTCCACCTGCAACAAAAATTCTGTCAGTTCTTAGGAAACACTTACTCCCTTTCTTCAAAAAAAAAAAAAAAAAAGTCAGACCCTTTTTTTTGGTCAGAGATGGATGTGACGGCACTAAGACTGTCAAGCTGCGTTACGTTATTATGGAAGCAGATTAACACCAGAGAGACGAATCAGCCTGCACTGTCACTGTGATGACTTCATTAGCTTTGACCTGAGCCACCTTATTGGTACAGTGTGTGTGTGTGTGTTTTTGTTTTTGTTTTGTTTTGTTTTTTTTCCCCTGAAGAATCTTGGCTCAGATTTTCTTGTGTGGTATGGAAATGCACATCTTGCTACACGAAGCTGATGATGTGTAAATTGATCAACAATAAGTGCTCAGTGTGTAGCTACATTTGCAGGAGCTCAGCCTGTCATTGATTGTCTTTCTACTCCTATAAAGAAAAGTTTCTTTCTTTCTATACAAATGTTTTTTTTTAAATTAGTCAAACTATTTTGTAACTTTTGTTTTTGTTTATTATTTCCCCAATATACAAGAGGTCCACAGTCCAGTAGGAGCCAAAAAAAAGGGATTTAAAATAAATGAATAATTGTAATAGCTGTCCTTTTCTGTCGGTCAGACCTACTGAAAACACACTTAAACCAAGAAGCCATGTACACTTCATCATTACCTTTTTGCTCTTCAGTCTCTTATGTAATGAAATGTTACCATGACTTTTTCAGTATCAGGCTGTAGGATTCAAATGATAAACTTCTCGTGTTTGATCTCAGTTGGTTGTGCATATGTTTAAATACCCTCCTGAAAGCAGTTGTTTGTGGTGTAACAGGAATTATCACTTATACATGTTCATGTTGCACTAGAGAATAAGTCTGCTGCATGAAGTTGACCTGCCTTTCAATCTTGAGTATATATTAACCCCAAAATCTAACATGTTTATGTTTTTAATGTTATATTTTAGTTTAGAGGAGAATCTCGCGTTGAAGTTCTTTTCTACACCGCTTGAATCTGTGAGACTCTGCAAACATGAACCAAAGTGACATGATACAATTTCATATTTTTACTAGGTTCTGTCATGAAGTGACTGTGCAGGGTAATAAGCAAACAAACAAACAAACAACCAGTGTCCCAGTTTGACCTGTGGTTCACCACAGATGACCTCCTGCTGTATTAATAGATCTGGTGCCATGTTTTTAGCAGAAATGCCAGCGGTAAAAAAAAAAAATGATACCACAGGAATTTTCACTTCAAACTGGCTCACATATTTTCAAATCAAAAATTTTATTATAAGAATTATATTTGAAAATATTTCATAATCTCCTCAGTTTAGGGTTAAGTTACTCTTTTCAGTTGTCTACATTTTTACTCAAGTTAACAGCAGACTTTTGCAGTGTCAACATTTCTAATTAATAATCCCAGTGACATTAATATCAGTAAATAAACTAAATCAGTCTGAGCAAAACTACTTTTATGAAGAAATGTTTCAACAGGAGATCAGGCCTTTGATAGATGGAGCAGGAAAAGCCTGAGACCAGTTCACAAACTTTAAAGGTCTAAATGTGATTTCAAGAGACACAAACTCTGCAGTGATTTGACTTTTTAAAAACTCTTTAAAGTTCAGTTCAGGGATTTTAGTGCAGCAAACGAACAGTAAAGAATCAGACAGAAAGTCACTGACTGTGGGAAAACTGTAAAGTTACAAGTTTGCAACGCAGATATGAAGAGAAGTGACATTTTAACACTTCACTGCATGGAGAGAGGAACCCGATGATAACGGCCGACACAAACTTTTCAAGTGTCTGTTTATGCAGACAGGCTGAGGCAGCAGCTGCTCATATGATGCAACTGCAGCTAAAGAGAATACATGAATAAATGAATGCAGGGAAGTGACCTGTTGATGGAAACGAGTTTCTGACTTCAAACTGAAATTAAATGAGTGATTAGACCCGACACGCTCTGTTCGTTCGTTAGGAAGCATGTAAAGTAACCTGGAGCCATTTTCAAAGTTTTGAACATTAGAGTTGAAGAATTCTCCCTGACTTTAGCAGTGCAGAGGAAACAGCTCAACTTTAACCTTGTTACTGTGACGACAGAGATTCACACTTTCTAAAAGAACAAACTATAACTTATAACCTGGAAACAAATGCACCATAAGAATAATATGAAATAAATACACTGAAGAAAGAGATAAAAAAAAAAAGTCTTCTGGAAATCCCTTTTGTCTAATCACTGTTGTCCTGATATAATTCAGTTTAAAGTCAACACACTGCAAAAATAATATTCCACTTTTTATTGCAAAATTGGTCATTTTCATGATATAATAACTGTATTCACAGTTCAACAGTCTGTCATATGAAAGATCAAGTGAAAACAAACAAAAGTGTTTAACAACAACAAAAATAAGGCCATATAAATACAAGTGAAGTGTTGCTCCTCAGAAACTCTGAAATTTCAACACAAGAGCTGGAAAATAAAGTCAAAGTATTATTGCAGGGTAACGGAGTTAATGCAGCATGAACATACATTCAGTCAGATGACATTACTGCGCAAAGGAAAACTGCTCAGGAACTTTAATGCATGCACTTTCTTCTGACAATAAACTTTCTATTTAAAATATCCTAACCTTTGAAAATATAATAATAATAAAAATAATAATTAATAATAATATAAACAATTTGGGGAAGGAAAAAAAGTGGCACATGCATGTTTTGGATTAGTTGATATGTTTACATCAAAGTTGGGAAAATTTCTATAAACTGGAAAAAAAAGACATTTAAAAAAAAAAAAAAAGTTGATAATAAAATAAAAAGTGACAGGCTCATGTAAAGCCAACCCTGGGGTGACTGTATGTCGGAGTGTCCACACAGAGGAAACATCAGTCCGCCTCAAACAGGCCAAAATATTTGCCAGTGTTGGAGAAGTAGATGTAAGGCGCAGCGTTTGCAGTCGGGTACATGACGGGGAAAGGCATGGGTAACAAACATCCGCCCAGCAGGCTGCTGTCCTTGTAAAAAGTCGGTAATTGCACGTTTTTTCCCGCCTCTGAGAAGTGCTCGGCGGCCAGCGGCCCCTCCATGTCCGTGGACAGCTGTCTCTTCAGCTTGTTGCGGCGGTTCTGAAACCAGATCTTCACCTGCGTCTCGGTGAGCTGCAGCGAGCTGGCGAGGCACGCTCTCTCCGAACTGCTCAGATACCGCTTCATGTCAAAAGTGGCCTCCAGCTGAAATATCTGTCTCTTGGAGAAGATGGTGCGCGTCTTCTTCTTCACCATGGCTTTGGTGTCAGTGGCCTCCTGCTGCTGCTGCTGTTGTTGTAGCTGCTGCTGCTGTTGTTGTTGCTGCTGCTGCTGCTGCTCGGACGCGTCCTCGGCGCTGTGCGCACTTTGCGACCCGGGACAGGAACCAGCGGTCAGCGGTGGGGTGTTTTCCCCGAGGTCCGCACGCTGGACTCTGGGCTTCACTGTGAATGAAGCGACAAAACGTGCTTTGATGCAGCGGTAAAGTCAGACACACTCCCCGGCAACTCCGTGCGCAGATACACACACACACACACACACACACACACACACATGCAAAGAGGCTGCACAACTATTCAGGTAATTAATAAAAAAAAAAAAAAAAAAACGAAAACAACGACCTCCAGCACGAGACCTTCATCCTGACATTTTCAGAAAGTAATTTTGGTCGTTACCCTCACTCTGTTTTTTTTTTTGTATATTTACACATCAGTCTACTTCTAACCATGTCTATCAGCTGAAACTGGATATTCCCTATAAAAATGTAACAGTCACTTTTAGATAAAGTACTTTGGAGAAAACAAAATGAATTTGCCACAGTTACCTGTCTCCTCTTGCCCGCTGCCATGTCTCCTCCGGACGTCCCACACCTCCTCATACCGCGCTTGAAAATCATTCTTACATCCACTGTCCCTCTGCGCCTTCGAAGCGCCAAAGTCTCCGCCGTCCCGCTGCTTCAGGTTGAGGATGTTGTCAATGGTGAAGGTCAAAGAAGCGCTCCGACTCGGGGCGTCCTCTTTGCTCATGTTCCCCGGCATTTCATCCGCTCCTCCGAGATTCCCGAAACACCGACGTCTCCGGACGCTCCGAGCACCATTGCTCCTCGGCTGCGACTAGCGCGCGGAGGAGCCGGCGCGACGCTCTTCAACGACCCGGAAGACTGCGGTTTAGCAGCTTTTGATTGGTGAGGTTGTGGGGCAGATGAGGGCGGGATGCAGATTTCCGTCTGGCTGCCATATTGTGGCTTTAAACAGTTTAATGTCACCAGAATTCACGTGTGTTTGCTCAATGCGGCGTAATACTGAGCAGATTCAAGACGTGACTCCTGTGGATCAGAGTTTTTAAAGCATAGCATCTTTCCCAGCACTGATGTTTATTTCTTTTTTTTTTCTTTCTTTTTTTCTTTTTCTTTTTTTCTTTTAACTGCCACATTCACATGCAGCTTGACCTCTCTGACTGGAGGCTTCAAGAGAATTATGGGACCCAAAAATGGTTCAGGGGCCACAGACGCTGGAAACTACTTTAATGCATTAACTTCTATTGTTTGTTTCTTATGTCTGTTCAGCCTGTCAGCTGTTCTGAAGGACTATATCCACTATCTGTGGCCTATATCTTATCTGAATTAGTCTGTGAACATATCCTAACTTCATCTGGTTCAGTTGTGCTTGTAAAGCTCACACACTCCCCTTCCTCAAATGTGCCTGTAGCCTGCAGTAAACAGGCTTCATTTCATTGCTTTTACACGGGAGTGCAAACGGTCACCATGCGATAAAGTTACCCTGTTAGTAAGAAACCACAAAATAACTTGTGCATAGATTTTATTCATACGTGAACATATCGGTGTACAAAAGTCTGTATTAAAATTCTCTTAAATAAAAAAAAAAAAAAAAAAGTGTCAGATTATTGCTAATAACGTAGCCATGCTCACAGCTATCAAAAGTCACAAACACCAACATACATTTTCATTAGTGATTGAGTTTCTACACATTGTAGAGCTGTCCAATGAGACAGTGCGTTATATTCATTATAAATTATGTGTATGGGCTCAAATAAGGGTCAAAAAGCCTTGAGAGCTTGGGAAATAATGTCGACAAAGAACCTGAAAACCTGTGACAAAAGTTTGTTCATGTGCGGAGAAGATCTCTAGTTGTGTTGCATAGTGAGGTTTAAAAGCAGAGGCAAAAGTAAATGTGTGTTCAAATGTAACTTAAAGATCGCACACAGTGTGGGAACTTTGAATTTCACAGTTTTATGCTTTGATCCACTGAGAAGTGTTTTTTGCATTGTGTAACCTCTCCATTGATATCGTTTGTCCGCTAATTTTATTTTAGCATTTTGCTAATTTTCTCCACAAATAGTTTTGTTTTTACGTGTTACAAGTTTTTTTCCCACAGGTTTACACAGGCTGATGTATAATCACAAATTTTGAAATGATCTCTGAACATAATTCCACAAAAAAAAACATTATTGACCCTTAATTGCTCCCCATATGTACAGTATGTGGGTCACTCATACAATAGTGAAAAATCACAAAATAGAGCTATATTTAAATCCTGTGTGATCTTGTGTGAAATGTCGGCCTGAGGAAAAGGATTGTGGGCAGCTTAAATACTCCAAAAATATCCATCATATTTATTAAATCTAGCAGTGAATCTTAAAAAATTACAAGTTTTTAAAAACTAACTGGGGGAGAAAAAGCACTGCTAATATGGAGAGGGTTTTAATTCGGCCTTCGCCCTAGATGAGTGATCCACCTTGATCTAAATCTGTCTGTTTCTTTTGGACTTTTCCTAGAAGCAACTTTAAGAAAAACAGTTAAACACAGGATGAGTTATCCTCAGTGCATTAGCAGAAGTTGTGACTTTACAGAACCTGAACTGGAGCTAAAATGAACATTTCTGCAGCGTCTTTTATTTGTTTAATTGGTGTCCAAAGAGTCACAAGTCTGCTGGGCCGCTTTAGCTTCTCCTCCATCCTCACAGTCACACCAGCCCGGTCATCTGTGGCGTCACAAACGACAGCGGATGAGTGAAGTGAGCAGTCAATGGATAGTTAATAGCATTAGAGAAGCCAACCACCGACGGCGACACTTGAGGCAAGCTGGTCAGCGCCATGGGCGTGGTGATGCTCTCGCGATACAGCACGGGAACTCGGACGACCCTCTGCGCAGCATAGGGGACGCCGGCGCTGCTGGCCTCCATGTCCTCAGCGATCTGCCTCTTCCACTTGTTCCTGCGGTTTTGAAACCAGATCTTCACCTGGGTCTCTGTGAGCTGCAGCGAGGCAGCCAGCCCGGCTCGCTCTGCGCTGCTCAGGTAGCGTTTCAGGTCAAAAGTGGACTCGAGCTGGAAGACCTGACTGCGGCTGAACACGGTGCGGGTCTTCTTCTTTCGCGCCACTTTCGTGTCACCTGAGACGAGGAAGAGGGAGAGATTTTACTTAAAGTAACTGGATACAACTCTTGAAAGTGCTGCTTTGATTTGGGGGGTGGTGGTGGGGAGGGGGGGGGGTAGGAGACATGAATGAATCTTCTGTCATGGTTTACCTCTGCCAACACCTGTGTTAATTTGTTTGTCAGCAGGATTACACAAAAAGTAATTTTCACTGAACTTGGTGGAGGGCCGGGACGTGGTCCAGGGAGGAACCCTTTAAATTTTGGGGCAGATCCGGATCATTTACTATGACTTTGAGATTTTCTGGTTTGCATGAGGTCTGCGCTCTCCGAGTGTCCTTATAGTTTTGTATTGGAATATTGACGTATTTTGAAGTTTAGGGTAAATTTCAATGGGGGTAAAGTTAACTGAGAAACAGATAAAATACCCAGATGGGAATGTTGGTTAACTTAATTGTAGATATTGAATATATAATCAATACAGTACATTACATCCATGACTAATAGAGATTTTACCAAGATATCGGTATTAAAAGATGGCATCATTTGGTAGCAACATTTTTATTTAAAGAAAAAAAAAGAAAAAGAAAAAGGTGCCCATGGCCGTTTTCTGTCACATGGACCCAGCAACTCTTCGCTACATCCCTGCTAGTTCATGTGAAGCTTGTGAAAACCGCTGATATATTGATTTTATACAGAGGACAAATTCATGGTTAGTATATAAACCCAACAGCAAAGCTAATTTTCTACATCCTACTTCCAAAAGGGAAAAAACAAAACAAAAACAAGTCTGCATGCAGCCTGTCATCACGGCGGTAAGAAGGAGCCTGCGCATGCCCGCTTGTGCTCCCCACAGAGCCCAGGGTGGGCTGTATTTTAGGATGTAGCGCGGGTCAATTTACTTTGGCCTCACCTGGGTCACAGCTGTCCTCTCGAGAGAAGCAGGAGGAGCGCGCGTCGTCCTCTCTTTCATCCGTTAAACTATCTTCCCCCTTCTCCTCCGGTTCATCGTTCTCCTCCGCCCGCCCCGTTAAAGTCGGGGAATCCCGGTCGCTGCTCGACTGAAGGTCTCTGTGTTCATCCGAGTCGCTGGCCTTCAACTGTGGACCTTCGAGGAAAAACCGTGAAAAAAGGGGAAACACAACCCACTTTAAATCATCCTACACACTGTTTGGACTTCACTGCGCTCGTGTCCAAAACTATATAAGGACGTTGTTTCACTTGTGGACCGGTGGGAAATCATGCGCATTGATAATGCTCCCTGTCCTTTTTGAAGTTTATAAATAATCACCAGCGACACTGCTGCTCTATTTGAGGCACCAGAGTAAGATTGCTGTATCGATGCCAAACACTGTTGGCTCTTCCGCGGCTGATAATTGGGTAGTTGGGGTGTTTTTACGCACGGACGCAGGACAGTGAGACGTGCTAGAGCCCACGTGTCGTCTCCACTTGTGGCCCGTTGAAGCACCGGAGTGAGATAATCTAGAGAAAGAAAATAGACTACTTCTGATCCGGGTGGTTATTTAGACTTTTACACGTGGCATTTGGTGCTTTTACGTGTGACGTAATTATTTATATCGTTATACATGAATGATACTTCTCCTTAGATCAGATGTAAGTGTTGTCATGAACCTGGTAAGCAGTTTTTAATCCTGATAATCCAGCCGATGAGCACTGTTATCTCATACAGGCCACATTAAAACTTCAGTTTTGCTAATTTGAGAAAATGTTGGAGTCCCGGAGCAAACAAATAAAACCGTTTACAGGTGGACACTCACTTCCTGAGCTGCCGTACACTGTGTTTGGTGATGCCTTTCTCCAGTTCAGCGCCTCGCTGTCGTTCAGACGTCTGGTGTTCAGTCCCGGGCAGATCACCGGGCTGTGAACGGTAACTTTAAAGCCCGAGGTCTCCACCCGCTCCTCGGCTGAAGCCCCTCTGTCTGTGGTTCCCAGCAGATTCTCGATGTAAAAAGACGAACCTCTCGATGGAGGACCGAGCTTCGATGTCGGCGCTTTATCGTCCAGCATTTTAACCTTTTCTGTCCTTTTTGAGGGAAAAAAAAAAAAAAAAAAATTCCCAGATCTGGATATTATAAAATCATTCCCGGGAATGTGTCTCGTTTCCAAACCAGGAGAGGCTTCTGCTCCGTGTAAACCATCCCGACGCAATCCATCGGAGCACAGAGAGATCGAGCCTCAGTTGTCAGAGATCAAGACAAAAACAAATCTCTCTTTGGTTGGATCTATAATCAGGAAGCGAAGAGGAATTACTCAAAGGGGAAAAAAAAAAACTCGAGACAGTCTCGTTGTTCAGAGCCTCCGTGGTAGACCGTGTCTGCCTTGAGGGACGCAGAGATGCTGTATTTAGGTCAGTTAGGGAGCAAAGCAAAGCAGAGATACAGTGTTGTCCTCAGGGCTGGAGATGCAGAGCGCTTCATGAGGAATGGCACAGTACCGCCTATTGGTTACATTTGTCCATGCACACTTTATATTTACTATGCAACTGTAATCTGTCAGACGCTAAATTTAAATGCTCTTATTCTCTTGCGCCATAAAGATCAAACACAAATGTATTTTCCTACGATTGTCTGATTACTTGCATAATAATGATAATGATGATGATTTTTTTTAAATAATAAAAAATATTATTAACAATATAATACCAATAATAATAATAATTATTATTATTGTATTGTTTTTTTGTTTTTTTTTTGTTTTTTTTTAACACTCAATAGTTGAACAATAGTAATTATGTTAAAGGTCGAGACTACATAGATGATTAAAGTTTTGAATGTAGGGGTCAAATTAACAAACCTGCAGAGGTTTATAAATCTGCAATATTTAAGAGAGCCTGTTGTCTAATATCTCTCCATATACACAGAAAAAAATTATTTGATTGATTAGCCTATATTGTTCAAACATCCCCTCCCTTCACACTTTATAGTTAGCTGTAATATTTTTCACAAACGGGTTAAAAATGACCTTGGATTATATTTACTTTTGACATATTAAAAAATGTTCTTTTAAAAATATTTGTTAAAATGTTTAACTGCTGGATACACTTCACTGTACAGTCTATTCCCAGTGTGTGTGCAGTTTCCACATCACACTTTTTTTTTAAAAGTAAGTTGCATTTTAGGCCAGAATTAACTTCTAAACCCGTTGTGATGTCACAAAATCCTGCCCATACGTTCTCATGATAAACTCAGATTTATTTAGGGTGAGCACAGAGAAACTTTCCTCCCTCAGCAGATGAATGTGAAAACAGCTTTCCTAGCGCCAAACTCTCTTCTAGTGTCAAAATGAAGTAACAATAAGCAAAATATGTTTTTGATCAAGGCACACTTTAAAGATTTTTGATTCCTCACTTGCACAAAGAAAATGTAAAAAAGAAAAAAGATTATAAATGACAGAGAAAAAAATCTCATTCATTTTAATGTCTGGCTCTTTTGTTTGTTTGCAAACATGTATTTCCAAATTAAGCACAATACACCCACAGGCGTCAACAGTGTTAACATCATCTCTCTTCTGGGGTTGGTATTCCTCCCTCCCAGCAGACTTAAAGGGCCAATCAGCGCCCACCACCACAGGCCTCACAAAACATTCTCATTTTCAAAGTGACAGGCTGAAACAGAAGCATTTCACCTTGGTTAAGAAGTCGTTCTAAAACCTAATATGAACACTCAAGTGCAGATCATCCGTAGAGAATGAATGTATTCCTGTTTCTTGGAAAGAGCCCCTGATACCTTAAATGGCCGTAGATGGACTGAGTTCCAGCTTAAAATGAGTTAATTGATGCTGAAGGTGGAAAATGTTGAGTCAGCTTCGGAACTGTGAACGGTGGAGTAAAACAGCACTGCGTTTGGAGTTGTAATAGGATTTAAACACCATGAAAAGCTTACTTTCATCTGTAAGTAAGCTTGAACAAATGCTCAGGACATTCCAGGCTGCAGGTTTTCAGTCTGCATGTTGATCAAACATGTTGAATCTAACTGCCTCCCGTGTCTCTCTGCATAGAAAGCACCTCACAACACTTCAGTAAATATTAGTTAAAGAATGGGAAAGAAGGCAAGTGAACAAAGGAGTAATATTTAATCCGTGTGCAGACTGGTGAGCAGGGAAGAGGGGCAGAGAACAACAAACCATTTGTGTTCTCAGAAGATTTGCTCACAATTGTTCTCTATTGTGCCACTAAATTGACTTTGCAAAAGCCTCTTTGCAAGTGTTAGCCTATCAACCTAATACTCTGGATTGTGGTTGGAGTGGAGCACCACAGACATTTTATGTGAATTCCCAAATTATAGGCTTCACATAAAGTTTAAAACATGCATTAAATCTATCAAGCAGTTAATGTATGTATTCTGCCACCGTGTGGGCTGCAGTACACGCAGGCAGTATAGCTGATGTTTATAATTCATAAGGTGGTTTATTGTGGCAAAACTTGCATAAACTATTAATTCTCTCCTAATCTGATGTTTGTGCCCAATGTTTTGAAGCTGTTCTTTTATTTTAAGTTGAAAGAATAATTCTGGCTTAAAGTGAAAACACTCCAGCAGTTTGGATAAATTCAAAAATGAAGGAGTTAAATAAATTTACACACAGGATTTTTTTTTTCTATTTATAACAACGTTTAAGACACTTCTTTCCAATCTTTATGGTTTATGACCCCTTAAAGTCCCTGAAAATTCTTTCTCTTTAAATATTAGGTATTTCTCTATAACATTAGATATTCATCGTTAAATTAGTAACAATTACCTTTTTTTAAAAAAAAAAACAAAAAAAAAAAACAACAAAATGAAACAAAAAAAAACATTTTTAGATATTAGTTAAGTGTTTAAAACTAAAGTGTGGTCAGATCAGGGGCATGGAAATGCATGATGTCACATTTTCAAAACAAAGTCTCCGCCCACTTAAAACCATTGAAAACAAAAAACAGAGAAAAAAACATATAACCTGCATTTCTGAAGTGAAATAACCAAGACTGCTCCAACTTATCAGAAAATAGTGATTTCATGTAAGATCCCAAGAAGCTGAGTGAGAAAAGTTTTCAGGGCCTTTAAAATGAAACAGTGTCCACTTGTGAGTCCTCATCACTGGTTGTACATTTTCATTTCTCAATGTTTTTTAAGGCTTCATGAGAGAAAATTAACCAATATTTAATAAGAAAAAGCAAAGTGTGGATAAAAGCTTGAGAAAATTACATAGACTTCTGCGTACATAAAGCAGAAACAAGGTTTTCCTCCATCAATGGCTTAAGATTCTATATGATTTTCAGTCATGTTGACTCCTTTTAATGTAGTATCCAGATATTTGGCAAAAGTCAGTCCTTTTTTTGTTGTAGTTTTCGCTCATTTTGAATTGTTAGGGCTCTGGAGTGAATGTGTTTTAAGCCTTTGTCTTCTCTGAACACTCAGTAATTTGACTGGTCTCTTTATCTGCGTCCACAGGGAGGTGGCTGATAATATTTTGAGGCAAAGTGGAAGCATATCATGTCCTTACATAAATAGGTCAGGGTTCATAAAGTCATATGGAGGCCTGCCAAAGAGACATTTCATCAAAGGCAATAATTGCTATAATATCCTATTGATCTGGAACTATTTGCAGGCTGTAAAAAACTGAGCAAGGCTCCATTTTACAGATACTTGCATGAGTCTGCTGAAGCAGCTGATGTGTGTGAGTTGTTTGTTGTTGTTGTTTTACCTAGCAATAATTCAGACAGACATGTTGTTGTTGTTTTACCTAGCAATAATTCAGACAGACATGTTTTTGTGTCAGTTTGGGGAAATCTAGAAATGATCTAATGTCACTTGGCCAACAGCAGCACTAACGCAACACTTCCTCTCCTGTCTCGCCTTGTTGCGAAGCGTTGCGCAGAGGCATGTTCAAGATCTCTTAATTAAAGATGGCACTGCAGCCTTACGAGGTAGATATGATGCAATGAAGAACAGAGCTTCTAAATTACCTGCTGAGTAGACACTGAGTAAAAGTGCTTGCTGTTACAAATGTAGTAAATTTAATTCAGTTCAAATGAGGAGGGAAATGTTCTAATTGTTCATTTAGGCTCATTTTATGCACTTCTTACTGGGTTAGGTTGTTTATTATTTGCAGTGCTGGAATAAGAAAGTAGGTTCTAAGTAAATGTAGCAATTTCTCTTTCTTTTTTCTTAAAGTACTCTTACAAGTCCTCCGTTCACAATTTTACTTCAATAAATGTACAGGAGTATCATCAGAAAAATGTACCTCAAGTATCAAGAGTAAATGTTCTCATTTTGCAGAATGGCCCCAGTCAGTTAAACTGTATTATATATTAAACTACTTTATTAATAATACTGATGCATAATGTACAAGCAGCATTTAAATGTTGTAGCTTGTAGGTTAACATGGTAGTTAATTCTTTATTTTATAACATCACTATATGTTTTCTTATAAAAAATAATTATTCATTTGTAAAGTCGCTGTAGCTGCCAAAAGTCGAAGTTTAAAGTAGTATGAAATGTAAATACTCACGTTTGCCTAACAATTCATTGGAAGTGCTGAACTTTACTTAAGTACTTATTCTGGTTCCACTGGCTGTTATTTGCTCTTTTGAACAAGATGAAGTTTTGAATAAAACATTAGATCTCAGTGAATAGTTCTGTAACCGTCCATCCTGCTGATTACTTTGATTTGCCGCTGTCAGCTCATCCATAACAAAACCACCCGGAGTCACATCCAGATGGGACTCTAATCCGGTGTCATTAACAGTGTATATATGTTTGTCTTCCCATATGCATGATGAGAATCACTGTATTGATAATGTGCTGGGGGAATCCTCCACATCATTATTTCTGGCGCTATAATGGGCCAGTGCAAGCTGTGGAGGTCAAAGCCACGGCCCAGAATGCAGTAGTGTATATGAGGTCAACGAGGTCCAGACATCTTAGGTCGGCCTTAACGGAGGCAGTCAACCAGAAGGCCCCTTTATGCCACATGGAGCGTGGAGCTACTGATGAATCCGTCTGATTTTTAGGCTCTCCTGCAACCCCTGCCCGCCGTCTGTGCCACTGCTTTATTTCCCCCTCGGTTTCTTCATCTTTCTTTAATCAAAATGCTAAATTAGTTCCCATCAGATGAGATTTTAAAACACGCTATTTCTCCGGCAGTTCATGTCAAACAGGTCAGCGTTGGAGCCTGCGTGAAAACAGACCTCCAGGCTCCCGCTGTCACTTATCAGAAATGCTTCTTAATCTGCGTTTTATACCTGCTCAGAAACTCCAAAAAGAACACTCCAGATTACAACCATCGAAACTGACACATACTTCTCCTGCTTAATCCCTATTAGCCCTCACCTCACTGCACCCACAGCCCAGTTCATTGGGACAAAGCAAAAGCATTCTGGGAGCTGTTTGGTTTATTGCAAAAGCTTTTTTTTTTTTTTTTTTTTTTGCAGCCTCGCACAAAAAAAGCCTGTTAACAAAAATCAACCTTGTTCTTTTTAGTTTTGTTAGTTTGAATTTTGTCTTTCAAGCCTGGAAAGAAAACACATTTAGGCTCTTGCCTGGAATAAACTATTAAGGCCTGTTTGTTTAACCCTTGAACGGCAAATTAACCCCTGTTAGAGCCAGCTTGTCAGTTCAGTACAAAGGAGGAAAAAGCTTGATATTTTAACCACATTATGGCCTAATGCCACACATCCACACCCCTTTCTCTGTGTCTGAAAGAGAAAAGCAAACAAATCCCTCCTTTTTTTAAAAGCTGGAAAACTTAAGAGAAATACCCATTATAAGATTGTAATGGCACAAAATGAAGTTTTGCATCAATTTCATGGACTGATCGGTGTCCCAATATTTATTTTATCGCCAAACGGTTTGATTTAAAGAGCATCTGCTGGAAAAGTCTATGTTGCAGCTTTAACAATCATTGGCTCTTTCCCATGCACGTTAAAGGGATCAAGGTTAATCACATGAGATAAGTGCAGCCGCCAGCAGGTACAATATACCTACACAGGAAACATGTTTTATCCCTCAGGGGGGTGGGAAAGACGGAGCGCGTCTGATGGATTACAGGCCCACCACAAATACCAAGGCTTATGGGACATCAGATCAATGAGAGAACATCAGCTTCCTCGTAATACCATTAATGTCTTTAGCTGTGCCAGGAACTGGGGTCAAATGTTAACTTAGCACTTGAATCTCAGGATGATTTCAGTTAAATAACAATTTTAGGGGAACGTGTTGATAAATGTCAAACTTTTAAAGGTTTTTAAAACTTTTTAAGATGCCTAAAAATAAAGCACTGCCTCTCTGTGCGTCCTCTTTCCCCAAATGTCGTCCCGGGTGCACTCCGTCTGACCCAGGACCTCGGAGGTTCAGGTTGTTTTTTCCATCCGCGCAAACTCGAAATCAAATCTGCGAGTTGTGAAAAGCAGAAAAGAGGGGACATGGAGCTGAAGACCCTCCAAAGAGAGGTATCGCGTGAGAAAGGAGCGGAGTACACTCAAGGTAGCAGCTGACGTCCACAGAGAGTGCACCGCCCCCCCGAGGTCAAAGCACTTCTGTCATATTAGCTTATACACAGGGTCCATATTTTTCAATAAATCATGCCCCTGAAGGATAGCTGGAGTACACAGGCTATTACAGCAGCAGTCAGTCCTGCCTGTGGGAGTCCTCCTCCTCCTACTACTGAATTACATTTAATGAGGAAAGGTACCATGTCAGTGTCTAATTTGGATCATATCCACTCTATTATTATTTATTTTATTTATTTATTTATTTATTATTATTATTGTTGTTGTTGTTGTTGTTAAATAATAAACTTATCATTATTTCCCCTAAATTTTTAATTGAGGAAATGTAATTAAAATTTTAACCAAACACTTAAGATAAGCATTCTGAAGAGAGCTGAGACTGAAAGAGTCTGGTTTAGTATTTATTCAGCAGACCTGTGTGAATAAAATGATTTGGTTACAAGGCCCCAGTGTATGGTGTTAGATGAGTGCCTGAATAAAAAAAAATAAAATAAAAAATAAAGTAAATCTAGAAAATAAAAAATTCTTTGGAAACATTTACATAAATGAAATACATTTCTTCATCTTAATCAACTGTATAATAGGCGGCTACTACTACTAATAATGATAATGATAGGCTAATGATAGGATTGCCTTTAGTGTTGCTATTATTATGATTAAATTCTATAGAAAACATATATAGATTATAAAGATTATGTCTCCGTTTTTCCTTCATAAAACACGAATAAAAATGTTTTTCTCGTTCATTAAATTTAGCGTCGATCGTTGATCTATATTGAGTCTCCGCGCGGAGACTGAGGACCATCCGATATGATTAAAGATACATGCAGAGGGGCAGGGCAAGGAGCGGCATGAAAGATGAAAGAGTCCACTTTAATGTTTGCCTGCAGGACAGATTTCCGCAGAAAACTCTCGTTCTCCCGCCTCTTGTCACGCAAGTCTCACTTATACACACACACACACACACACACACACACACACACACACACACACACCGCTGCTCCCCTGGGAATCCAACTTGCAACCCCAACTCACATCACCGCGACAAGACGTTTTTTTTCTAATCGGTTTATGTTTAAATTTGGTAAATCTTTTTTTATTTTTTATTTCTAGTCTTGGAAATCCAGATCCATGACAGACTTCCGGTCATCTTAAAGGCCTAAAACTTCACTTATTTTAACATGGTCGAAACAGAAATGTTAAGTCTGAGTCAAATTCAAAATGAGTTCAATATTTAGACAACAAAGCGCTCCACTTATAGACAGGTAGAATGATGGTCACTATTGGCTGATCATTTAATTATGTAGCTATTAAACTCCAGCGAACTTATTTCACTTATGAGGAGATCAGATCTGTAAAATAATTGTCTACAGGCTTTTCATTTATCTTCAATATTTCCTTGGTGGGTAACGAGTTGCCCAAATGTTGCTGTGTTGAGCCTGACTATATATAATTTATACAATTTATATAATTTAGCCAAAAGAATTATAAACAGGTCAGCTTTTCATTTTTTAAGGACGCAGCAGTGTTTTAAATTGAACTCTGAACCCGAAGCCACAGTCGGTCCACCTTTACAGACGCACGTGTTTTGCGGCTCAGACCAAACCTCAACGTAAAAGAGAAGTTGAGTTGAGTGGAAGTCAGAGTTACTTTATCATGTCATACTGAAAACATCTGAAGGTAAAGTCATGAGAGCGTCAGCAGATACAGTAAATTACTCCCATAGTTTTGTCTTTGTTTATTTAACGTTTGATAAAGTCGTCGTTCAGAGGTTCAGTTCTCCGCTTGGTGATTTACACCGTCGACTAAACACGCGTTTTTGTTCGTCGTTGTTTAATTAAAATGGACATTTCTTTACGTCCTGCACGTTGCTTTGCCGTCAAAAAGAAACCCCGCTGGACCCTTCTGCGTCAGATAAGTCGGCGGCTTTCCCAGACCAGTTTAGTGTATTTGACTTAAAGAAACAAAAATCTTTCCCCCATTTGAACGCAGCTTACACTCACGTTTGGCACCAAATGTCTGTTCTAGTACATTTTCTTTTAGGGAATGATTCAGTTCATTTTATTCAAACAGGAGCTACTGACGTTTTTTTTCTCTTTGAGCAGCAAGAAACTTTAATTTGAAAATGATTTTGAAACTGTTTATTTTTGATTGGAAGAAACAAAAAAACAAATGCAGAATAATGCGTTTTTTCAGACAATTAATTCATAGACATCAAAAACTTTACTCATTAATGTGTATGTTATAAAAAAACAAGGTTGAAAATTGTAATTAGGTGAATATGTAAGCTATAGGCCTATTAATTATTTCTTTAGGTTTGGAGGCTTTAGGTTGTGTAAAGATATTAGATTAATAACACTGCTCACTTGCACAGGCCTGTATCATGAGATGATGAATAGAAGCTGTAGATTTATAAAACACACCAGTTCATCATTCTCTCAACATCTGACTTGTGTTTCTGTCTCATAATAATAATAATTATAATAATAATGATATTAAGCTCTGGGAAATAAACCCCCTGTTTGGATGAAAAAAAAAAGAAGTTTATTACACACAGCTACAATCAGAAAAGTCATGTCTCACCTACAGTAAACAGGCCGAGTTGTAAAAAAAGTTCATCACACTCGAAGCATAAAGCTATTTTTTTTTTAATGCCCCTGTGTTTCAGTGTAATCAACAAATACAGCAGATGGGAGATTTCCTTGAAATGGTCAGCGCACACCTTTTACTTTGAAGGTCCCGCCACTGCTGCAGTATGTGTGCTAATAGTTTTGATTCTGTGACATGAAAGAAACCGGCTAATTTGAAGCAGTTTCTGGGGGAGTTGACGAGGCAGGTCGTTACAGAGCCCGGAGCTGTTTCCAAGGCTGGGAGGCCTGAAACTCCACTTATTGTAATGTGCTGCTTGAGTTCAGTGTGTGTGGACCAAACAGAAAAAAAGGCTGTAATGTATTGCGGCTGTTCGTGATGAATGTGACTCTGGTTTATGTCACTATATCGCGTCATGTCATGAGAAAAGGGAAAAATCCCGAGTGAGAAAGATATCACACAGTTTCTGGTGCGATTGGTTTAAAAGTTCAGTTTGAGGAGTTTTTGTGCAAGAAGTGATTGGAGCCAAAGAAACATCAATGCAAACAAAATGAAACTATCCAGAGAAGAAGGCACATAAACACCATATGCAAACCTCTACAATCCAAGTCTAGATCATATATATTCACTGTGTCATCCATCACAGCAGTAAAGCATTTAATGGCAGCATTGAGCCAGCAGAGGGCAGCAAAGCACGGTTTGTGCAAATCAGTAGGAGTCTGGAAGAAAACAGTAAAAGCATTGAAGATTCAAATGAGACCTCAAAATGACAAAAAAAAGCCAGTTGCTTTAATGTTCATAATTATGTCCACCGTGATTGTTTAGTGATTGTATGTTTCTTTGATAAATCCACTTACTTGTCATGAACTCCCTTTTGTGCTGCATTGAATTTATGAATTTAATTTTGAAAAATGATTCCTCAAAGATGAAAAAGATGGTGTTTATGGATGCCACCGGAGACATGAGAGTGGCAGTGGTCGACACCGCCTCCCGATGGACTGGTTGTGTGTTTGTAACATCAGTCTTCTGTCACTAGGTGGCAGCGTTACGACAGCTCTTTAGCTCGCCTGCGTCTCAATCATGGTTGTTTGTGTGTGATTGTTTCACTGAGCCCTCTCCTCCGCTAAAGCAGAGCGAGATATGGATAAGCGTTTAATCTATGATGAAGGTTACAGGTGCGTCATTAAACACTTGAGGTGGTGCATTCAGGCACAAATAGGTCAAAAGAAATCAGATGATCTCAATATGAAGCTTGTTAGTGGGGCATTACTAAGCGCCAATGTTGAGTTTTTAGCTATAGATTCTCATTTTTATATGTGGGTGAATAATGAACACATCACCAGTTATTAAAAACATGCAATTCATCACAAACACTTAACAATTGCCCATCAACCTACATTTGCTTGTCATTACAATTTTACAGTTGTATCACAATCAGTCTCTTGTCACTGTTAAAATCATTAACAAGCTTAATATTTGGGACTTATATCGAGCTGTACACTGGTAACTCAGCTGCAGTTTGTTCTGATAACCACCTGCTGATCAGTGGGGCTGAGCAACATGGCAGGATAAACCTGTTTTGTTGGTCCCCTGGGCAAAAATTGTTGCTGGGTCTTTTCCTGCCCCTCGTGTGTATTAATGCTGTAGCTGGTCTAATAATGTATGTTTTTTTTCACGGAGCAGTGATAATGTAAGAACAGTCGTCACATTCTCAGAGAAAAGTTGAATATTTTACCTTTTTGAATGTGACGAGACGTGAGAAAATGTCTTTTTTTTTTTTTCTCTCTTACTTTCCTCATGTTGTATAGTGTAATACAGCATTCTGACATCCATTACCCTGTATTCCACACTAGGCACACTTGGTATGCATAGTGCGTAGTACAGTTATGTCTCTGTTTGTAACTGCATGGTTGTTATTTCTTTCCCCGCAGTACGCCACGAGGCTATAAAGCTATAAAACCAGTGCCAGCCAAAAGCCAATCAATGAGAAGCTCATTAATGGATAATTTACTTGAGGAAAATGGGGAAGCCTCATCTATCAAGACGACTGTGTGAGCCGCTGCAGAACAAAATTACACCATCATCTGTTACCTGAGATTATTATGTGTCTGAGCAGGATATGTCATCCCATCCTCATGACGGCGAAGATAATTTGGCATTAGAGAAGAGAGACTTACGCATACACATCTTCATCTGCATGTAATGTACGTCATCTCACGGCTCCTCTGAGGCCATGAGATGCATATTCAAGCCACGTTCACAAGGACCGGGCACAATAACATGAACACCTGGTTAATCGAATACGCTCCCCACTCCCTCAGCAATAAACTCCAATTTTATGAGCAGCGTAATGCTCAGGTTGTGTTGTGACTGTGTTAAGCATCAAGTTGTAAAGTGTTTACATTGTTTGTACAAAAGTAAAATGTTTCTATTATTTTGTCCAGTTTGAAACTGGGGAGAAAAAAAAGTATTTCTAAGCGCCACAAATTCCAAGAATAGTGACCAAAGAAGTGACAAAACAAATTCACCATGAGGTTCATTTAGTAGCTGGAGCTTCACGCCTTTGAACCCTATTGTGTCATGGACAAATATATCTTCAACTCTTTTCAAGCTTTTAACAGCATCTCAATATCTTCGTCAGCAGATTGAGTTTCCTCACTTGCCAGTGTGTGACCTATGAAACTTGAGACATTTGGTGGCGTTGGTGATTTATATAACAATGCACTTTGGCTTGTAGTTTGTCGTTATGTTATCGGATTGCTATACATTTGGAGATTTCTGAAACTGATAATTGTTCCTGTAGCGCTGTGTTCTCCAAGTTGGACAGGAACCTGTGAGAGTCGCAGATTACCCAGCAGCACCTTGACAGGATCAAGTGAGCAGCCAGCGTCTTAAGTCCTTGAGCTGTCACGGAAATCAACAGAGGAGGACAGATAGGGCAGTTTGTCATCGAGCGGACCTGCATTTTGCTCAGTGGAATTAACACCTGCTTGGATGGAAAATTAAGACAACTAGCTGTCTCTGGTAGTTATACACAGCTGGACAGAGACGGGGTGGGGTGCACGTCTGAGGGTAAAGCTGTGTCTTGGCCCCTGTGCATAATGTACAGCTTAATTCATTACAAGGAGACAGAGGGTTCCTTCGCATGCACACAGCATGCCTTTTCTCTCCACAGCCTATCAAATCAAATTAGTCCTTCAGAGGAGCTTAGACGGAGAATATCTCCCGTCACGAGGTTCCTGTGCAGAGAGAGAAACAAGGAGTAAAAAATAAATAATTGCATGAGGCTATCTCTTGTGTGAAGGAAAGACACTTCCATCTTAATGCAAATTAGTGTTACTGGGCTTTCATATCAACAGGATTCTTAAAATCAGTGTGCGGGTGGCATGGGCTCTGCTAGGAGGCAGTTCCCGGGAGTCCAGTTAGAGTCTGTCGTTTGCATCGCCTCCAGCTGTCTTTCTTCTTCAGCAGCCCCAGCACCACCATGCACTATAAATTCATTTCATTCTCCAACGCAAAACATCTTATTTAACATGACACAGATGCATTAAGCAGAGAGCAGGTTCTGCGGAGTTGCCAACCTCGGTGCATCATCACTTTTCTGAATGCAGGGATGATACAATATGTGCTGACTAAGTTCACATAGCAACTAAAACTCAAATTGTTAAATCCCATTCGATTGTGAATTGAATTTTAATAAGGAGTAAAAGCTCATTTTGTCTAATCTTTCAGGGGTTTTCTAACTGTGTACCGTCTCTGTGTTAGTCTGATCTAGTCAAGAGAACCAGGACGAGCAGAGTTTGCAAACCATTGAAAATTCGGACGCAGAAAAAAGGCTTTATCGCCCACATCAAAGACTTGTCGCCACTCAAAAGTTCAATATTAGATTTGTTCAGAAAATAAAACCTTTTTATTTTGACTCGCCTTGTTATTGGAAAGGAGAGTTGCGGCACAATACCAGAGAAGTTATAAGCATGCTAACCAACATAAGCCATACACGTAAGCTTGTGGATCAGGATATATTGTCCGGATTATCCTTGATTTAACTGAAGTTACATGAGCAACGCTGCTCAGCCTGCAGCCTAAATGTTGTGTAAGTAATTTATTTACCTGTCTCAGTGAATGAGATTATAATGCAAATGGTTCTATATTGAACTGTTTGTGGTTACCATATGTACCAAGATATAAAAAAGTTTAGTTTAGAACAACTTGTTTTGGAGGTTGTGCTAAAACGATAAAATTGTGGACCCTCAACACTTGGAAAAAAATATAAGAAAATCCATAGTTATGTGAAAATATGTTGTTTGAATACTGCTTGCTTTTTGTTCCCTTAAGTGTCCTTATTTTCAGCTGTGTAGACTTGTATACACCTCACATATTGCATAATCCATCACTCCCTATTGTGTATTATTTGCATCCTGTGGAGCTAAATTGGAGACTTGTCACAATACATCACAGCCATTTCAGTTTCTTCCACCCTTGATCTTCAGGGAGCACAATACCACGGTGCCCTTTCCCTCCTTATCAGCCTCCCAGATGGTGTTGCGGCTCTCAGCCTAACTGTGCTCTGTCACCTAGTTTTCCCCTGCTAATGAAGAGTGTTGGTCTGCCAGCTGTATGATGTGCGCTGCCTTCCACCTGGCTCTGACAGTGCAGCGCGGCCGCAGGTGGCCGGCGTACCTGTCACAGACGGAAAACTTAATCACAGGCTCTCACTAATCCCACAGAAGTCTTCTGTTTCATCGCTGCTTGTAGCAGCTGTGACTGGCTGCAGCGTGTGTCGGCATGTGTAACAACACAGTCGCATTCAGATTAAAGAGCAGGAAGGTTGATGATGAAATCAGTGTAAATCTGATGGTCAAGATGTTGCTTTCAGTGTGTTATGAAATGCTTGTTTTCAATTTCGGCTTTGTTTTCAGTCTGTTTGGGCAATCGGAGGTATTTGAGTGTTGAACCCCTTACTCAAAAGGTGCGTCTTGTGGCTTTATTGCACCATTGAAGCTCCTCCAGTTAGTGGAGACATTGGTATCTCCGCTCTTCTCTAATGGACTTTTCTTCATGTGATTGTGCACCGTTTGTGTAAAAGGAGAACATAGAGGGACCGCCATGCTCTTTTATTTTGAAGGACTAACACTCATAGCTTGATATTTACCCTTTGTAGTGTCGGTAAATAGGCTTATAATATTTTCTGCTGACTTCATTGTATCTCTGTTTTGATTTACTGTGCATTAATCACACAAAACTGAAATGTCTCAACAGCTGTTGTGATGGATTGCCATGAAATTTGGTTCAGGACACTCAGTGTACCCCGTGGCTGAAGACTCTTAGTCTTAATTTAACCTCTTAATATCCAGCTTTGCCTTTTAAGAAAGTTGGAAAAATAGTTTGATTCCACACTGACTGAAAGTGTCTTTACCAGTTTGTTCAAATTGTTTACTGACACTATTACTCTGAGGGAAGTATTCAATCATGGCTGCACCGTTCCATCAAATAGAAATCTTCTTGATGTCTTGAGTTTTAATTTAGCCCGACATATTTCGTATCTTTGGAAACATTGTGATGTTCTTGAGGATTAAACATAAAGTTCTGTGAGTTTGAAAACTGTTTGGCTTTCTGTAATGACTGAGGGTCAGTGGAGGTTAATGAAAGTGGCCTTCACATCTGTCCGTTTCACATACTGTACTGTACCAGAATGGCTCACTCAGTAATTACGTCCAGTCTGGTTTATTTTGGCTATGTGACCCCTCCCTCCTTATATCCGCACATGAAGACATCTCCTGCTGTTTCTGCTGAGTAATGCGTTTGTCTTGGCCACAATTGCAATTTAAGTCTGCACCGAATCTGCAAACCTTTATCAGACAGATCGGTTTAATGCATAATAGCAGAATTGAAACAGATTTCTTCTCATTCAGGGAGTCCATACTCACATAGACCTTGACTTGTTCTTATCCTTGCTGCTGAATTATTTACCAGTGCCTACCTACCCTGACACTGACTGTGGGGCATTATATTATGCATGAGGTAAAGAAATACACAAGGTTTCTTGATAAACAATGACCTTGTGGATAAAATGGAACCAAAGTCCAAAGCTCCAAATCAGAAAGCATAAAAAGAGAACTGCGGCTGTCAAAATCTGGCAAGCAAATCTCCCCATTTCTAATCGAGAATCCATACCTTCTGTCAGACATCTATTTTGGTTAAACTAACCCCGTCCTCCTTTAGTTGACCTTTTGCAGGAAGCACTCAGTGTGGAGTGAGGATTTGCAAAGATAACAGGCACAGCTGAGGCAGGTGCAGAAATAATAGCTGCTCTCCAGAGGCTTCGAACAATATAAAATCCCTGACAATGGGCTTTCCAACGCTGAATAGCAACAAAGCTCATAAATGGGAGATGTACTTTTCCTTAGAACGGTGAAAGACTTTGATTTGAGGGACCGCACACCGAAAAAGCCAGGTGACTTTACAATCAGGATGAGGGGGCTCAGAGTGTTGTGCTGTTGAAGTTAGCTGCTGATTGACAAGTCGATCTCTTTTAATTAATCATCTAGAGCAGTTGTATCTGTGGCCCCTCGTCTCTTAATCCCGTCCTGATGAGGAACGGTAGATAATCAGCAGCGAAGACAAACCGTCTGGTTTTGCGATGCCTTCAGGGGAATTAGCTTGCAGCCAGAGCAAACTGACATTCACTTTATTGACTCGGAAAGCGGCACAATCACCTGATGACATCACTGATAACGGCAACACTGAGATGCCATTAACAGTCGTATTGATCATTCTAAGGAAGACTTTTCACTCCAGCTGAGAGGAAGGAAAAGAAGGAAAGGCACTGTGCAGTAAATATGAGCAGTTGCTGAATCAGGTTTCCCTCCCTGATACTCTAAAAGATTAAAAAAAAAAAAAAAAACTGAAAATGATGATCCTGTGTGTATTATATAATGTGTAATGCACCAAACGGATATTACATTTAAAAAGGAGTAACTGTATTATCAAAGTCAAAACTGCTGAGCAACAGGAAACCTTTTGATTGTTGAACACTTCAGCAGGGAATTTCCATCATGTCTCGGCACTCAGCATGTAACACAATAGCTGATGTTTTCTCTTCTGTTTATGGCTCTTGTCAATTTTTATGGGGATTATTCTGATGTAATGGTTTCTACTTTATTGGAGTAGTTTACTGGAGATGCCGTCAAAGAGGTTTTTTGAAGGAGAAAATCAGATTTTGGTTGTTGTAAATTGTTGCTATTCCGGGTGATATCAAAATTGTTGCAGTTGTTTTTTTTTCTGTCTTAAAAAGCCTTTCTCTGAGTTCACTGCAGCCAGATTTCCCTTCTGAATAATATTCCATATGCTTGGTTAGTTGTTTTTTTTTAAATGTACAAATTTATATTTTCATTCATTAGTCTTTGAATTAGTTATGTGGTTATTGTGATTCCTGTATTTATTTTTTTTAACCACAGATGCTGTACTTACTTTCTGCGGTCCTATTTTTGCCTGATGAAGAACATTGTCCTTGAAATGTTTCTCAGTCGTACGTTTGTGCTTTAGTTATGCTATTTGCAGTCTGAGCTTTCAGTGCGCAGATTCCTTCAAAGGCTTTTCTCACTTCTGTCCAGCACCTGTATGTTTATCAAGCATCTCAAAATGCCTCCTTGAAGTTACGTTAGACTAAAAGCAGTCTTACCTCAGCGTAGGGCCTGAGAGCTGTTTCTGAAGCATCCTACTGTACATATACTTCCAGAAAAGAGAGGGATCACTCCAGGGAGAGAGTGTTACTCTTTAACAAAGTGGAAATTGTGACCACAAGTTGATTTGTGGATTCTCAGATACGTGTGGTTTGAAGTAGCCTTTTAATTTATGTCATAAAATATCCAGGTTATCTGGGGTTATATATGCAGACATGTCATGTCAAAATGATTGCATATTTTAAGTCACATAATGAAATTTACCTAGGTGCCATTTGCATAGTGGAGCAAGCTATACGTTCACATTGGTAAGCCTCTGTAACACTAAAACAGTAGAGTGTTATGTGTTACTGTGCGATGTGAAATTACCCAAGTCAGCCCTGTCCAATCACATTGCTTAACAATGCGTAAAATGGAGCTTTGTTGCACTTTCTTTTCCACAGCTTTACCCTGAGCAGTGGGGAAATTAATGAATCGGTGCATTATCTGAGGCTCTCTGAAGTTTGATTTATTCCTGCCAGAATGCTTGCTTGAGATAGACCCAAATAATCGCAGGCACGAAGCTGCTTTTTCACTGCTGCCGAAAACCGTGTAGGGTTGCAAGGACCTTGTTGATGAAGTTGTTGTATCTCACACAACTTCAGTCCCAAAGAATTCTGATTCAAACTTTTCCAAAACATCTCTACTCCCTACCTGGCTGCTAAGGTCTTTGGCAATACTGTTTCTTAGGAATTACATTTACTACCTTGTTTTCCCAGGAACATTTTTAGAAAGAAATGTTATTGGTGCCTGGAATATGTTCAGAGGCAACGCTTTTGTGAATGCTTGAATGAGGCGTGACTTGTACTGCATACTTTGTACTGCATCGGATCTGTCAGCGCCTAAACATAAACATGAAGGAGTTAAATATTTCTGTAGTGTTTAAGAGCAGATACGGTATTGCAAGATTGGATATTTTGTCTGAAACCAAATGGAATAACGTCGTCCTTGAGCATTTAGTTTGAACATTTTTGTGTCATACTTCATTAGTTTGACGGAAACCGTAATAGATCACAGACAACATTGCCTTTGGAGCTCTCCTAAATATTGGCAGAGATAGGAGTCATTTGCTGTGACTCAAGACATTTCATTAGGTGTTTTGACCTCGAAACCTAAAAGTAGGTCCACATATACTGTACATCTGAGAATTTTTGTCCAGTTGTGACTAATTCCTTAATCAGAAATGCTTGACAAATTCAAGCGCTTACTCAGAAGGTAATAAAACACCCTGTACATGTTGCCAGACTATCACAGGACTAGCACAAACAAAAGTACATTTATACCTCTGGAAAAAGTGGCGTCTTCGTGACCTGCATGTGTTCAAAGCACCGGGGGAAACTGGAACACCTTTACAAAACCCACACAAGCACCGGGAAGTCCACACTGACGAAATTAAGTTACCCTGAGCCACTCAGCTGCCCTGCTTGGGAAGTCAAATCGGTAAATTATCTTTCCCTTCTAACTGTGTTGTTGGACTTGGTGTGACCGTGTTGACAGATATTCTGGGTCACTTTTAATGGCTCTGCCGCTGCCAGCATCACATGACACATCTACAAGGTTCTCCTGCTGATAAACCGAGCTTTGTAGGTCATGATTAAGGGACTCATTTGTCTCGCCCACTCCGTCTGCTAAGTTTCAGCCTTCCATGTAATTAAGGAGCTGTGGAACACCGAATGCTGGATGGCCTCGGGGGTTTTCACTCTTACTTTCATGCTTCCATTAACAACACGGCCAATGCCTTCCATGTGTACGCGCACGCTTGGGGATTTGTTGCGTTCTTCATGGGAGTCCTCAAATAAATTGCCATTGATGTTGTAAGTGCTCTTTGAGATTTATTTAAAGAAGAGATTCCAGTGAGTGGAAAACAACTAATATAATTATTAGCCGATGAAGTTTTCTTCCTGGTTTCTAATGACTTGTAATAACCTATATTTTTAGGGTATCACATCACATTTTCACTCCTCATCTGTGCAAATGCAAAGTGGGTAGCAGCATTACCTGAGGGTATTAGTCAGTGTGGTTTATCAAATCTTACAACACATTTATCACAAGAACATCAAGACAAGAAGGTTTTAATCTCATTACCTTTCAGCTGAAATCCCATTTCTGTCACTTTGGCTTTGATAGAATTTGTATAAAAATTGGGTCTCAAACATCAAAAGCCTCCTGCAATAAACACAGATGTCACAAACGGGGAAATTTGGCCATTCACTCACTGATTCATCTCAGTGAGCAGGTGGAGCCCGCAGTGTTGAGTACACGTGAACTCACAAGGCTGCGGGACGTGCTTAAAATTTGGGACTGGAACTACAAAAGCTTGTTAGGTATGCAAAGGAAAAAGACACAGCAGTGCCTTATGAGTTGTTCACTGACTGACAGCTAATCAGAAGTCCCCAAACAGTTGCATTCACACTCTGGAGACAGATTTATTTATTTATTTATTTATTTATTTTTAGCTTTTAAGAGATTCAGAAATCCAATTATTATCACCGCAGCCTTCTGCCACAGCGTGGGAGAAATGAGGGAATGCTGCAGATAAAATTATAACCGATACACGGTCTTTGGGGGAGAGACTGGATCTCTTCTTATTGTGCTGCTGAAATGTAAAAACATAGCTCCATACAGAAAGCACAGTCCACTATGAAAGAGATTTGGTTCGAGTTAATTAATCCCAATGGTACATTTAAGATGCATGAGCAAGAATGTAATATGACTGTAAGTATCATTAATGACTTGATACATGCAGTTACAATCATTTCTAACCAGGAAGCCACGCAACCTTTTTTTTAAAAATAAAAAAATAAAAAAAGGGCAGATAGCAGCAGGTTTTTAAATGAGAACCTAAATCACTCTAATGCAGTTGGACATTAGTAGGTTCTGCATGATGGTCATCGTCTTTATCTGAACTACATTCTCCTGGGACCTCTTCAGTGGAGCTAGCCGCCCTCATTTAGCTTTTGTGCATCTCCTTTAGTTCACCACGAAGCAGCAGCAGAAAAAAAAAAAATGAACATGGGTAACAACACTATATACAGTATGTATATATATATATATATATATATATATAAAATATAATAAAATATCAGCAGTATTTAGAGCGTTTACTTTAGACCATGTCAACTTTACGCCTTTACAAACTCTTCAGACACTTTGTGCGCTCTGTACTTTCAGTCTCCCTCCGTGGTGTTCCTGGCCAACTTTTGTGCATCAGTTTTTGGAGGCTCAAGGCTCCTTGCAAACCGAGGGTATTGAAAAGGTCCCACTCTTGTCCTGTAGCCGTTTTCATCTTCAGTGACGTCGCAACAGTTTAAATTTTGTACTCCTTTTCTTACGCAGCCCAATTCAAGTTCCCCCTTGGAAAAAGCAGTTTACAGAACACAAAAGCCACAAACTCCGCAACGATTGAGTAAGTGGACCTTGAGTTGAGATCTTTTTGTCAACTACTGTTTCCAATGTCAAGAATGAGGCGTCCTGAAATATTACACTGCACTTCATACCAATAATATTTATTACTTACATTCTTTGCAAACAAATTAACCATTACTCTAATGGTCATATATCATTTACCTGCAGATCTATAGTGATCAAGTCAGTGTGAGCTAAAATTTTTACATTTTTAAATTGATTTATTATTTAAAAATTGAGAAATGCGGCTTGTTGTCCCTTCTAGTGCCTCTGCATGGCAGCAGCTTTTATTTTAGTCAGACAATGATCTTTTTAGAAAAGAGACAACTGTAATTTAACTAATCACAAGTGTGCCATTCAATGCAGTTGACACTGAGGGGGCTCATGAGGTTGAATGAGTCACAGCTATCCCAGCATGCACTGGGAAAATGTGTGCCCACTGGGATAGGGGGTACAGAATTTACAAATTTACAACCAGCTGAGCCATTCATTTTCCTGACAAGGGGTATGTATACATACATTTATTTTAAAAATCTGACTTGAACTGAAAACAAGAATTCATCGTGAGCACTGTTCTTACAGACATAAATAAAGCTGCTTATCGTTTCATAAATTCATCACAAGTGCAGCCTTATCTAATCCTGTGAAGGATAAAGGAGAAAGTGACATTGAGGAAAATTTACTGAGCTGTTTACAATCGGTGGTCTGTGTTCGGTGAGGCGTATTTGTAGAATCATGAATATGAATCGATGTTAAATCACAGATCATGGCAGGGGAATGGTAAATATGACCTAGTGGATGCCGAGTGGAGCCGTGATTGATACTGGCTAAGCATGGGTTATCTTCCTACACTGATGCGGTGGCTTGTGCTGCAGGTGGTGTAAAGTTTGAGCTTCAGAAAGCCAGTTAAAATGAATTTTTCAACAAGACTCGAGACTCTTAAAAACTAACCATCTAGACGTAAGCTAGCAGAAGTTTTAAGTGGGTTTGTTTGGACTTCAGCCTTCAACCCAGAATCTGGTAATATCATGCGAGGCGTCGCTGATTTCCCAGATGGCGTTGCCTATAATATACAACATGATATTCAATTTGGGGTGGAGCAGTTGTTTCAGGAGCAATAATTCTTAATGGAAGATGAACACTCAGACGCCTGTGTGGTGCGGGATGAGGCATGAGGCACTCCATTAACTGAAACTCCCAGACCTGCCCCGAGCCCAGTTCCCATTAATGCAGAATGCAGTGAATTGGCAAAACTGCTATATCAATAATTCCTCTGTACTCCCTGATGACTTCCGTCCCCTCCTGTCTTCTAAACTCATTTGCAGTTTATTTGCCCGTATCTGAAAGAGAAAATTAAAAGCAAAGGCTCGAGTCAACACTTTTTCTTTGACGAAGGACGTTGGAAAATAATCTTGGATGAACACAGGGCGCGCACACAAGTCAACAGTTGATAAAACATAAACAAGGAAGCTAGTGCGATGATATAATTCAAGTTTCAGGGTAATTTTTCATTGGCTGAAATCTAAGAAGCAATTTGTGGGCGCTTTGTGTTCTTCCTCAGTCCGTCCCATTTTTGTTTTGTGGACTCGCCGTCCTCCTGCTGGCAGAAAGTAGGACACCAAAGCCAAATCGCTGGGTCTGCAGGTGCTGACACAAATCCAGTGATCAAACAGCAAAACACTGTGCGCCAGCCACAGTTAGACTCGGGCAGGATAAGACTTCACTCTCTGTGTGTGCCACAGAGAGAAAGGGGAACAACAGCTGCGCACATATAAACGCTGTTCAGACAGTTTCTTGCAGAGACGACGTGTCTGATGGAGGCCGCCGCGGCTGGTCCCTTGAAGCTTTTGTTCACATGAAAAAGAAGTCAAGTCACGGTCTCGTAATGCTGTTAGGAAGCTGTTAAAAACGTGAAAAGCAGCTGCTTTAGAAAGCTGACATTAAAGCGCATTGTTAAATACTGTAATCTTGTGCTGCGTCCCATTTCTCTCCTCGCACTGGAGACAGTTCACCGCCGCGCTCAGCATGCGGGGGCCACACATACAACCCCACATCCCTGGGAAATGTTGGAGTTGACACTACCATTTTTTGGACCAAAATTTAAATAGTTTCACAAAATAATTATTTTTCTGTCTGTAAAATCTGCAGAAAGTTCCAGAAACAACAGCGAGGACATGACCTTCTTATCCTACAGCCTTGTAATAACACTTAGCAAGGAGCTCCAGAAATGAAGAGCATTAAAAAAACCAAACACTTTTTCATCCATTTTTGCTTTGTGTAGTTTCATTTCTGCTGTGGAAACTCTGATATCTACAAGTCACGATTGGCCGTCGTGGAGCTCATTTTCGTCTTCTTGAGAGAGAGCCACTTAAATTCAAGGCCAACTCTGAAATGACAGTGAGCAGTTCATGGGAAGACAATTGGGACAAAGCCTCCATCTGTAGTGCTTCTTGTCTTTCCAATCAGTTCGTCGACGCTTGACACGAGTCATCACAAAAGAGAGATTAGGAACGCTTGTAGTTTTATACTTTACAGCAATCTTCTTGCACCTTCCTCTGTCAGTATACAATGTTCAGTCAACTGACTGGCTAATTGAACTTTAGCACAAGTTCAAAACTTATTAATCACTATTGTTTGTAAACTATTGTAAACTGCAAGTGCAACCTTTCCACTGTCTATTTAAAAAAACTTGTCATGATCTATCTGGAGTATAGGGAAGTGATCACTGGGTAAATACATGGTAACTCCTCCTGAGTTATATGGAACGGATCTAATTGAAACCAGGATCAGCTGGCAATAACATCTTCATTATCCAACTGTATAATGCAGTTCCAGAGGTGCTGGTTCAATTATGCTCAGTCTTTTATGTCTGTTTTTCATTTTTTCAGGGAAAAAGTCTGATGCTCCTGCTGCAAACACAGCTGTGCAGACCTCAGACCTGTGTGTTCCCTACAAGTCTTACAAGGCAATAGGATTCGGCCCATGGAAATTTGGTGAGTAATGCTCTGTTCTTTATGAATATATTGTCTTGACTCAGATGATTTTGAGAGGATATATGACTAGAGACCGACAGCAAATTATTTAAATGGTGAAAAGTTGTAAATACAGTAACCTCAGACACAAATGAGTTAGTTAACAAAGTTTTAAATTACATACATAACATTTGATTAATGTTATCGCTAGAAAAATGTGTCGGTATCGAGTGTCAAACTGGTGGCACTATCACATAACACATATGGTGGCACAGTAGGGACATTTTATTCTGACACAACTCGTCTTGTCTTCATAGAATCTATTTCAGAGTTCATTGCTCTTTTCATTAAATTTGGAGACACTGCATTGTGACAAAATGCATGTAAAATCCTGCATGTGACACACACTCTAATACATGCTGTAGGCTACTTGTGAGATAGAGAGGCATCTTGAGACCTTGGGGCAGATTCGGGATGTTCGCTTTGATGGGGAGGCTGTGCAGGATGGTAATGTGGCTGCTGCTAACGGTAAAGGTGGAACTGATGACTCCCATCATTTTCTCCACCTTGAGCCAAACCTGTTACGCTTCATTGTGTCGGAGGTTCCTTTCTGACCACATTTACATAGGCTATAACTTTTTACTTCCACTGGCATTTTCTCCCCCCTGCACATTATTAAATCTTAAACTCAGCGGGATTAAGTGTCGTAGTGCTCCTGACTAGTTAAAGGTTCCCTGTGGATGAGAGACGACTGTAAACCTGTATGTAAACACTGCTGACTTTAATGTTTCATGTGGGCGGAAATGCGTTCAACACATTTGCTGTCACTGAAGGATACACACAGAGCATTTTGGCGAGAAACACTGAACGTAAACATAGCTTTTGTTTGTTTACAAGAAAACTCCACAGGGTCCCTTTGATAGGTGGAATGGCTGATATTGCCACCATAGCATTAAGCTAATGTTTTATTAATTTTTGTAGAGCTTTTAATTTGTAAATGTAGTATTTTCCACAATGATAAGCGTACAATTTGAACAAGCAACATATGTTTTTGATGTGAAAATGTCAAAATCGTATAAAAAATGAAAGCTGCTATAGTCAGTATTTTTATGGATAAAATGTTTTGGTTTTACGACCTGCAGCTTCATTGCTTTAATTCACTTTCACTGCTGTCGTCAGCTTTGTTCCCAGACACAGCAGGCGGCTGTTTGTGACTCTAGAAAACTTTATAAACCCTGTGAACACTACCTGCCCAGCATCTAACAGCAGACAAAGTTAGCAACTAGCTTGTGAACGTAGTGGAGCATTTAGCAGCTTAAGAGACGGATATTTTCCCCTCAGGAGTTGGTATTGACCAAAAATGGAGCTATAAGAGAGTGAATATTAGATTAACATTCGCCCGTTGGCAAGATACACAACTCACTACTGTTCACATAGCAGCTGCGTGTGTAAATAGGCAACCGATTGCTTTATATCAGTGATGTGTTTCTTGTTTCTGCTGCTCCCAAGTGGCCAAAAACCAGCTAATGCAGGTTTAAAGACATCAATTTGAGCCTTTAATGCAAATATATTATACTCATGTAGGCCTTCAAAACCCATAATCTGACATTTATTGTCCATCTATAGGTGTGTTGTTGGGTTTGTTGCTGTTGGTTGTTAAAGGCGCGACTCTGTCGATGACAACTGTAGTTGAACAGCTCAAACACAACACACGCACTTCTTTATTCAAAATTCTTAGTTGGCTTTACATCGTCTTCAGTTATTCACTCGTGTGAAAGCTCTAACTTTGGCTCGTCAAACTGTCACGTTATGAGATAATAAATTACATCTTGTTTCCTGTGCCCTCTCACCTTCTGCACAAGTAATTATCGCCAAATTCACACTGTGTCTCAGGCTTTGAGTTCCAGGCTGTAATTATAATTAGACTTGCCACATTGTTGGACACTGTTACCATGGAAAAATAACCCATTATATATTATTAAATTTAAGCAGCTGTAACTGGTTTTGCAATAGTCTTTGTGATGCAAAAGAGTCAATCTCAGCTGTGTTGTTTGCCTTGATGCCTTCCCCGAGGCTGGATGAGCTCACTGGAGCAAACAGGACGATAAAAATGACTAAAGGGGTTTTTAAGGGTCTGCCTACTCTCCTATTGTTCCCTGAACACACGATGATGAAAAACAGTGCAGCCTAAATGTACAGATAAATAATCTTTTGTCAGGCGAGGTAGTTGGAGTGTTTACAGATATCACCTTAGAGTTCAACAAGTCCATGGAGTGCTTCTGCAAAACAAACCTATCGTTGATGTGAGGCATTTGCACTTTTCTTGAGTATATCCATCTCATGACACTGTCTCTTTATTCTGTCTAACATTTCACAGGGAGTTAATGTACGTGTTACTCCACTACATTTATTTGACAGCTGCTACAGTTAATGATTACTTAACAATTAAGATTTTACATACAAAACACATCATTATCTTATAAATCATAACGCATTATTATATATTAAACTACCCAACGGTGTATACAAAATGAATTAACTAATTTACATATATATCAGTATTCCAGTCACAGGTTAATGATACTTTATTTACTTAAGTAACATTTTTTTATGCTTGTAACAGAATATTTTTATAGTTTGGTTTTAAACTTTTTCTCATGAAAAGGTTCTGAAAACTTGCAAAGGCTGATTTATATCCTGATAAATAATTTGGTTGCATGTTTTTACAGAATAGGGACGATGAAAGTCTTTATACTATGTTACCTGACAAAAAGAGACATGTAAAGCAAAAGACTATTATTCCTCTGTGCTGTTGACTTCCATTGTTGTCCAAACACTAAAATCACATCAGTGAGTCACACTGTTGTTCTGTTCGGCATCTTCCTTCATTCTAATGAACTATGAACATGGCCGCTGTAGTTTATTTTAAATCATTCCCACTTACACTTATTAGTCTATTTAAGTGCGCACCAAATGCATATTAATCCATGGTGAAGAATTTTCCCCAACCAAATGCGCCATTTACTCTTGTTTGACTAACATTTGCTAAACGCTAAAGTGCCCAGCTCTTTTAGGAATTCATTTAGCCTTTTTAAACATGGAAATATATGTTTGACTAATTTCTTAGGATCATTATATGGGCTTGAGGCTAAGAGTGGAGAGAGATGGACTAACACATTGTGGACAACAAGAAGACTTCTTATCCTTAAATAAAGTGACAGCTTGTGGTTTTCACATTAGAGTCCCTTGTGCATATTTTGACTTTCGGTTTCTGTTTATAAGGTCAAATGCACAAATGTCTTTATTCAGTACAGGGTCAGACAGAGTCTCTGTACAATTGGAGGAAGTATGTGATAAAGACATTGCATTGCATCTTCATTAAGAGCACTCCTACTTATATGGAGCAAACCGCTGCAGAAAATCAGCCTATATTTGTACTTTTTGTATACGTTTGTCCTTAGTTATGTATCACTCGCACGTTCTCATATCGGAGCTGTCTGACTCGGCAGCTTTCTGCTCAGGCAGCGAATCGCGAGCTCAGCCGTGAGAGAGCTTGTGAGCAGCGTCCGAGGGGCTCTCCATCATTATGTGGGACAGCTACACCTTGACGCATGATTGGCTGAAGTCAACAGATGGGCTAATTCATCACACGTTGAAATGTAGATTTAGGAGTCCTAATGTTTTGATGCTGCCTCAACAAACTTGACTGTATTATATCAAATACTCATCTAACATCAGATAATATTTTTAAGTTCAAACTTTAACTGAAGTTTATAAAAACACTTTAAAATATGGGATAACTCATCTTTTAATAATCTTAAATCATTTTATTCATTTATACTGGTCCAACCAATCCACCTGCACATTTACTGCCCCGACTGCAGGTTATTCCAATTCCAATAAGTGGATTTACCACTAACCACCATCTTCTCAGTTATTTGTGCTGCAGGATATAGGCTGGGAAGGAAGGTGGGACAAGCATGTGGCAACCCCCACCTCTCCTTTTTATTGTTATGTCCTTGTAATGGAATGATTCTCAACTTTGCCTCATAAAGAGAAGTTTTGTAAAGTTTTAATCTCAGTGTTTATCTCTTGGTAATGCGTCAGTGCCTTGTAAGAAAATGAGCTTTGAGCTCAGTGGAACATTTGAGGTGTGACAGTGCATTTATGTCCAAGACTCAGAGGAGCTGTGGCAGACTTTGTGGAATTAACATCTCGCCACTAATTAGAAGTCAAATTAAATCTGCGCCAATCAAAGCGTAATGTGAAAGGTGTCACTCGTGATGAACCCCCATGGAGAGTTGTCACCTGACTGCAGTTTCCCTCAGCTCTACGGACCCTTGTAGTGTCTTTCAGCTTTCAGTGTTTTGGTGTTAGTCTGCGACTGTAGTGTTTTGGTTCAGTCTCACTGCTCTCATCAACCTCGTTTCCAGCAACAGTGAAAAATCTCTGATAAACCCCTCCGAAACGTTCCCTCTAACACAGCAGACGGACACAGTTAGTGACCAGCTGGGGAAAGTAGTTCCTCTGGAGAGTGAATATATTGTTATGTGGCCAGAAACGCAACTTTAAATGGATGCTAATGTTGCTGTGTGGCTGCTGGATGTGTAAAAAGGCAAATCTTGGAAAGGTTGTTGTAGCAAAATGATGTAAAAGTGGTGTTTGTAGCTGGTCTTGTTGCCTCCAAGAGGCCACAGCGATGCTCAGGAGTCAAAGGAGCAGCACTGGCTTAAACGTTCCTGAGGTAGTTGATGTGTGCATGGCTGAAGGAGCTTCGTCTATTCAGTTCCAAGTGGGCGAACAGCTATAAAGAGATGTGAGAATATTGTATAGACTGACAGGTTCCTTGAAGACTGACTTGAGGTACTTTCTATTCTGTTGGTTACTTTGATACTTTGTCACGGTATGAAATGTCTTTAATGTTTACCAAGTAAAAAAACTGAGCTACCAAACTTACTTTCATCTAAGAGGAAAAGAGTTTCCCTGGTGACACCTTCACCTTGATTTCGAGGCCAGAAAAGACATGAATCACCTTCAATTTTCATGAACTGGTCTCTCAGTGCCGGCTTTTCAAACAAAGTGCACACCGGAGAGTTTTTTTGAAAGCCATAAAGTCTCAGCGGCTCACAAAGTTATCATTGAGTCATCGCAATCAATAATAAACCCCAGTGACCCGCTGGTTGTTTTCTTGACTCCTGTGAACCTCGGGGGTTAATGCGCAGCCAAATACATTTTATTTATCCCAGTGAAGACGGCACTGTCCTCACCAAACCTTATAAATCTGTAGTAGAACAGCACAGTTAGTCTGATTCGTTTTTCTTTGACCTTATGAAGAAAACCATTCAAGTTTTGTAGAAAAGATTTAGTACAATTTGAACATAAAACTATAGTTTTATGTTCAATTGTAGTGAGCAGTGTTCTGCCTGGTGGAAGAGTTTAGTTCAAAAGCTTTTATGCTGCTGCCACGATGGTGTTTATGTAAAAAGACGTTTAAGTGATTTTTTTTGTACAAAATGAATTCACATGGTGAAAATCTATCACCACCCGCGTACTGACTTCCATCAACCCCTGTACACCTCACTGTTTATTCTCTTTAGTCAAACAATTACACAAACTGGGAAACTGTTTTTTTTTCTTTCGTTTTTTGGGACATAAATCTCCGGGGGCTGCAAACAGAAGTTGGAACAACAGCAGATGGAGTCGTAACCCGTTACAAATGGCTTTTGGCTGCACACACCCCGCCACGGCGGAAAAGGAGGAAGGAAAACAACAAGTGCTCGGTGTCGGGAATCCAGTTTCACCTCAGTCCTGCCCACAAGGGCTCAGGGGAATATTAGTTTATGAGGCAGCCAGAACCAACATCGAACCCGTTGTGCTGAAAGGTCACCAACACCCTGAAACAGGCATCGCCACAGTCCACCAGACGGGCTGAACCCGGTTTCATGACCCCATCATGGCTCCCTCTTCGATTTCACAGTCCTAACTCGCACTGCTCAAAGTGTAATAATGTGTGGACTTTAAAAATGTGCCACATTGTGTCACCCTAAGGTCTCCTGATAGAGAGGGATAATGAGCAGTGTTGTAGTTACCAATCTGCTCACAACTGATGTTTTCACCAAATGAAGACACATAGCTGTTTACACAGTCTGCACGGCACGGCGAAACCAAATGTGTGATCTCACTAGTTTTGCATGAACAGGGATTTTCTCTTTCAGCTCAACAGTAAACTGCTGAGTTGGATTTAATTAACATCTGTCGAATTTTAATTTGATGAAAGATAATAAATCCGCAGATGGAGACACAACTGTACGTGAATATTCCAGGGATGTCAACATTTGACAATGAATTTATAATCAGTGGAAATGTCACATATTACCAGATTACAGAAAAGGTATTTTGGTTTGCGATTAAAGCTGTACACACCCTCTGCCTCTGTAACCGTTTGGCAATTAAAAACAAAACAATAATTAAAACCGTCAATGGGGCTCCATGTTGTAACACCACAACAACAGGTGACATAAGACTTTTTATTTTCTCTTTTATTTTCGCACGACAGCAGACAGCTTAAGCAGAGGAAAGATGTGTACTGCACTTTGCAAAATATAAATCCAAAAACAGCAAAAAACAAACAAACAAACAAACAAAAAACAGAGGTAGTTTCTTGAAAAATAAATGGATTTGAACTTAAATACTCAGTAGTTGAAAATAATGACCTGTTTCGCACATCATAAAGAAAATGTAGCTTAGTCTGCAGCGTCAGCCCTTCTCAGTGCCTTCTCGAAGCTTTAAGGTCCAGTAAGACCAGGACTCTGATGAGTCAGTCTGCTGTTGTGCTTTGCCATTTGTCAGCCGTGTTATGCACGGATACACTCATAGAGTCCAGGTACATGCAGAACACAGCTATTGTTATTCCTGTCATTTGGACCGTGTTAGTTTGTTTACAGCAGAGAATGTAAAAGCTGACATGGCCAACAACATCATGGCAAGCATACAAGAAGAAAGAAAAAGGTTGCATTTAGAGTAAGTCGTTCGGCTCCTCAAAGATGTCCTAAGATAAACCGGGGGCGGGGGGGGTCGTGAGAGAGAATCAAAAAGTTTGAGCCTTTCAGGCCTTTACAAGTTATTTAAATGAAACACTTTGAGAAGTGAAAATTACTGTGGTTAAACTGCTCCAGGCTCCAGACTTACTGTGTGAACCGAACTGGTTTGTGCTTATTGAATTGAAACATTTTTTGTTTTGTTTTTTTTTACAAATATGCAGAACTGAAGCACAACACCGACATGATAAGGGCCTCAAGGCAGGACGTTCCTTATTACACAATCTTAAGGAATAGTTGGACATTTTGGGGAAAAAGGCCTTTAAGCTTTCTTGCTGCAAGTGAGATGAGAAGATCAACAGCATCCTCATGTCTGCACTGTAAATATGTAGCTGCAGCCTGCAGCCAGTTTTAGCTTAGCATGCAGACTGGATGATGGCAGTGGCGTGCAGTGACTTTTACAGATGTGAGAAAAATGGACCAGACTACATCAGACCTTTTCAGCACAGTAGTAGGAGCCAGTCTCTCTTAAATTCAGGGCCTGTCCTGTCTCATGATTTTGTGCTGAATGTCTCTCCTGCATTTTGCTGCACTCTGCCTGGACATCTTCACCTTTCTGCTCTCCTTCCTGGCTGAGCAAGTATTAGGATTGTTCCTTTAAACTGACACTAAAAATAGCAAATATGCAGTGCGTAGGAAAAGTATCTAAAAAAAAAAAAAACCACTAATGTGGTGTGGTGGTTCTCAAAATATTTTCCATTCACTGACAATGACGCACTCCCGTGACAATACAGAATCCTGTATTTTCTTGCCTCAAAATGCAGATCGACCCTCCCATCCTCTATGGGACAGAACACTGCTTTGAGATAATTGATGTCTATTTTAGCTGGTCAAGCACTGCTTGCCTTCCTTGTCCTGATGGCACAACACTGGATGATGGTTTTCCCCCGGGTTGCCTAGCAACCAGTCTCATCCAAGACCAGCATATTGTCCCCTGTAGAACAGCGGATTGTTGTTTTTACACTTCGGTTTTTGTACAGATTGTAAAAGATGAGAGTAAGATGCTAATTAATGAGCGTTACAGGTGCCATGAGGCAGATTTTGTTACCTTAAGAAAAAGATGGGCTCACTGACTTACTTTCTTTCTGCTTTCAGTCTTTATGCTAAGCTAAGCTAACTCGCTTGCTACATATTTGTGCTCTACCTACATATTTACAGTGCAGACATTAGAGTCGTATCAAATTTTTCATGTAAAAGATTAGAAGAAAAAGAATCCCTGTGTCAAAAAAAAAAGGTTTTAAAACTGTCATTTTCTCAATATTGTGCGTATATGTTTTAAGTTAATAATGTAAATCAAATTATCACACAGCAAATCTGTGGCCAAGTTGTTCTAGCTAGTTATTCTAGCACAAAAAAAGAAAAAAATTGTACACATTGCAGAGAGAGTGGGAAAAACTGAAGGGGGGGGGGGGGGGGGTGAGGGGGTACTGGAGCTTGTTTTTGCCCCTGGGGCCCTCTAGCAGGTAAAGTCAGCCATGTGTGCAGCTTGAGTGGAAGTTATAGAGAGGTTGCTTGATGATGATGATACACTATAAAGCATTAAAGCACACTTCAGTAGGAATAAAAGAAATGTGGAGCTCACTAATCCGATCGGGAAAGCCTGTAAGAAGCCTGTGGTGGAAACATACTTCATGTTGAAGCTTCACCCAGTGGGTGGATCAGGGTGCATGCTGCCATGACTGAATTACAACAGGACAATGTGACATAACAGTGAGTAACATGTGGCAGTGACAGACGAAACGGGCTTCTGGTTTTTTTTTTTTTTTTGTTGTTGTTTTTTTGTTTTAAAATTCGCTTTGATATTCCCTTTAAGATTGTCACGGTGCAGCAGCTCTGCTTTGGATCTAAAAGGACTTTTTCCACGACTTGCAGAGGATCTTGTGGAAGGCTCGTCTGAAGTCCCGGTTGAAGATGGTGTAGATGGCGGGGTTCAGGGAGCTGTTACAGTAGCCAATCCAGAAGAAGAATTTAAAGAGTGGGTCAGGGATCTTACAGGAGTCCCTGCACACACCGTACAGGCTGTAGCTAAAGAAAAAGGGGAACCAGCACACAACAAAAACCCCCATGACCACAGCCAGGACGAATGTAAACCTCTTCTCCCTGGCTTGAGAGACCTTTTTCCTGGCCAAGGAGCTCCGGCGACGTTTCCTCCTGGAGGCAAAGAGGTCCATGGATTTGTTACTGACTCTAGAGATGCGGGTGGAGTGTTTGGAGAGGGAGCTTTTCTTTTGGCTGGCCCTCTTGGCTCTCTGAGAATCCTGCTGCTGATGGGCTTTGTGACCTTTGCCCTCTGAGGAGGAGCTCTCCTCCATGTCAGCATCCTCAGTCTGTGCCCCGATGGTGATGGTGCGTTGGCTGGGCGTAGGCGGGCACTGACAGTGACCGTTCTCTCTCTCCCCGTGGAAAGGGGAGGTGGCTTTGCTCAGTCCATTCTCAGTTTGTGTAACACCATCTGGCCTGGGATTTTTTCCCGACATGCCTCTGGTTCTGGTTTTGGCCACTTGGTATATTCTGATATACACCAGGATCATGATTAAACAGGGAGCGAAGAAGGAGGCGATGCTGGAGGAGAGGATGTACCAAGTGTCATCATTCAGCTCGCACTGAGGCTGAGAGCTGGTGTCGTTGTTGCTGTCAATAGATATGAGCGGCGGAGATGAGATGAAAGCAGATATAAGCCACACAATTAAGATGATGCACTTGACGCGCTTAGGAGTCCGCTTCAGGTTGTACTCTACAGCCTGCGTAACGGACCAGTACCGGTCCAGGCTTATTGCGCACAGATGCACAATAGACGAAGTGCAGAACAAAACATCCAAAGCCAAATAAATACCGCACCAAACTTTCCCGAAATACCAGTAGCCCATGAGTTCGTTCGCCAGGGAAAACGGCATCACCAAAGTGGCGACCAGGATGTCCGCGGTGGCCAGAGACACCAGAAAGAGGTTCTGGGGGGCTTTCAGCGCCCTGCTCGTTAACACAGCAATAACCACCAGAATATTTCCAACAACCGTAAAGACAATGAGGAAACTTACAAGCGCAGCAATGCTGGCTATCGCTGCTAAAGAATATCCACTGTCCAGGCTCCAGGAGGAATTCAGATGGATCACCGTGAACGCGTCCATTCCGCTGGCGTTGAACGATTCCATCCCGACTATGTGCGCGTTATACACACATATCCCAGACCGGTTGAGCGTTGGCATGAATTCACATCCACTCTTCTATAGACTGAAGAGTCCATCCAAAAGAAAAACGCGCGGCACCGCGGCCAATTTACAAATCTGACGACATGGATAGGCGCGCATGAACAGACTCCAGACTTCACGGAGTGTGTGCAGGTTTTCTGCCGCCTGTTGATCAAGATAAGTTACTTATATACAAAATCATCTCCCATGCAGTCTGAGGTAGTCTCCTCATCTCCTGTTTGTCAGGAGTTGAGTGGCGTCCAGCCGCAGCTCTCCCTCCCTCAGCATGGTGCGCTCTGGCTCCTGATGATGCCCCATGTGTTGTTCTCATAAAACTCACCCACTGCTGCCCCGCCCCCGGCGCACAGCATTATTCTGATTTTTGTGGGAATATGATGAGGCTATTGACAAGCCTGCATTTCTCAGTGTTAAAACTATTAGCGATAAACTGTTGTTTTTGGGTGTTGCAGCCCTAAATAAAGCTAACAAAATGAACACATCTCCAACTGTAATGACTCAGTATGAGGGAGAGGGCTGGAAATGAATGTGCAGGCAACATTTTGCTGCACTCACAATGAAGCCTTTTACCGCTGTCAGCGAGATGGTCTAGGCCAAACAACTTATATAAGGCGATGTGAGTTAAAACAGAAATATGTGACCAAGAACCTCACAGACTCGTGCAGGATTTGATCTATGGAGTTGAGTCTTGATGTGGGAGCAGTGTTGAGGAAGGAAGAGTGAGTGGGGGGGGGGGTAAAGATGTGAGGTGCTTGTTGGGATTTTGGAGTTGAGCTCATCAGCTGAGAGGCAGGTCGCTCATCCAGACACACCGCTGTGTAAATCAGGTACAGAAGACCGATTGGATTTTCAACAGTCCGCTGCGTTTCACCTCTTCTGTACACTTCACACACACTTTCATTCTTTACAACACTTGTGTACACACACACACACACACACACACACACACACACACACACACACGCAGTGGTTTGAATCCAACCCAAACATCTGACAGTATAGCTGCAGATAGCTGTGCATAGCTGTGATGTGTTAGCAGAATCGAAGCGATGCCTGCTGATGTCAGTGTTGTAATGCCTCTGTTAGAGCTGTTATCAAGACATGGGCCCCTCAGGTGGAGCTGATTTTATTGGACAGGAGCAGAACTTTTCTGTTATGTAATACTGCTTATCAGGTAAATATCTTTCTCATAAAAAAATGTTTTCCTCCATTTTTAAGACTAAGAGGCTCTGATCATTATAATTTCTACCCTGCAAAGTTCAGAACTTGGCTAACAGTGAAAATTGTTGTATTTTACATTTGATTCTTAACAGAAATTTTCTAAATGGCATCTAGACTTGACCAGTGGTGAGCTGAGAGGACTCTCCTGGTAACTATAGAGCGAAGATGAAGATGATGATTTTGTCCTCTCACAAATGGCTTTTTTGTCTTGGACGCATGAACGCATGCTTCCCACAGCACACCGCTCTATTTTAAAAGATATAGCACAGCACACATCACCCATGACAGGATGACAAACAGTGCAACAGTGAGCAGACACACACTATATATATCTATACATACACATCGCAGAGCTGCAGCCCCCAACATATACATCACAGATTATACATGAAGCGCGCGTGTGTGTGTGTGTGTGTGTGTGTGTGTGTGTGTGTGTGTGTGTGTGTGTGTGTGTGGACGCCGCGGTCACATAAGATCTCGAGTGAAGAAGCTGAGAATCGTATCCAGTGACTTTAAAGTGTGTGTACATTCAGGTATGGAAGTATTTATTTGAATAAATTAAAAATGGAGGATTTGTCCCGACCCCTGACACTCTCTATGAACAGCATTCATCATTCAGAGATGTTTTTTTTTTTATTTTTTATTCAAGCTTCTCCATGAGACTGAGGGAAATGTGAGAAGACATAATATATTAAATTTGATCCTTAAAAATCCTACAGAGATGTATTCGATTAGTCTCGGCTTCTAATGCAGTAATGTGAGGAAGAAAATGTAGAAATGTTGGTTTTAATGTGATCAAATATCTTCCTCAATAGCAAGTTCTCCTCCGTGCGCCGACTTTGACTTCACAAATTCTGTGTTATGGTCGGACCGTCCACCCCAGACGTTTTATCCTCATATTGCAAAAACGTCATGTATTATTTAATCAAAGCTCGCGCTCTTGATCAAAGTTTTGAGTTTTGTTTTTTATTCTTGAAGGAGAATGAAGTACTGCATCATTTGAAGATTTATTTCTAAATCACGAAGCACATATAAGTAATCATTTTTCTAGCTCTACTTATTTTTTCTTCTCTGTTTTTTTTTTTTCTTTCTTTCTTTTTCTTTTTTTTTTTTTTTGACCCTGACGTCAACACCATGAGAGAATCTTCAGTTTTCTATAAACTGAAAGACACAAGGCACAAAGGAGCGGTGCGGCTTTGTCATTCAGTCTGCCACTAACTTCTGATTGAATACAACTGAGTTAGACCTGAGAAGTTACAGCGCTGGGATTGACAACAAAAATGTGAATGCAGCGGGGCAAATGTAAGATGTGATGTGAGACTTTTGATGGGTCATAGTGAATTAAGACATTTGTGTGGCTTCTGTGATTATATGCATAATGTGTTGTAATTATGTTTATTATAGGAGGGGTAAAAAATGACTTCAGAAAAATTGAACTTTTCTTAACTAGACTCCACTGGAGAAAAGGGTTATTGTTGAGGTGTTGATGACACCTGATATGACCCACATATAGGGAAAAACTTTCAATATCTTCTCTAATATCTCCACAATGTCATGTTTTTTTTTTAGCAGCTTTTCTTGTGGAGTACTTCCTCATCCGAACCAAGGGGTCTGTGGATAGAGAGTGTTAAATGTTGTATGAGGACAGGAGAGAAAGGGGGGTGATCATGTAGCAGTGATGCGCAGGTTTTAAGTTGTGTTGAGTGTGCAGGGGGTGAGATGAGCTGACAGCCATCAAGTACAATACATGTTTGTGCAGAGAACTCAGTGATGATGGGAAATGATGCCTCTGCTGTCAGCTGTAATTACTGCTCTGGTCTTGACTCTCAGTATCATTACTGTAAGTACTGGCTGTCGCGATCTCCTCGTATACTTTGCATTTTCTTCTTCTCCTTCGTCTTTCTTCAGTTCAATTAATGTTGTTTCTTGTGCTTTTCTACGTCCTGTTTGGTTTAATTCAATCGCAGTTAATTATATGCCAGAGGATATTTTTGCGATAATTGTTTTCATAACAAGACACAGTCATCCTGAAATTGTCAATGTTCTCTTTGAGTTGTTAGATAGATTCGAGGGGTCATGAGATTATTAAGATAATGAGGCAGATTTAAAAAAAATTTGATTCCCTGAATGAACATTTTGTTTCTTTATTTCATCAAATGAAATAGTTTCATTCCATCAGGTCTCTAAAAATGATTCAAATGAAGCGATGTAACACTAGAAAGTCACTGTGGTTGAGCTTCACTTTAAGGGAACACAAGCCAAACTGAACTTTTAGCTGTTTTTAGTAGTTTTTTGTGACCACAAATATGTACTACTTATACTAAAGACCAGCATCACACATTTTGTGATCATATTTGTTTATATTTTCTTCCTAAACCCACGTATGTTTTCTTACCATATCATCATTTCAGTTTTTTTTTTGTTTTTTTTGTTTTATTTATTGAGCTACAGTCTTTTCCACATTCTCCCGGTGGAGCACGTAGCCCTGGATGGGAATCAGTAGTTTAGATTGACAGAAGTGAATCAGCGTGACGATGGCTGCTTGGCATGTCTTTATGTTTGTCTCAGATCGGACTGATTAATGATGCTTTGTCCAAATAATATGTAATGTGGTGTTTGATACACAACAGTTGATTTATTTTGTCGTCTCTTTAAATGAACAAAACGGTGAAATATTAAAACCTGTTAAATTACAAATTCACACTTCCTGATCACACAAATCCAACAGGGAACAGTCACTTCACACATAAACTCCATTGCTGACCAGTAGTTAACTGACGGACAGGCAGCTTTTGAAATGAACATGATTTAATGTGTTAAATAAGACGACAGTGTTCTCTGTATTGCAAATATTGATGTATTTTTTTCTCTTTTAGTTGAGTTTATGCACATTTCTATTGGATCAAAGTGCAATTTGAAGCCTTTTTTTGCTCTTGGCAACACACAAAATATCATGCATACATTTCGTGGTCTTATTGACCAGATTGACTAATGCTTGTCCATCATCGTGAACTTGTTGCTGCTGTAGAATCAGTTGTGAAAGAGTTTCACAGTCCTAAATCTTTATTCTGGTGCTGAAAGATGTCAGTGTTTGTTTATTTAAAGGACCCTCATTAGCTGAAGCCAAGGCAATCAGCTGATCTTCAGGGGTCAACACTGACATATACAATACATGACACATGACGAACATTCCTTACAAAATTATATCCGTGTACATTAATACATTCAAGCCAGTCAACACCGTATGTACATTTAGGTAGTAAACTAATTGAAAATCATACAACTCGTATGAAGCAAAACACAAACATTGAAAAGCACAGCGATGCCTCCTACTACTCAGCCTGTCATCTGCGTGCCAACAAATGCCTCTGCATATTCTTTTTAAAGGATGCTTTATTTTTTGTGGCTCTGTAAATGACAGTTTTATTCAGCGAGTTGGTCCTTGGACTGCGCACCACATCATCACTGTCATTGGTGTATGTGTGCTATTACAGTAAACTACTAACTATTACCAAGATTACTATAAACAAAATGAATGATATAGAAACTTGACCTGTGAGGTTGTACATACGGAAAACACTTTCTTGTGACTGCAATACTGCAATACATTATTTCTAACTGCATTAACGTGCTCGGCCCATGATAGGTGACTTTGTTTGTCCACCTGTTGTACGTTCTCACAGGACATAGTGTCTTTGTGGAAACAGGACACGGGCAGGATTCTTGTCAGCATCTCGGATGCATAGCAGCACATGTACTTAGGACTGTGCAAAAAAACAAAAAAAACAAAACACACAAACTTACATTGGCTTCACTGTCCTTTATAACATGGGGTCAGCAGCATTAACATCTGCTGCGTGCAGCTAGTCAAGGAGAGCTGAAGGAAAAAACTGTCTCTGCAGAGCGCTGCTGAGGAGCGAGCAGCGTATTGTTAAATGAGCACAAAAGGCACTTGTGAGGCATGACAAACTGTGAGGGGGAGAGGAGGGTGAGCGAAAACTCAGCGTGAACCCTTTTGTTGCCTGATCATTATAGGCAGCAAGCCTTGCCACCCTAATTAGACATTTATTTGCAGGTAATAAATCAGAATAATTCATTTAATTTACATGTTTGGCGTTAGGAATGGGATTTTGACAATGTTAATGCGCTGGCATAATCCACATGAATGAAAAGCCTTTTGTTGGTTCATGCAGAGCAAGATGCATCCTCCATCTGCGTTTTATTAAAATCAGAGCAGTCATAACGTGGCTCTGGCAGTTCCTCCTTTAACCAGAGCATTGCCAAGAAGAAATTCACAGATTTTCTCAGATCCACATTCTGTGGATCTGAGAATCTGTCACTCTGAATGTGTCTGAGCGTTCATGTTTGAGTTGTATTTCCCTTCAGGTACAGTGCTAAGCAGGATGTTTTAGATCTGACTTTTGTAGGTAGTAAGACCGAAAGTCAACTTCTTAATTATATAATGTTTCAAGTCTGCAAATGATCACTGGTCACCTGGAGGTGCTCCAGTCTTCACCAGCAGCTCATATCACAGATACCTTCCTCTATGCAGCTACATACGTTGATAATAATCAAAATTCCTGCCATATGATTTCATTTGTTGCCTTACAGTGGGTGCCACTGAGGGATAGGATTTAATTAGTGTTGAAAAAGGCCGACCCTTTGAACAATTAAACAGTTAACAAGTCATTTGGGTGTAATGGCTCCATTTGTCAGTTGTTCCCTCTCGTGGAGAACAGCACAGTCCTGTCAGGAGAATGATTGTCAGGAAGGTAATGGTTCTCTACCAGTGAAGCCAAACAAAGACCAGTGAACTAACAAGGACTACAGGGTTCCTCAATGTCCCAGAATCTGATATTATTTCATCATGTGTGCACAAGATAAGACTTTATGCACAAACAATATTTTGTAAAAAAAAAACAATCATTCAGCTTTCAGGACTTGGGGAGAACAGTTAGTTTGTGAGCTGGTTCTGTCACATGGTTTTTTTCTAATGGAGGTGTGTGTTAACATATAGAGTTTCAAAGTTTGTTCCTTTGATTGTGTCACATTAGGTCATCCTGTTTGAATGATGTCAGTCCATTATCAACTGTTATCACGTCCATCATTATGCTTCAGTATGCGCATCCTTCACTCAAGCCTTGTTAATAGTTTGGACATTAATGATCAATGATTTTCCAATATTAAAAGACTATAATGCAGTAAGTGCACATGTGTAAAAGATAAAGCATATCTGATCTGATTGTTATGGCAGGACTGCTGTCCGAAGGCTCTCATCTAAAAACACATACTGAGAAGGTCAAAAGAGCTAAAAGGTGTCAACATATCAAAATGTTAGTGGATCATAATCAGCACTGACACGCAGCTGTGTTAATGATGCAGTAAATGTTTATGAAATATGGCGTCCAGCTGACAAAAGCCTCTTAGTCCGCCTTGTGAGATCTTACTGCTGAAAATTTACTGGTTCAATTAGCTGTTGACCGCACACACACACACACACACACACACACACACACACACACACACACACACACACACACACACACACACACACACACACACACACACACACACACAGTCATCATTCACATTAAGTGCACTACAACTCTTCTTCACTGAATTTCAAGTAGGAGTGTGTGACATTCTGTGTCATGGCTTCTGTTGAGCAGGGGACTCGGATGAACACATGTAGCTACAGACACATATAAACAAAATCTACAGAACATGTTGGATTTCTACCTCCTGTTCCCACATAGTCAGAGCGGCGCTCCAGCTAATATCAACAAACTGTAATTGTAACTGACAACAGACACAATGTGCAGTTAGTGTCAAGTCAAATTCATGTCAGTTTTTTCGGGGCAGCTGCTTCACCAACTGTCAACACTTGCACATTTTGAAGGCCTGTCACTGGGAAGCATGTGTGTTAGACCTGGAGCTGTTCCAAAATGTCCTTTAATACTGAGCACAGAGTGGCTGTCTGTTGTTATACCAACAAGCTAAAGGCTGACACGGGGTCATAAATCCTGCTGCACCTGCAGGACAGGAGTGCTACCATATTGTGTTGTCAGGACCAGGACAGGAAAACCCTTACACCCTCATAGGCAGTAGATTAAATATATATAGTATATACACACCATATATACGCAGTATGTTGTGTTTCAACACAGGATCATGTTCAGAATATGGGGACTGAATTAGCAAAAAAAAGTTGGTGCAAGCTCTTATATATATACACGCACACACCCATATATATATATCTGAGTTCCCTCACTTCCTCCAGCAAAGAAATATTTCACACCACCACAATCACTCTGAGGACCAAGACTTTTACTTATTCATCTCTGTTGTCCAATACTATTCTAGTTTATAAAAGGCATCAATAATTAAGAGCTGACCGTGAGTACAGTGCACCGGGCTCCAGTAATGAACCCAGTCGTAATGATCAACAAGCCGCCAGCCTAGCAGCCAATAAAACTAATAAGTGATGGGCAATTTAATGCATCATGGCAGGGTATAGTATTCAGCGTGTACTTTGATGGCTGTTTAATGAGACTAGTGCCACGTGTGGGACACAGATGATCGAGAAGAGCATCTGTGTATGGCTCCTACTCACCGAGTGTCCAGGCTCATACTTGATCCAAGGGAAGTTGACTTCTCTCTCTCTCTGTGATAACTTTATGAATCCCAGACAACTGCCCTCAAGGTCGGTCCAGCTTTATTACTTAATCTTTTCACTCTGACCTTTAGACTGTGTGAGGGAAAAAAAAAAAAAAAAAAAAAAGATTAAATAAAAAAATTAAACTTTAGTTTTTTTGGTTTTTATTGTTTTTATTGTTTTTTACTTAGATTATTCCTCTTTGCCAACGCACTTCATAAATTTGTGCAGAGGTGAAACAGTTTAATAGAAAATGACCTGCAACAACTTTAATAATCAATTGATGGTTTTAAGTCAGTTAAAAAAAAAGAACACTCAGTTTCTTTGTTTTAAATAATTATAAATGGAATTTCTTTGAGTTTTGAGCTGTTAATCATCACTTTTTAGTATTTCCTGATATTTTCTAGATGAAATGATTAATCAATTCATCTAGAAAAATATTTGTTAGTTGCTGGCCTACTCTAATTAAACACAAATGAACAGCTGAAAACCTATTATCGGGTGTGTGTCATTGCAGCATGAGGTTATTGGCTGGTTTCTGTATCTCCGGGCAAATTATGAGCAAACAATAATGGATCAGCTCAGTTGGTAGAGCGGATTAACCAGTGAATGTAATGTTGATGGTCTGACCCCTATCTTCGTGTCCACATGTGAAAGTGTCCTTGAGCAAGACACTGAAACCCAAATTGGAAACAAAAAGACATGTTGCTTTGGAAGAAGAAAACGGGTCTCAGTTGCGTGTGAGCTGGAACAGGTTCGTATCGGAGGTTGCAGGAAGGCTGCAGCTCTCTGGATGAGCTGCATGTGAGTTAGATTGGACTGTGAGGAGCTGGCAGACAAATGGAGGGTTTGGTAAATGCAGTTGGTTTGGTCAGTAATAATGGAGAGATCTTGTAACAGAGCAGGATTTCCTATGGAGGAAGATCGGCCGAGTGTCCGAACCCAGCAGAGAATTACAGCACAATACCTCCCACGACCATTTGCAACCGTAACGTCGCGGATGAGCAGATCACTCGCATAATATATGCACATTTTCAATACATTTCATCTGGAGCTCTGCTTCATTAAAATCCTTAACAAAACAGCTTTGGACTTTTTCCATCTTTCATTAGCTCTTCTCTAAAGAATGAATTAATTTTCCATCATATGATTGTGGCAGAGCTCCATCACTAAATAAAATGAGTAGTGTCCTCCTCATTAGTCGTGTAATCTTCACTCTGACATGTGAAAGGACCGGCCTATCAGTGCTCAGTTATTGCAGCTTGGTCTCTTTGAACCCGTTTCAGTTTTATGTCTGTAAAGATTGATAACCTAATGGAAACTCAGCCACATCAGACGCTCATCCATCATGTGTCCAGGGTTGATACGTGACACTGATATCTTTACTTCAAACAGCAGTAATGGGTATTACCCATCAGCAGTGGCTTCTTAACTCCTGTCCACCCACTTCAAACCCCAACTATGTACTGTACAGTGCTGTCTGTGGAGCTGGTTAGTTTCAGACTGTGTTTTTTGGTATTCTTATCTTTTGAAAAGGAATCAGGGACAGTTGTGACCAAAAAACTGAAGCTCTATCATGAGCAGGGTTGGGAATCATTACGCCATATATTGTGAATTGTGATATTGTGGTATCTATCCAGAGCAGATCTGGTTGTGTTAGGTCATTGTGGGCAAAGTTGTATCAATAAACCCACTGATTATTGTTTAGGTATTTGATTTAATAGATTAGCACAAAACAGACATTCCCACCTAGTTATTTCATCTATACACTGTTTCTCAGTTGACTTTCCATAAAATCTACAATTTAAAGGATAAGGCTGATGAAATTATAATTTGATATCACTGTCAACAAATCCCATGAAAAGACCAATAATGAGTAAGTCTGTCTCCTCAAACTATGACACTAATTAAAAGTAGGTTGCATATAAAAAGTTTCATTTTAAAAAAATGTCCTAAACCTGTGGGGCACTGTAGTTTTTGACAAATGTTAAACAGGAATTGGGACTTTTTTCAGGCGTGAATTAATACACATCCACTGATCCAGTGGTTATTTACAGCAGCAGGACGTGTGTACAGGATAAATGACAGTGTGAGCAGAAATTGTATTAAAGAAACATGTTTCCCAGAACAACAGTGCGTCTCACTGATGTGGGACAACAAGACAATAATTGTTAGTCGAAGCAAGTTTCTGTAGGATTTGGTCGTTTCATTTCTCCAAACTTTTTAAACTTTATCAACATACATACTGATATAATGATACAAAATGACATGTCACAATAGAAGATTTGATCCATATCGCCCACCCCTGATGTCGAGCCGGATGCATCTTGCAAAGAGCAGAAGAAAGTGTCGTGTGCTGTAAAAGGAAAAAAAAAAAAACCCACCCACCAAATATTTATGATGCAATTTGATGAATAAAATATTGATTGATGTTGATATAAAATAAATCATAGAAATTAGGTGTTGGAGAATTTCACAACCAAGGTCAATATTTCATCTTAAGTTGTCTGTCATTGTCCTTGAACTTGGCTAAATAAAGGGTGATAGATGTTACCATAACTATGACAACAACCATTAAACGCACCATGGCCACCCAATAGGAGGAAAGCATAAATAATAGTATTATTTTCTGCCATCAAACACATACTGAGGATTTTTTTAGGTTGTTACAAATTATTTTTTTTATTGAGGTCTGTGAATTTATTTAATGTAACATTATACATTTCAAAAACCTCTTTTTTGTGGCCATAATGAATTCATGAAGCGTTTTATTTTCAGCACACAAGCTATTACACAGTGTAAGATGCAGATCTGGTGACTGCAGTGTGATATTACTGTGTGTTTAAGCCTTATTTAGTTCATCTTTGTCAAGTTAATCTTTGTCATTTAACCACCGTGACTGTAGAAAATTACAATAAGAATAAAAATCAATATTTGACTGTGACATTGAGCCTTACAGTTCATATACATGTAAATCTGTGAAATCTGTTTGCTAAAGATTAACATAATGAGATTCATAAGTGAGTTAGTGTTTTTTTTCTTTTTTTAAACTTTGGCTAATATGTGTACACGAATCGTTCAGCCAGGCTCTGGACATGCATATCACATTGAATACAACGTCAGCTTGAGAATTTGCGGTGACAGCCCTCTGCTTTGTTATGATAAATTTCCGCCACACTCGTTAAAGGACTAGCATGCAAATTAGATGTCAATAGGTTTCTTGTTTGGATGCACTTTAGCTAATAGCTATTCATGCTCCCTATCTCCTCCCATTGTTTTGAAGTAGATCAGTTCATGCTGGTTAATTTATGAGTTATTGTTTTATTATTATTTTTTTTATTGGTGGTTATTCAGGAGATTAAGCCGCTCGTGATTATCTGTGTATTTTGCATGTCTTTTCTAATTCAATCAAACAGATACAAATTGTCCTTTTCGGAGAAGTGTGAGTCATGATATGAGTAACACAGTAAATGAAGGAGCTTCAGGGTGGCAGTGTGCAGAAACAACACAACACTTTCATGAATCCCTTCTGTATTTTCTCCAGTAATTTGCTCCATATCACATGTTCCTAATTAGAAACAACATGACTCCTCACTGACCCTCAGAATATTATATGTGCAAATCATTCCCGTTTCACTTTTAAAGCTGCCTTTTTGTCCTTGAGCGGGACTGTGACCTTGCTGCTGAGGGAATCATGCCACAAGAGATTTTCTCTTTTGAAGATCAATAAATTATTACATTACCATAATTATTTGTCATACAGTATATTCATACAGAGAGAGGCATCTCTGTTCATACACATAAACATATCATAAATGGTGATGCTTTCACACTCACCTTTGTATTTTTCTAAGAAATTATAAGCAGTGCTTGATGAATAATTGATCAAGCGCAGATTTCTGTTTTATCATAGAGGGACACTTACCATATGCCACGTCTGCTTTGCCATCGTGACCTTCTGAAACGTTCATGTCACTCACCTTAAGCTGTGCTCAGCATGGGAGCAGAGCAGAGGATAGAAAGTGCTTGAATAGCTGCCTTTGTGGAGGAATAAGCAGAGAATGGCAACGTGGATTCTCTGCAAAAATCCATCCTACAAGTCATTTCAATGATTATTGAGACCTGAAATTCATTTTACAAAAAAATAAAATAAAGAAGGTTGCCAGTGAGGTCAGTTAATTTTATTTTTGTGCAAAGAAATGTACAACTTTTTCTTAATGTACATAGTAGTTTCTTGTTTCAAGACATTGACAAAATATCCTGCACAAAAAGCTGCATTAATCAATGTTTTTTTTTTTTTTATATTAACAACATACCATATGACTGTGTAATGTGATAAAGGCTGCTCATAGTGAAGAATATCATTCTGTAGATAATTATAATTAAAGCTTATTGTTTGGTTTTCCAGCCCACCACTGTGGTTCACTCTAACCACTCCCATTAACCTCAGTGCCACTTGCAGACAGTTGATTTCAGCGAAAGCAAAACGTATTCCACCTGCCCAGCACTGAATGGCAGACAGACGAAGTTGGTAACTAGCTGGTGAACATGGTGGGACATACTATAATGCAACTTTAAACATTTTGAAAAATGTATGTCGTAAAACTCTAAGACGTACCTAAATACTACAGATTTTCAACAATTCCTTTAATACAGAGACAGATATCTGTAAACTGTCAGCTTGCCCATTTTGTCATTCAAACCTCAGCTGTATAATCATTCATACCTGCCTGTGTCAGTTCCCTCTGCCCATCAGTTCCCTCTGACAGGCAGGAAACTGAATGAGTGATGGTTTCATATATCTCTATATATATATATATATATATATATATATATATATGTGTCTGTGTGTATATGATGAAAACCTAATGGGATTGAACTCTGAGTTTGTGGAGTGTTTGTTAATTTGTTAATATGCTGTATTACACTCTTACACCACAACTGTTATTGCTCAAGAGCGTTAAATTTGAAGTCCTGCCACAGCATCGTGCATCATTGACTGTGACCTGGGACTGGACTTTCAGGCTTTTAACATCACTGACAGCTTCGACATCAGAGCGCTTCATCATTTCAACCCAGTGGGCATGAAATGGGATCCAACCAAAATCAGACGCCCGTAATATCATCCTCAGATTATCTACAAGTGAGGCAAAGCAGAAGGGTGGTATGGAGGTGGTGCGGGCACAGTTCAGCTTGTGGTCAGATGGTTTTCACTTGCCTCATTGAATACCATCAGTGATGTGAAAAACAGCAACAGGTGGTAGTGGTGATAATGATAAGGATACATTTCAATAAGTACATGCTTAGGTGTTAGAGTGTTTTACTGTCATTTTTACACATTGTTCACTCTTCACTAAACAACCCAGACAATGACTTTCCTGTCATAGCTTAGCAACCGTAACTAGGCACGGCAGGCCAGCACTGTATTCCTCTGCCTGTTCATGGAGCTCTAGTGAGAGAGATACTCTGCACTGAAAGAACTTGGAGGGTCTGTCTTTTTTTTTTGGCCTTTGTCTTCAGTATAACAAGTGTTACTTTCAACGTCAAGAAACACATAATTAACAAACTTTATTAGTGTGCAATGTTACAAATTAAATTTTTTTAAATGTCGCCCTGCCAGTGTGCGAGCCTTTCCTGGATGCTATCAGAGTGTAGGCTAACGTTAGCTGTCCTGCTCTTTCCTGGATTTGGAGAAGTTTGAGACTCTCCTCCCATTTATAAAAAAAGAAAAGACAAAAAAAGACAAAAAAGAAAAAGACTCCACAGGTCAACAGTGATCCGTAACAGTTCATCAGTGACGTATCTCCTGCCACCACAGGGGCTCCGACTCTTTTCTAGTAATACTATGACAAACTATCTCTATACTGCCATAAAGAGCACAGTTTGTGTGTTTCTACATGTGAGGATGCTAACTTTGTTGTTGTGGCGTATAGCGCCGTCCAGCTTTGTTTCAAGATCTCTTGTTGGACATTTCAAGCACTCTTGGGGTCCCTCTGGTGGCCACGGGCGCCCTAGGCAGGTGCTCACTTTGCTCATGCTTTCTGTCTGTTTTGTGGATATGTCGGTTAGCTTAATATGTTAGCCAGCTAGCAACAGCTGTCATTTTATCCAGCAAAATTGTGGGCTGCTAACTAGAGACGACACACCTCCTTTTGTCCACCTCTCAATTACCTATTGTTTACTAAGAAATTTGATGGTAAATCTACCAAAGGGACAGATTTAGAATATTCAATAAAAAATTAATATAATTTCCTGCACATTTGAACATATTTCATGATTTGAACATTGTCCACAGAATGAAGGAAATGGAGTTTAAAATAACTTCATGGTACGTTAGTGCACATGTTCACCTGTGAGCAAAGGTCCTTTAACTGATGAGTGTCAGCTGTAGATCGTGGCACCGCAGATCCAGTATGAAGTACAGTACACTGGGCTTTCCCTCAGCATCACAGCAGATAACAGATTCAGATTAATATTAATGCACTCATTGATGGTAATGTGCTGACTGTGCTTGAAACACTCTGCTACATGCTTCAGAGGAAGAGTTTTGTCAGCAGTTTACAAGTGGCACTGTACCGGCAAAAACAGACTTTGACGATTTAAAGAAGATAGAACGCAAACCTTTTCTCGAGGTTCAAGGTAGCTTTTACGGTCTCCTGGGAAAGGAAGTTGTCTTGGAGTAAAGGAGTAAAGACTTGTCACAAGTAAAAGACACTGGCAAAAATTATATATCTTAGCCATAAAGTATTTATGGTCTTGGACAATCCATTTAGATCTGAAGAATTCCAGTCCAAGGATCTTACAGAAATGCCAATGAGGTTTCAAACCTTACTTACACACGTTAAAAAACAGCTGTAATCTTCAAGCAACTTACATGGTTAGAATTATGTTTCAAGCATTATATGTAATTACACACTAACTCTTGTCTCTTTTAAAGCCCTTGAGTTACTCATTACAGGGAGAGTTTGGTTTTCCTGAGAAGAAACAAGACGATTTCCATAAAATAATTGAAGATTTGGGTGGCAAAGGGGGGTGGTCAGTGTCGCACCCCGACATTATTCTGTCACTGTGTGCAGGAAGAGAGGGTAATGCAAACAAGGCCGACTGCTTTGTAGCGGCACTTATCAGTTCATTGAGCTGAGAGCGGCTCAGCAATGCCATACATCAGTGGATCGTCTGAACCATCTGTGTAAATAATGTCTGATGCTGCGTGAAAATGAAATAATGAATCACTGCCATCCCTCTGATGTCTCACAACTCTATCTGCTCACTCGCAGTAAGCCGCTTGCTCGAATCACTTCAGCGAGCAGAGAAGAAGCGCATGTGTAGGCCGACAAGCTCCCCGTCACCACTCCTGAAAGGCAACGGAGTCGCTCTGCAAATTGAATTCCTCTTGCAACAATGGCTCACTCTGATAGTAATAAAACACTCAGAAAGTGAAGGTTAATAGATCTTTGACTCAGTGGCCTGGCGCCTGCATTAATATCGTCACTTCTTTACTGCGGCAGACCTGAGCTAAATTAGAGTTTGATTGCTGATGCATCACTGACACCAGTGTATATTGGGTTTAAAGGTCTATTAATTGATTCCAAGAGGCAAATATATTTATGGTCAGGGCCATTGGGACATCCCATGAATTATATTTATTAGCAATCGCATCAACAACCAATAAAGGATGAAATATCAACATTCCATCTCTGCCCTTTGGAGTAGAGTAACAAAGGTTAGATGGTGGTTTTTAACTCAGAGATGCAGAGCAAATATTCATGTAGAAAAAATGTACATAAAATATGTACTTTGTTACTTATTGTCCACTTTTCATAAAAGCCATGGAGGTATTATTGTGTCTCCAACCCTCGAGCCAAAGGAAGGACAGTAAGAGAAAAACACAAATGCACGAAATCCACGATTTACATGGATGTATTTTTCTTTAATTTGTCTATCAACCTGTGCAGTTGAATCTATTTGTGCATGCTGATGTTTAGCAGATGAAAGATTTATCGTGTTCCCCCATCTTAGTTTAGCATGTTAGCATATCCGAGGCTGATATGAACGTCATTAGTTATGCAGATATTTGATCATGAACGAAAGAACTGGACAAATAAGACACTTGGTCTGATGATGGCATTGAGATGACAAGTTAAGGGATCATCAATATTGCTAATTATCCTGTGGGGGATATTAATGTCTGTACCAAATTTGTAGATGGTGAGATATTTCACTAGATAACAAGAAACTTTGACCTGAAAGAGGCGCTAGGGAAAAAGTCAGGGGATCATCAAAATCTTTAGGATTCATCCTCTGGGGACCTTGAATCTTTGTGCAGAATTTCATGGCAGTCCATCCAGTAATTGTTGAGATATATTAGTTTGGACCAGTGGTGGAGAGACCAACCAGTACTATAGAGCCATGTCGCTAGTGTCACTGAAAAGACTGTTTTGTAGTCATTTGATAGTTACATCAGTTTAATAGCAAAATGTTGCCACAGCTACTGTAAATGAATGTTATATTATGGCACAAAGAAGTACAGCTTCAGAGCTGTGTCCTTTTTTTAACTCTGCACATTTCATTCTGCTGTAGCAATAATAATCATACAGTATATGTTCATGTTGGTGGATATCATCCCCTCAAGGCCAGATCGTATTCTACAGACATATGCTTATTCAGAAAGAACTTACAAGGGCAATGATCCGCTTGATATCTGACTGACATTTTAAATGAAGCAGCAATTTACTTGCACCACCAAGTCAATTATAACAGTATATCCTGAATCCACTTACTGTAGAGCAGTGGTAGAGGACGCCTGGGCTCCGGGCCATGTGTGGCCGATGAGACAGAAAGTTAAGTTAGGTCACTGTCACTGACTGCTTTCCAAGAGAGATGAACAAACAGTGATTGTTTTGTTGAACTAAAAGGCCTTGTGGGCGCCATTACAGCTCAAAACATGCTAAGTGGATGATTTGCAAGGACAAATACACTTGGATAAAGTTAACTCTTCAACAGAGTTTGGGTGCCCAAACCTGGAAAAGCATCGTAATCATCACCATCTGACATCAGGCGCCTCGCCAAAAAGAAGCAGTTCCAGCCATCGCATCAGAGAGTTAGTTTGATATATCTGCTCAATAATGTGGCATGGCTCTTGAAGGATGTTATAAAAATTGACACAGCCCTTGATAGGAAAAAAGGTTCCTCAGCCCTACTGTAGGGAAAAGAAAGAATGCCTCAAGATGTAATGAAGCTTGATTTGAGGATGTTTGAAAAATAGGCTCCTGACATTCAAGGGTTTTGTGGTAAGATGAGAGGAATGGCTTCATTCCTTCTCTAAATCCATGTTTTCATGAAAACCCCTTGCTAACAAATTTATGCCACATGCCTCAGGCCTGATAAGAGAGACACACTCAGTTGATTATTAGTTGATTAGGCCTGTAATGAATCATAGGACACATTATGCACAGAATGCATTTCATCTTTGAATTTAATTAAAACCAACAACACAATGATGAGCGTGAAACATTTCAGGAAGAAATTCTGTTTACATAATGTTCAGCATTTTCTGTTGCACACATCATGTGAGTCTATGTCAACAGTGTTACACCCTCTGCTTGATTTGCCCAAACAACATGTGATTGCGTGTTAAAGCCCTTTCAAGCGAGCACAAATGTCATGAATTCTAAATTTGTGGCCTTTGTGAGGCCGTGCAAGATGCTTTAAAGCCTTAGAGCGTTTTCTAGGCAGCCCTAAGGGCAGAGTCCTTAATTGAAAGAGACAAGGAGAACAAGGGATAGGTAGGCAGTGCATAGGAGGCTAGAGTACTTCCTCTCCTTCAACCAACCAAGTGCAGGATAAATGTCAAGCCATGGAAAGGCCAGGCTCAGAAATGAAGATAGCTGTTGACTGGCTGAAATGTCAGATAATATTCATGTCGATGAGAGAGAAGTGCAAAGCAAATTAATCATTTCTACTTTACGTAACTTCAGCCAATCTTTCAATTTTTTTTTTGAAAATTTCACTCAATAGAAATCTTTCCTAAACATATACAGTGGCTTTGGGAAATATTCAGATCCTTTTACTTCTTGCACACACGGCACACATTGTGTTGGAGATTTAATTTTAAATGGACACAATTTTTTGCCCATCTATCTACACTCAATAACCCACAAAGTGAGGTGACAAAGTGAAAACGTGTTTAGACATTTTCGCAAATGTATCAAAAATCAAAAACAGAAAAACTCTTTCATAAAAGTAGTTAGACCTTTGTCTCAGTACTTTGTAGAAGCCCCTTTGGCAGCGCCTGTGACTGTTTCACAGTAAAAGTCACCGTGTTTCTCCAGCTGAACACATTTAATGTGGCAGCAGCACGAAATATTCAGTTAGCGTTAGCTGTTACTTAAAGGGCTGCGGGAGAGTCGATAAACAGTGAGGCTGATGTCAGCTGATGAACTCATAACAGGCAGCACAGATGACATGCTGCATCATTTCTTGTGAATCCCTTGTTTTTAGGAAGGAAATATGAGTCCAGAGCGAGACCGGCTGACTCAGGGTGCAGTGGTGGCTCACCTGGTGAAGCACGTACAACACAGTATAGTAAGACTTTGAGTCTGTCCCTCACCTAGGCCTTTTGCTTCATGTCATCTCCCTTCTCACAAGTCCTTTCCTGTCTCTCTCCACTCACTGTCAAATAAAGGCAAAAAAACCCATTCGTAAACATCTTAAGGATTGTAACTAATACTGACTGACAGAAGCAGGGTTTCATTATATAAAGGTAACTGGCAAATAGGGATAACAATAATTGAAACCTGAATTTGGATAAAGTTCCAGCAGGAAGGTTCATATAGTTTCTGCAAAATGAGCAGAAGTTGCTCCTGATAGTGAACTGTCCCTGTTAGAAAGGAATTTCAGCCAGAAATGTATTGCATACAAAGAAAAAAAAAAACCCACTCAGCTCTACTCTATATCAAAATCTAACACTCGTCCTCACACCTCTCATTCTGTTTCTCGCGGCTGCTTCACCCTCTGAAAGTGATGGATTGAAGTTCATGTACTCTCTTGCTTCACCATTCTCTAAACCTTCGCTGGTACAAACAGGAGTTCGATTTAAGTGCTAAACCATGTCTGAGCATATAAGTCACATCACTAAGCCTGAGGATCAACAGTCAAGAGCTTTTTTTTTTTCCTCTCTTGAAGAGACAAGTGTCCATCTGCTCTTTGGTGGCTTCGGATGGAGTCGCCTCGATCTTTCTCCAAAGACTAAAATCATCAAAAGTTTTTGGCTGACATGTTTACAGGCGGCCACAATAGTTTTCAGAGTTTAATTCTTCAGTGTCAACCTCTTCTAAAAGCTTAATAGTGCTGCAGGCTTGGAGTTTCTGTTGGTAATGAAATACCTTATTATCTACAGTACAACAACAACAACAACAAATCAAGCTTTTGAATATCTTGACTCAATATTACTGCCAGTAATTGTCTAAAACTAAAGTAATGCCAAAGTCTGCATCTTAATAAGCTTCAGCTTTTTGCTCCATTGAGCATCAATAATCCCAAAGCATAAACAAATCCCTCCCAGCCAACGCATATTTAGAATATTATATCAGAGAATATAGTTTATGTATATTCCCAATGTCCCTGGTCTTGACTTGGGTGCTTTTATGTTTGCCTCAAGGACTCTTGCGAGAAAGGGGGGTCTGAGGTCACTCTTTGAAGAGTTGGCGCATCTGCACCTGTCCCTGATCGCCCCTTAAACCTGCCATAGTGATTATTGCCGTGAAAGCTCTCCTGCTGTTTCATGGTTATCACTACCTGCTGAACAAAGGACAAGCAGAGGATACATCATTTACAGCCTGTACGCATAGGAATCTCCATGCAGTATAGTATGACTCATTTCTTCAATAGTTCTCTTTTTAAAACCAGTGTGTGATGCCTCACACTGCGTTCAAAACATCATTTGGCCTAAAGGCAATGTTGTGATTAAAGGTCACAATTTTTAACTCCAACGTGATAATTCTGTCAGCACCACTCTTAGTGTGGAGTGAATGAATCCTAACTGTGACTTATATAATATATACCGTCACAATATGGCCAATAAGTGTGAGTTTTAAAGCCAAACCCAACCTTTTGTGGCTATGCAAATAATGCATATCAGCTTTGGCATGTACAATACATCCCTAGAGTCAAGCGAAGGCAAACAAGACTATGTCAAAATCTTGTGTGTCTGGGCTGCGTTGCACTTGTATTCTGCCTAGTGTCAGTCGGTTTCAGCTCTTTATCTAGTTGCTTCTCTCCTTCTCTCTGTGCTTTTATTTTAATACAGCTTAATTCCCAGTAAAGCTGTTCTCATTTACATGTTTTTCTGTTTCTGTTGTCGGACAACGAGACAAGTTTGAAATTTCAAAAAACACGCCACATTAAGCATATGCGTTAACATCCAAGCCATTTCCATGCTGCTGCTAAAATCCTGATGTATATAACCACGACGTCGTCCAAACGCATGAGTTAAAGACAAAGACTGTGAGCTCAGCTATATTGACTTGTAAAATGACCAATCAGAGAGAAAGTTTTTATCTCGTTAGCGGCTGTGCGATCAGCACAGAGGGGTGTGTCTGCGGAGGGGAAGCCCGACCCCGTGCTTACACATAAATACTGACTGTCTTATACAGAGAGTAGCAAAGGGTTGTGCAAAAAGTCATGAGATTTGTCACTCGTATTATAATGATGTGATTGAAGTCAGTAAGTAAGAAAAAAAACTTCTGACTTTGGTTTGATGAGACTGCATCCACATTTATTCCACAGTGATTAGCAAAATTTAAATTGAACATCATTTTGAGATAAAAGTCTGAGTTGGAACTCATAGTTTTGGAAATGTTGGGAAGTATCCGCTGATAATTGGACTGAAAACTGTGTTAAGAGGCAAAGGAAAAGAAATTTTCCACTGCTGAACACTGAATCGGTGTGCCGATCCTCACTTCACAAACTTCACAAATTAAAACTTAGAGAGTTTGTTTTGAAATCTACACACCACACATATACAATTAATAAATCAGCTACTTGTCCAAGTAGGAATAATGTGCATCTATAGTAAAGTACTGCTTTGTAATTTTTACTTTCTGCATGGCAATTTATCAAATATTAATAATTAAAACAGTCTTTGTTTTCTGCTTTTAATTCTGTGGCTGTACCTCCAGAAACTTTTAGTTTCAACAGCAACTTTTACTTTTTTTTCTACCAGCACATATTGATCCAATAGTGTAACATTTTTCCCCTTGTTGATGAATATATGAATAAACCTTCTATGAACAATCTTAACCTTCTTTCATGAGGTAATAGCAAATATTCCAGTATCTTCAAAATGTTTTATTTTGTCTCTTGAACAGATGAGGTGCTGATGTGAGAGAATCTGTATTAGGGAGATGATACTACTTGAAATGTCGAACCATTCTAGTCAAGGACACTGGTCTCCAGTTACAGAGTAGTGCAGAAGACTGATACAACCCCTGATCAGAAATGATATGACATTTTGCAGAAATGGAAAAAGAATTACTGTCCACAGTTGCTCCCTGTGGCAAATGGCTCTTGATTGCCGTTGACAGATTGCTTGAATCCATCAGCATCAGGGCTTCTAAGAGGCCCATATGAGCCAGGACAACCTTTTGGAGATTACAAAAATACAGTCTGCTCGCAAGTGATGGTTTCCTGGCCCAGAGTGGGGACAGCCATATCGATTCTGTCCCCCTCTTCAATCCATTATCAAGCCTCTATCAGGACAGTCAGGAAGCCTGCGGTTATCTGATTTCCCATCTTATAAGCAGGTTGGAAAACAGCCACCAAACTTTGCAATTATAATAGGATGGTCTGTGTATAATTTTTTTTTCCTTTAGGACACTCACACAGCAACATAATCAATGCTTTTACTTGATTTTTTTCTCTCTCGATACACTTACTTTCATATGCACATGCACAAACACACACATACCTTCAAGCTGGTATTGCTATCTCAGTATAGTTGATTGCAGAGGAGTAATCGAGTCTTATAGTCTTAGTGTCCTGCCTGGTGTCTTAATTACACATTGCTTTATAATGACTTTATAATGCTGTTCCTTTGCTCTCTTTGCAGTTTTAGTTCTTAACTTTTCATAGCTCTGGGTATTTCCCTGTAGGGGGAAACCGAACCAAAATTCAAAACATCTGACCAAGTCAACCAAGCTTCCTAATTGTAGCTGCTGGTGTTTCTTAGAAAACTGTTTTTATTAATGTGGAGCTGTTTTGTTCCTGCTATAAAATGTATAAAAATGTATGTTCTTACCCTTAAAGCAGTAGTTCAGCTATTTAGGAAGTGTGCTTATTTTGTTCTAGATCCACACCACTCATATACTGTATCTTTATGTTAAGGATAGAGCTGGAGCCACTCAGCAATTAGCTTAGCTTAGCATAAAGATGGTAAGCAGGGGGAAACGGCTAGCCTGGCTTTGTCCAAACACACAATTAAAGGAGGTATTTGCAAGTTTTGCTATTGCTACATAGCCAGCATTAGCATTAACAGCTGTTTATTTACCAGTTCAGAAGAAACGTGATTAGTTTACTCGCCAAGAGCTGTCTCTATCTGTAGAAAGCAACACCAATGTTAAGACGTCTTTTCTTCTACTGTAGTTAGCACGCTAACCAGCTAGCCCCGGCCCATCTCACCACTTTCCGAATGTGACTCACTGTAGTCGCCAATCTGCCATGAAGATGTAGCGCTGCTCAGTGAATTATAACCTCTTGCATTATAAAGACATAGATGGCTGAAGATCTTGTCAAGCAACAATCACCACCACCTGCTCCTGGCAAGAAACCATGTTCAGCTTATAAACTTATAGTCACTTGAGTCTACCTAAACCACAAATAGTTATTTTTACATATCTAATTGTGTATGAATTAAACAAACAAGATATGTGTTAATTGATTAGCATTATTATTACCAGTAGGTGAATTTTTGAACTTTGTAGAGAGCCATAACTTTCCCCTGGCTTCCAATCTTTATGCTAAGCTAAGCTAAACTAGCCACTTCCTGGCTCTAGCTCCATGCATCGATAAGAACACATGCTCACCTGAGAGCTGGCCAGTACAAAGCTGCTATCAACCATAAAGCAGTTCCACTGTGGGTTACTGTATTGTGTAAGGGAGCTCAGTGTGACATTATTACAGGTTGGAGTCAATAAAAAAAAAACATACTCACTCCTATAGCCCTGGATTATACGTGTTGCAATGCTGCCATAAAAATTGTCAAAAGTTGTAGATCTGCTGTGACACATCAATCAATACAGGCGTCCATAGACGCTCATTAGTTTTATTTTATAGGATGCATTTATTAGTACATCTCTCATGGATCAACAGCTGTGTGAGTCTGCAGTGAAAGCTAATCAATGCAGAATGTACTGTATCTGGATTCTCTCGTCTCTCACCGCGTCAATTTGCCTACTGTAAGTGAACACCCATTATTTTTTATCAGCACGCCATGTCGATATCCCTTTGTGAAACCCTGCAACAAAATCTATTTGTTCCAATTACTCATGAAAGTGGTCATTAGAAACTGTGAGAGGTGCCACGTCGTTGCGTAGGTCCATGATTCAAATCTGTTTGTTTGAGGTGGTGTGCTGTGACAACTCCCACTCATCCTCTCTTGTGTGCATGTGAAGAGAAAATGAAGAGATTCAAGTGGCCTTTTAAACCACTGTAGTTTGAATAAACAGTGATTTAAATAAAAACACTAAGCTGCATCATGCTCCTCTTAAAAGATTGGCTCTATAATTGTGTGACAGTAATGATGGGTTTATGCTGCGTTAGTGAATCTTCTACTAGTTTTTCCTCCATTTATGTTTACTGGTGCGTTCTCATTCAGAAGACACAGTTTATTTTGGTATTCTGTTTGAGCTGAAAGAACCAGCTAATCTTAAACGAATAGTTAATGTCTATCTTGCAGCGCATTAAGCAACTCTGACGCACTTTCTTAATGCGTCTGTTGTGTCTTTTTCTTGAGAAGGCAATGACTTACAGGAATAGAAGCAAAGTCACACAAGCCAATGTCAGGACTGAAAAAAATGGCTTCACCTTGAGTGTTCAGTAGTATTTTTGATATTTTTATAACTGCATTGATCCCGCCTTCAATAGTCCTTTCAATGTGAAGAAAAAGATCTGCTCCAGGTGATGCATGTTCAGTTATCAAGGGAGCACGTAGACATTTTGGCAAAAATAAAGTACTGACGTCTGATGTTCTGTAGTGAGTGTGTTGTTAGTAATGTGACCTCTGCTCAACTTTGGTAGCTTAGTCACTCCATTGTTCAATAGTTTACACCATGGACTATTTCATTATTTTTTATAGAAGACGAAAATAGAATAGAAATTGTACTGCAAGTAGAATAAACTAGAAATGAAGTAATAGAATAGAAATTGTACCGTAGAGCAGTTTTTGGGGATGTCTGACAGCTTCTTCAGTAAGGCTGTAAATGACACAGAGACTTGTGATATGTCAATAATTATCTAAGCCTTGTATGCGAGTGTACAGTCATCAGAGCGGTATGGATATTCTCATCTAACTCGGCAAGAAAGTAAACATTTCCCTCCTGCATTTAAAATATCAAAAAGAACAAAAATAGCAACAAGGGAATAGTGAGGAGAAGTGCAGCACAGCAGAGGAACAAGAGATCAAAAGACAAACCGAGTGAATGAAATGAAAGCGTCATCGTGACATTGTAGGATTTGAGTATCTGCACGCGAGGCACATGCACTGACTCCACAAAGATAATCTGCTGAGCAATGGTTCTCTATTTTCACGGCCTACACCACTGAAACCTCGTGATTCATCTCCAAAATGTCAAGTGTGTGTGTGTGTGTGTGTGTGTGTGCGTGTGCGATGAGTGTCTCATTTGATTCTGCCTTGAAGAGCTAATCAAAGGCCACGTTTTCTGCTCCGCCCAACTGTGCCGGGATCCCCTTCAGTTCACTGAGAGGCCCAACAGGGAGGACGAAGATGTTAACCTGAGGAAGTGTCACGACAAAGACAGCTGATGTTCTATTTATTCAACTTTCAACCCCGTCACTCTCTGTGCTAATAAAATAACTATCCTTTATTACATATTAACAATACCAGGTAGTAATCCATGCCCCCCCCCAACCTTTTTTCTTCTGAGAGCACCTCATATTACTGTGTTGTGTTGCATCTGATTAATAAACCCGAGATACATTTATTCCCATATCGTATCAAAACACTCAAACTGATGTTCAAAACAAAATCAGATGCATAAAATAATAATTTATAAAATCATCAAATATCAATAACATAAACTTTAATCCAAAAACATCTGAAACTCACATCAATGTCAATTTTTATGTCAAAAATCTGAGTCAGGATTCAGTCAAACCTGAACACACTGCTGCAAATAAACCTCCATAAATCTGATTAGTAATCAGAGAAAAAAGACGCTCGTCAGTTAGTGATCCAGTGATAGTTGTCAGTACAGCCAATGGTACATAACAAACAGTAACTTGATATAGATAATTCAGTACACTTCGTGAACAAATACGGGCTCAAGTTTTAAAACCCGCAGCTTAACTTCATCCATGACGACATATTTCCTGTTTGCAGGAAAAGTTTAGCTTGAATCTCTTCTGCTCTCCAGAAGAGTCGCCATCACTGCACGTCTCCTGCAGCAGATCTGATGTAAACAAACCTGACAGCGTGACTCATTTGACTGACAACTGACAAATAATGATTTGGCACAGTTTAGACTGTATTTAAATGCTTTTTAAATTACTGTTTGTTTTACTGAGGGAGGATGCAACTGAAACAGCAAGAAGGAATTAGATGTTCTTCAAAGTCACCATCACTTTTCAGAATAAGCTACAGGCTACATCGCACGCCCCTTTTTGAATATCTTTTTTTTTTTCTTTTTTTTTTTTTTCCTATAATCAGCAAGTCATTTAAAGAATCGTTTGTATCGTGCAGAGTCGCGTCATACTGTGCTGCGCAGCCCTCACTGTGATAATTATTCTGCATTTTGAAGCAGCTTCTCTGTTACTTTTTTCACATCTTGCAAAACACAGACAGTAAAATGAACTGAAAATTATATCAAGACAAAAACAGCACGTCGAGGCTGAAGGGAGGTTAGGTGAGATAAGTCGATGGTAAAGTACAGAATTGTTGGTGTTAGAGTAAAATAATTTGCACGTCCGGCTTCCATTTCGGCTGCAGGATCATCATCACTTTGTTTGAACAAAAGACTAATGGAAATCAATAGATGTTATAGACTAAACAAAGTTGGGGAAAAAAAACTCTAACTCTAACCCTAAAAATGTGCTTCAGTGCCAAGGTAATGATGTCACTGAGTGGGCTGTTGTTATTGCACATGTTCTGGGAGCCACTTGACAGTCCTCATTGTTTTCCTCCTTTCAGTAACAGTCAATCAAATTATCAGGCTGAAGTGTTTGTGTTTGGCTGGACATTCATTGTTGTTAACTGCTAAAAGATAAAGAGCGGTTCCCATTTGGTGCATTACGTAACTCACACCCAAACAAAGCCCGCTACAGCAAAACAAGCGCACCCGATGTGTCAGGGAGATCAGACTCTGAGGAGTTTTGCTGAAATATTACCAGATTTATTTATTTTTTATTTTTTTTAAATGCAGCAGCTGTTCGTCAATTTCACTTGACTCTTCCTGTTATATGATTGATTGATTTTTTTTTTGAGACCTTGAATACGTTGCACGCCTGGGCAGAGTGGATGCAATCAATATTTGGCACCATGATCGTCCCTCCTCGAGCTATAAGTGAGTGAATCATAACTACAGATTGGAGTCGCAGCCTGGAGCAGCTTAACAGATAATGAGAGGCTGAAAAATGAGAGATCGAATTTGTTGGCTGGAGTGATTACGTCCAAATGTCCAGTATGTCGAGGTGTTATCAGGCCCAGGACAGAAAATCCTCCCAAATTCTCTCACTATCTCCTTCTCAATCATTTCCACTTAAAAAAAAAAAAAAGAAAAGTTGGTGTGTCTGTGCAGAGATAAGAAGAGGTTAGTTAGTTAGTGAACCAAACCTTTATCAAGATTGATATTCTATATTATAATTAGATTTGTAGGCATTCATATTGTGAGTTAAAAAAGGAAGAAGTGGGTTGTGGACTGATCTGAAGAGCAGCCTTTGAACACTCAGGCCTCAGCAAGAAGAAAAGCACTAATCACGATGTGTCACCGACAAACAGTTTGTGTGTGTGTGTGTGTGTGTGTGTGTGTGTGTGTGTGTGTGTTTGTGTTTTCAGTCTCCAGCATTCAGCAGTGAGGTTGTGTGGTGATAATGATGATGTTTGTGTCCCCAGCAGTCCTTAAGCCATGCTGAACCGCCTGGAATATTGGAGTCTTCATAAAGTATAATGTAATTAGCAAATTATAATAGACTATTATCAGCGTAAGAGCACATTTGAAAGTGAAAGAAAAATACAAATAAAGACAACATGAAAGCGTCGGGCAACAGAGCAGCTGCATCACAGAGAGAATAAAGCCTGCGTAGAGGGGAAAAAAAAGAAAAAAGAATAAGATTAAGGCGTTTTCTCTTGAGATGCCTTGTGGGCACTGACTGCAACAGGCTCTTTGTGTGAGACATTAGAGGTCATAATCAAGTTGGGCTCAACAAGGCCAATGACCGAGGCCCAATGACCAGAGCAGAAAGGTCAACGGCTGGAGTTTATTGGGTTGCCGTTTGGAAATGCTACTAAACCCTGCAGGCTTTGACCATTTGCAACAAATCACTTCCGACAGATAAACCGATCAGCTGCTATTTGTGGAAGCATAACATTTACTTAGAAGCCATGAGGTTGTAGGTTCAAGAATCAGTGCGTGCGTTAAGAGACCGTTACTCAACACTTAGCGAAGCCAGACTCGACACTCGCTACGTTTCGTGCTTGTGAGCCGTTTCAAAATTGAAAACGAATGCTATTTTAAAAAGGTTTTATTACTATTATTATTATGACTCCATTCATGTGCCACAAGGACACAGTCTCGCCTTTGTGAACAAATATGAAGTCAAGGAATAACACAGTGTAACATGCACAGTCTGATCTGGCATTCATTATATCAGAACAGTGTATCTCAAGGCAAGCCAAGACATTTACTCTACAAATGACTAATTTCAGTGTCCTTTGTGTTCCCTGTGTCTCTGCCAGACGCCACCTGAAGAACATGTGCTTCTGTAATCAAATCTATTGCTGCGCGCTACACAGATGAGAATTGATTGAAAAAAGAGGAAAAGAGTGACATGAATAACAATACCATGTTGTGAAAAAGGACAATTAGCAGATCGATAGTCAGCGGGAAATAATGTTTGTCCGAACGGTGAAATGAATGGTTTTGTTATTTATGTGTCAGATAAATTAAATTAATCTTCTTGTCAATGTGGAAATGATGCTGTAGTGGAACATTCTTGAGCAATAACAAGCGCTGCTGTGTATAGTACATGCTAGGAGTGACATTATGTACAAGTGTGCAGGGCGGTATTATTTCTCTGGATGTTTTGGCACTAAAGGTGTTCCACTACACGGTGCCGTTTCAGGCTGACTTACTTGGTTTCATTTTTAAATATGACAATGTAATGAGATTTGTTATTTTAATGTGTTAGTTATGAATTACTGACACTTTACTATTGCTGATACTGGTGTCGTCCAACCTTTGAAAAATGATTAAAGTTGCATGTTGGAAAAACCAAAAACATTGAGCTCAAAGACGCTGGAATGCTCCAGAGAGCTGAGGGTTTGTCACTGCGAGCGACCCCCAACATCACACAGTCATTTTATCCATCGTTGATATAAAATAACATCATTCTCTGATTCAAATCCATCATTTGAATAATCCAATATCGATTCATAAAATACTGAGATTGATCTTTTAATATAGGCCTTTTACAGTCTCGCGTGACCACCCTCCTCGTGCATCGAGATCTGGTCACGTGAGAGACAAAAACATGGCAGCAATATTTCCCTGAGAATCTCATTCACATCAAAGCAAAACCGATATCGAATTGAAGCGGGAATTACGTTGAATCGGGACCTTGTGAGTTGGAATTGAATCGATTCAGGAAATCAGCGTCCATGTCGAGCTCTAATGTAAAGATATTGATTAGTGCAGCTTTAAGTTCCACAGCAAAGTCCTGGATTGATTTTTAAGTTGTGACAGTTACTTCCTGAGTTAATGCTCTTAACTCCTGACTTGAGGAATCTCATTTTCCCTCTTCTTCCGAATTGTTCATGCTGTTTTCTGCCTTAGTCACCAAAGAGAGGATTGTCCTTATGAAGGGACTGAGTTGAGCGCTACAGTGAAGTCTGTATGGTTGAAAACGTTGCATCACGGTTCTTTTCTGCCTTAATGACCTGTAAAACAAAAACAGTCTGGGTTATTACAAGACTGAAGAAAAAGGTCAAGTTCTGGTCATTTGACATCAGAGATACTCGGTGCATTCAGTGAGGCTCAAGAATTACTTTTATCTGAACAAACAATTTATTTAATGTTCTTGAAGAATTATTAATGCACTTTGTGGCAGGATTTTCTTGTCTGACCTTAAAGTGCTGTTGCATGAAAATAATCCCTTTCTCACGGTTCCTGAATAATTTATGAAATTTAGTCTTTATTTCCTCTGTCGTATGAAAGGAGCAGCGAGGTCAGTGATGAAGTACCAAAGAGCAGAGGGGGAAAAAATGACTTTGCATTAATAATTAAAAAGATTGAGTTGTTTAAGTTTCTTTTCTGACAAGTATAAGATTGACAAAGCAAAGCAGACGGTTTGATCTGCAAGCAGCAATTACTTATTCAGTAGATGTAATTTTCTTAGATGAGGAGAACGAGATTTCCGATAATTGAACCAGTACAAATAACAAAACTGAAAGCTGAATTTCTATGCACAGCCTCCACAGCCTTTGTTCTTTGAACCCATCGTACAGTGGCAAGAAAAAGTACGTGAACCCCGGGGATTGACCTGGTTTTCTGCATTAATCTGATCCTCATCAAAGTCACAAGTGTAGACAAACACAATGTGTTAAACTAATGTTATAATCTTTCATGTCTTTGTTTAATAATTATGTTCCATATTCACATGCTGGTATGTAGAGTGAACCCTTGGATTTAATAACTGGTTGAACTAGGTAGGCATGGTAATATCAGCAGATGCTGCTTGTGAATAATAAACTCTGAATGTTTTGTGTTTTTAAAGTTGGAGCAGCTCTAACACACACTCTATTTGGTTTCATTGATTGGACTCCAGGTTTGTTAACTCCTGACTTCAATTAGCTTCTGTTCATTAGCCCAGGGGTTCACAGACTTTTTCCAACCTACACTGGGATTTGGATATATTCAACATGGACAAGAACAATACAATGATAAGTGTATCAGATACAGTAGATTGTTTTTGCTCATAAGTTACTTAGATGAAGATTTGACCCAGATAAAATTTATACATAAATGGCAATTATTCCAAAGTGCTGACATACTTTTTCTTGCCACTCTAACTTTCTTGATGTGACCACTGTGTTTACTGTTCCTGAACAGGTTTATTTTTTCAGGGAAAGTCAAAGTCTAGAGTGCTGTCAAATTAAATCTCAAGACTTGCAAAACCAGGCATTGGGGTCCAAGTGGGTAACTCCAAATCTATTTATTGGGTAAAATTACACAGTATTTCAACATCTTCCTTTCAAAGCTACAGTATGTCAGCCTATTTATCCCATAGCTGAGATCAGGACCCTTCAATCCCGAGGCCTAACATGTGGCCATACAAGGTCTGCCTGTTGCTCAGCTCTCAGATGGTCGTCCTGAATCAGACCTGTGGTGTATTCACTGTTGGTGGCTACAGTGGGAATTTAAAACTCTGCCAGAAGAACTAAACTGCTGTTTTTTTCATTGGAAAACAGACACTGCAATTACACACAAGCTGTCTGTGGCTTTGCATAGTTCATTAAACTACTGCCACCAGTTTCTCAATGGCATTAACATTAATTTATTTATATCGATATTTGACCGCAGAGACAGCCAATTATGCTTTATTTTTCTGTTCTCTGCAGCTAAATTTAATGAGTAAATGAGTTTCCAAGAAACACTTGGCTGCACCGTATGGTTTCGTTCCAGGTCAGTGAAGTTAATGTCCATAGTGCGGTTGACTGTGACAAGTCAATGCGAATCATGTCTCTCTGAGAGCTGGCAGACTATACATCACCATCTTGAAAATATGTGGAAAAGGAACAATCCCTGTTAATAGTCCCTTTGTGTGGAAGTGTTTAATTTGGACCTTTTACAGGCTGGACTGTAACACTGTTAGAATAATGTGCAAAATCCACTGTTTATCTTCCAAAGCTCTCACACGGCCAAGCTGGCGCTCCCAGATGCTTTCCTGCTAAGATGTTTCGACTGCAGATACAGACCGACTCTCTGTGCCTCAGCTGTGGAGTCTGCATGGACGGATCACAGGACCAGTGCTGGCCGGCAAACACTGTGAGCAAATGAGATTCCATCATGGAGCGGTATCAAAAAATTCAATCATTCAGTTGCTTCTCTTACATAGTCTCAACAATTTTAACAAAGGTCATATTTGTGTTTGATTCCACAGGTGTTTGTTGTGTCCTCCTCCTGTGTTCAGCAACGGAACAAGAACAAGGCCCAGTGAAAGGTAAGGATTGTTGTGATGCGCCTCCTGCACTTGAAGCTCATTCAGTAAAACTGAATAATCTGATGTGGATTTGCTTTCACTTCTAAGTTAATGCAACTTGGAAAACTTGTTTAACATGAAATGATGATAATTAGTTCTATTTTATAAAGTGTCATCTTGGCTAGATAAAACTAGCTACAGTGCAATCAGCTAATGTTAATATAACTAACTCTAGCATCTAAAGTCTTTGGCGAGCAGCAGTGAAATGTCAAATGACACAAAAATAACCAAATCTCTTCCATACCACCAAAATTATAAAGTAAATGTATTGTTTTTTATTTATAAATATTGCTGGTCAACACATGTAGATGTCTAATATTGCCATCAGAGGGTGTCTAACATCAGACAGACAAATAAGTAAATGGAATAACAATTTTAAATCTTAAATTTATTTTGATACTTTTCAATTATGGGTTGATAATTCAAAAGCAAAATAAGAAAGTTATTTATTGGCAAATTTAAATATTTGTATTACTGTTTTTACTTTGAACTTTAAATGTGCATTTAAATAATGCAATACAATCAATTTGTAATAGCTTTTTAAAATACATCAGTTACAATTAAAAAATTATACTCCATAGCCGAAAAGTTCAAAACATCACATATTGTGATAACGTGATCAGTGCTAACTGCCTCATCATAGCGTTGAATGAAAACAAACTGTACATGGTGGAAAAAGTCCCATATATAATCCAGCGCTAGAAAACCTCAACACACACATCAAAGCAGTAGTTAATGTTATAAATAATTTACAAGAAACATAGTATTACAAGAAAAAAATATTGCCTTAAATCTTTACTGTACATACATTATACGATCCATATCACCTGCATAGAAAGAAAATGTATTGACATATCAAAATAAAGTGAAGAGTATGAGACAAAAACAATATATTGACTAAGATGAGCAGCTCTACATAACACAAACCAAATTGTTTTTATAATTGCACTTTCAGTAAAAATGCCTAGGTGCACACACAATAAGGAAAACTAATAAAAGGATGAGATTTTAACCTCTTCAGTGAGTTTTCAAATACATAATTTTGAAATCCAGATAGTCAGTTTTAGGAGACATCTGTTGTTTGAGTAAAAGATCCAGATAAGTTCAGCATCATCTCTGTTTTTTATTATTTATGAAGAGATTTTCCACAGTAAATCCCAGTTTATATGACACAAAAAACACAATAGCAGCATTGAGATTCTGTTCATGAAAAAAATCCATTAGTTATACCAAGGCAAACAAAACTCGCCATGTGCAATATGGAAGTTTTATGCAGAGCCATTAATTTGCCTGCTCTAACATATGGTATATAAACATAAATCTTTTAACGGTGAACTAGCCTGAAATGTGCAGCGTTCTGAGTAAGACTGGATGAAAAGTTTTCCCTAAATTTGATTATACTGAAAAGACTTTTGCGTAACTGTATAAATGATTACTGACCACTGAGGAATAAGTGAGTGTGAATAAACATCATCTTCCAGCTTCCTCCCCTCTCTCACTCTGCCTTGTTCTCCCAAACAAGGACAAAAACATCATTGTGCATATTATTAGGGATGGCCTGAGTGAGCTGTGAAATGCCTCTGCTCTGGGGGGTTTATTGGCGCTGGTGACTCAGCTGAAGACTGGCACATCTTCCTCCAAGTTTGCCTGAGGCTCCGGTGCTGACATAATGCCATTTAATGAGATGCCCGAGTCCACAAAGGAGACCAAGATCGAAATGTTGCTCCTGATCCTGTGCCAAACATTTCCAAGGAGTCTCCGTCTTTCTGTTGCTCTGTGAATACAGTAACAGGTCTGAATCTAAAAAACACAGGATTTGGGTATATGCAGACTGGCTGAAGCAAAAAAAAAAATCTGCATTTAAAAGATGGAACCGAACAGAGAAGGAGTCTCAGAGGATGTTGGGACAGTCGGGACTGAAAAAAAAAAAAAAAACCCCTCAGAGCAATAATTCTTGCATACAGTTTGATGTGGCGGGCCGGTTTTGGGCAGAAACATCCGGCTGAGATCAACAGTTCAGTGATGATAAAGTCAATGTGGTGTCCCCTTTCGTCTCAGCTCCAGAGTGTGCAGGCCCTCCTGCCGACCCAGGGCGTGCTGCGTGCCGACTTTGTGGGCGGTCTCTGTGGCTGTGATGTCAATCTGGGCATACTTTGTGGAGCTCTTCCCTGTCGAGACACAAACACAGATGCTCTTACCTTTTAAATAAGTCATACAAAAGTCCAGTGTTTTAATATAATTTCTCTTATTTGCTTTTTTGCAGAGTCAGAAGAGAAGCTGGGAACCACTCTTATATTGGTAAGATAAATAATTAAATATGAAGCTACCACTAGCAGCCCATTAGCTTTAGCTTAGCATAAAGGCTGGAGATAGAGGGAAATTGCTAGCCTGGCTCTGTCAGAAAGTAACAAAATCTGCCAACCAGCACTAATATATGCTCATGTTTGCCCAATTAATACAAAAATGAAAGTGTCAAAAATATCATGTTGTGGTTTTACAATTTCTTAGTTGCTAGCTGTGACTTACTGGACACTACACTCCAATGTCTCTACAGATTCGAAACAAGATAGAACATGATTATTAGTTATTTCACTGGCTTCAGCTTCTCAAATGTGAAATTGTTCTGGTTTTCTGAGACTTCCTTTGGATAACAAAGACTTGAGGTATGCAACCAGGCATCACTACACAAAGCAGAAGAACATGCAAATGATGCAGCTGAAGCCTTTAAAATTCCCCTCATGCATGGTCTTCCATATGCACATCACTAGCATTACCATAATTTGTTGCCCATCCCTGTGTGAAAATCAAATAAGCAAAACGTCAGGGTTTAATCACAGCAGCACATGAGTGAATGTCACTAAAGTGTACCTCATGGTATTGTTGCCTCCTGCTTGAATTATGTGTTTTACGGTCCCATAAAGTCAAAGAAATCAAACCCCGCTCCTCACAACACATCAATAGTCCCTGGAGGAGGATCCCATTAGAGCCAGTGAATTCACAGCTGTCATCTGAATGCCCTGTGACCCCCCTTCAGTGGCGAGATAGGACACCCCCCGCTCCCAGGTGACAGATTAATGAGCCCGCTTGCCAGGATATAAACTCTATAGCTGACATCAGATATTAACCTCTCTTGTGTCAGAGCTCGAGCGGTCCTCGTATTCCCAAGGGCAATGACGCTAATAGTCGACTTGTCTGTCAATTACAGCTCACTGCCGCGTCTCCAATGACAAGGACTCAGCTGTCTTTTAGTGAGACGAGACGAAATCGGCCCAATCGTTTGGGAGCGATTCCTGTAACTGACAAAGTAAAATAGAATTACAGAGCAATCATGTTTCTAGAGCGACTTCTCCTCCTCACTTGATATCCTAGCTTGTCTGAAATTGGCTCTTTTACATCTGACCGCAGATCAGAAATAAGAAAGCCGTGTACACAGGGGCACAGCTGAGGTCATTTTACTTTCATTATCAGTTCAGGTTGTGGATATTCTTTTAAATCCAAAACTTTGCATTATTAATCTACCATTAGAAACAAATGAGAATTTTCTAATGCTGATAACAATTGCATCAATATGAGGTTCTGTTGTCTGTCTGTGTGTTAGCCACCAATATGGTGGAATTATCTGAGGATAAATACAATAATAGATTATCATTGATGTCTCCTGAATATTAACCAACCTTGTGTGGCTGGGTATCAGCTGTTTTCTTTTATTTTTCTACTAGTACCAAAGCAATACTATTCTGTATATCCTACATATATATTTTTCTTTTCGTGTAACATTAGAAGTCAGAGTTTTTAAATGTTAACTGTTGCTGCCATACAAGAACTTATTATAAACACAATTTTCTAACAGATTTGTTCTTCACTGGCATGTATGAGTGATTTAAGAGAATCTGTTTTCTCTTAGGTGGGAACAAAATTCACGAGTGGTCTGGACCTGTCGAACAAGTCATGAGCAGATCGACCGTCTTTCTTCACAGGTAGAAAACACACTCTTTTGGCCAGTTTAAATAGAATACTGAAAGTGATTTAATTCCATACCAATTTACTGACAGATTTTAGTATTTTAATTGGCTTATTTTGTCACAGCAACTTTTACCTTTCAGTAGTTGTTGGAAAAAAACTCTTCTCACTCCACCAGCTGCCTCAGGGTCTTTATGTAACTCGCTGTCCAGTATCACCCTGTTGAAACACCTGTCAGTGTAACATCACCTACTGGCAGATGTAGACCGCTTTTTAGCATCTAACTTCATGTAGCTGAAACAATTCTCCATCACACCGCACTATTAACATTTTCTAGTTATTTTGGGTCCTCTAATACGACTGACTGCTAAATTTGTTGTTTGTATTTTACATGTTCTCTCCGCAGTGCTGTCGTGTTCATGATATGATGATGATCCTCTTATTTTATAATTCCTGTTTTTATTTGATTGCAATGTCATTTAATCTTTCTGTAAAACACATCAGTAAACATTTGTTGTTTTAAAATGTGCTCTCTAACTTGATTTACATAGGATCAGGCAGCTAATGATATTGAACAGGTGGCATCTGTCGGTTTGAAACGAGCAATTTACGACAAGTGTGTGCAGTTAAGAGAGTTTGGAACAAACTTCAGAAGAAAAAAGAATTTTAGGACTAGAATACAAAACGCCTCAATAACAATGCTAATGTTACCCTAACCTTGCTCTCTGTGTTAATTTAACATGTTTGCATGCTAACGTGCTAAACACAAACTACAGCTAATGAGAATGACATTAGGTTTTCAGGTATTCAATCATACAGGTGCATTTCAATAAATTAGAATATCATGGAAAAGTTAATTTATTCCAAAAACTGAAACTCATATTATATAGATTCATTACACAGAGAGTGAAATATTTCAAGCATTTAATTTTGATGATTATGGCTCATGAAAACCCCAAATTCAGTATCTCAGAATATTGTAGACTCACAGTCTAATCAGCTAATTAACTCAAAAGATCTGCAAAGGTTTCCTGAGCCTTTAAATGGTCTCTCAGTCTGGTTCAGTAGGTTACACATTCATGGGGAAGACTGCTGACTCGACAGTTGTCCAGGAGACAGTCATTGACACCCTCCACAAGGAGGGTAAGCCACAAAAGCTGGCTGTTCACAGAGTGCTGTATCCACGCATATTCATAGAAAGTTGAGTGGAAGGAAAAAGGTGCACAAGCATAACCGCAGCCTTGAGAGGATTGTGAAGCAAAGGCCATTCAAGAATTTGGGGGAGATTCACATGGAGTGGACTGAGGCTGGAGTCAGTGCATCAAGAGCCAGCACGCACAGACGTATCCAGGACATGGGCTCCAACTGTCGCGTTCCTCGTGTCAAGCCACTCCTGAACCAGAGACACTGTCAGAAGCTTCTTACCTGGGCTAAGGAGAAAAAGGACTGAACTGTTGCTCAGTGGTCCAAAGTCCCAGAGTCTGGAGGAAGAATGGAGAGGCACAGAATCCAAGTTGCTTCAAGTCCAGTGTGAAGTTTCCACAGTCAGTGATGATTTGGGGAGCCATGTCATCTGCTGGTGTTGGTCCACTGTGTTTTATCAAGTCCAACGCAGCCGTCTACCAGGAAATTTTAGAGCACTTCATGCTTCCTTCTGCTGACAAGCTTTATGGAGATGCTGATTTAATTTTCCAGCAGGACTTGGCACCTGCCCACACTGCCAAAAGTACCAATACCTGGTTTAATGACCATGGTATCACTGTGCTTGATCGGCCAGCAAACTCGCCTGACCTGAACCCCATAGAGAATCTATGGGGTATTGTTAAGAGGAAGATGAGACACCAGACCCAACAATGCAGACGAGCTGAAGGCCACTATCAAATACACCTGGGCTTCCATAACACCTCAGCAGTGCCACACCGCAATTCATGCAAAAGGAGCCTGACATTTCTGTATTAAAAATCCTTTTTTTTTTTTTTTATTGGTCTCATGTAATATTCAAATTTTCTGAGATACTGAATTTTGTGTTTTCATTAGCTGTAAGCCATAATCATCAAAATTAAAAGTAATAAAGGCTTGAAATATTTCACTCTGTGTCATGAATCTATATGAGTTTCACTTTTTGAGATGTACCTGTATATAGATACTTTAGTGGAAGAAATAGTTTTATATGTTTAACTCCAAGTAACTAAACATGATGCAGTCACCACAGACTATGGCCTCACCAAATTATCAACTAATTTACCTATTAGTACTCTTGAGTTTGAGTCTTTGAAATGATTTTATGAAGTATCCTGTTATACAAAAGTAACAGTGTATTTTTCTCCACAGGTGCAGTTTACCACCCTGACTGTTCAACATGGCTGCTGTGTCATCTAGAGCAAATTGTTGATGCTTTAGACACAAACTGTCTAGAGATCAGAGGTCATTTCAGATGGATCCTTACTCTGAGCTGGTAGATGTGTGACAGTCCCTCGGGGGCCAGGCCCTGGCTCCTGCAGCTCCAGCTCCATGTAGTTGAGCTGCTTCTTGGATGTGGGACTAACAGGAATATTCACATATGTCACCCCTTCGCTGCAAGGCCTGTCAGGAGGTGGTGCCTCAGGGGGGAAAACAAACACTGCCCCTGTCAATACAAGAGCAAAACTGTGTTAATTTAGCTCAGGTGGACATTTGTAAGGTCTTATTTTTATCAACAAAACCAACAAGTAATTTATCCCACTGACAGGATTTGTCTGTGTAGCCTCAGCCTGATAACGTACACTGTATCTCCAGCCAAATAACTCCACTGTCATCCAAAAAACTACTGAAGGAGATGTGTGGTTGCATTTGGATTGTTTTTTCAGTATTTCATTGCAATAAAAATGTACCACATTAATGCAATATTGTGGCTTTCTGGGATTTGCTAATATTGAAAAAATAAAGAGTAAAGGTTGGCATTTCTTTAACACTTATTTCAAACAGGATTTGTTTTTGTCATTATGACCTTAATTAAAAGATAATAATGATGAAGAATTAAAGGATAAGACTGGTTTTATTTTTAACACTTTGTCATTATAACCTTAATCAAAAGCTAGACGATTTCCCCTCAAGGCTGAGCAACTCTTGAGGCTCGTGTTAATTAGAGTCATTCAAATACAGACATCTGCAATGAAGTGACAATATTCAACAGTAAAGCACAGCAGCAGATAAGGCATCAGCAGTAACACTGGAACACAGTGTATCCCACTGAATCGCCCTTTTCCCCCAGGGGCTAATAATGCATAATTAGCTCATAGGCCCCTGAGATAAATTATTAGATACATTATAGTCATTTTGTGCTATGGGGAAGTAAAACCCTAACTTATTGCCCTTTTAATTAAACCATCAAGCTATTTTGTCAAGTCCATCACGCTGCTGCAAACTGTGTGCAGAGCTCCATATCAGATATCCACTTCCTTGAAATCATTGTGGAGAGTTTTGACTGAAATGTTATGTTTAATATCTTCAGCAAACATTCTGCTTATTAACATTTCTTACTGTAATATTTAAAACTATTCAAAATCGTATGTATTGACGAATCATTGGCAGATGTTTCTGTTTAAAAAGAATATACATGAGTGCAAAATGTACTGAAAAGCAGGCAACCTGACTACAGTTCTTAACTAATGCTAAACAGACGCAGTATTATATTCTGGGTAAGAATACCTCAAGAATCTATGCAATTGATCAAACAGTGTAGTCAGCAGAAAAAAGTGCCAAGTAAAACTAACAAGAAATGTGACATGAACCCATAGCTTTTCCTGTCAAACACACAAATTACAGCCACAGTGTTGCCTAAAGTGCGTTATCGATGTAATTTATTATGCTTGATAAATGGTTTCCACTGACAACAGGAAGCCCCTGTCGGCTTTACCTGTCATAAACCTAAAAGCCACCCAGGATAAAGAGGCACAGAGTGGAGTTCATTGCTGGCTGCATGAATGCTGTTTAGCTCGATATTTTGTTGATACAGTATCTGAGCAACCGCATAAAATATGTGCACGTGTGTTTTAGCTCTAACGTATCATCCAATGCCTGTATCTACAACACCAGCAAATACAGCTACAACCTTCAGTAACAGGACATTACAGTCCAGGAAATTCTTATAACCTGAGTATTCTGTTCTCCCCTGTGACTAATGAAAAGCAGGACATAGTCCATAAAATACATTATTACAGTTTCTACCTTCACTGCAAAGATGGTCATGTATCTGTATAGTTACAGCTGTGTTGGTATTATCCAACAAGAAAAATTTCACCTGCTATCATCTCTTCCTAAATGGCAGCAGCAGTGGCCATTACCCACAGCTCAGAAGCATGAACCCCAGGGGACATACATACAATCAGTGAGAAGCCATTAGACGCCAGCAGAGTCTCTGTGGTTGCGGCCTTTGGCAACATCTAAGAGGCCTGATACCTAATTGATCAGACACCAAAGCAGCCCTGGCTGAAGTATGGTGTTTTATAACGGCTGCCATTACAACAGTGGGTTTGCCCACAGCTCTAAGGCTGGGGGGGACTTCTCAATAATACACTTTGCAAAGCCTCCAGGGGACGTGTTAGAGGCAAAAACCTGGCTGAGCTTAGTGACCCGAACTCAACAACGTCAACTGCTTTTTGAGGGAAACATGGGTCTAATGACAGCTGTGTCTTCAGGGTAAGAGACATGTTCTAGCTGGTTTTCCATCTTTCACACGTTATTGTAGCAGGTAGACATTAAGCTGTGATATGAAGGTGAAAACATGTCTGACTGAACGTATTGCTTCTACAACACATTTATGCAACGTCATATAAATATACTTTCGCAGCAGTCACAACTGCCTACAAGGACTTCACCAGAACTAAACTATTTATTCCAAGATCCCATCGTCCATGCAAGAGTCGAGCAGGAGTCACTACTGTAAAGACAAAAGTAATAATCCCTCACTGGCTTCCTTCTGCAAATTTGTCAATCAAGCAAGAGGAAACACGGCCAGGGACTGAACCCGGGTCTCTTGTGTTATCCACATTGCAACCACAAATTCCCAAGATAAAATGATTTTTACACCCCAGTAACAATGATGTATAGATCAGTAATTCTGAGTACACCAAAACAAGACTGACACATTCCCCTGAGACTTAAGGTCACGACTTGCTTGAAATAACCTGGTTTGCACAAAATGTCATCCCTTACACTTTTAAAAGCAGAAGTATTTATAACTTTGCCAAATGGTCAACCACTAAGGAAGAGCGAAAAGCAAATGGGGGTAATTAAACATACAATCTTCAAAGCAAAAAGTGACAGAAGTAGTTGTGTGACGAATAAAAAGAGAAAGCACCAGGTCAAACACTGCATCAGGTGCAGTCCATCCCCAGTTGTGACATCTGCAACACTTTTCAACAATCTGAGAAGCACTTCATTTGAAGCTAATGCCTTAAAAGCTTCTACAAAAGCTGTGTGAGAGCAACATGGTGCTTGTAGATCAGTGACCTCCACTGACCTCACTGAATTTATTCATGATCAAATTCTCACCCGCGTCTGCAAATCAACCAATTAGAGTAAGGCATGAAATTATTAAAATAATAGACAGGCCAATACCATTTTGGGAGTACCACAGCCAAAACAAATGGGTTGTGCAAGTTCATTCATAACTTGTCTCTGCTTGCATTTTTATTCTTGTCCTGGACAGAATATAGCACTACGATTCACCGGGTATTCATTCCACAGTCTGCCACACCTCAAAATGTACACTGGACTGTCTAACATAATCAACATCATCTTGCACAGAGTCACATGCAATGCACCTGAAAAATTCCCATCACTGAACAGTGTATTGGGGCTTGAAGACTAGTACTACCCAAAGCTAAAAGTGCCACTCCAGAACAGGTGTTCTCAAAGTGATGTCCGGGACCCCCACAGGTCCTTGAGGGACTTCCTGGAGGTTCCCAGCAAAAAGGGGAATTTTTATTTTCACTATAAATTCCATCCATAAAAAACAAAATGAGAGAATGCATGACTATTTTGGTCATGGGTTTCAAACACTTCTAAAAGCAAAAATCTTATTAGATGGGGGGTCCTTGATGTGAGTTGAAGAACCATTGCCTTAAAAGAGCCTGAAAACCTGTGTGAATATGGCACCAAAATAAGTTATTATAACGTAATCAATCTTAGCTGCTGACCACACTGGTTTATGAAATCAGGAGCCAAAGTTGTTTTGAATATGAGGTTTAAAATACTAACAAAATTATGTTCCAGGTGCCATCAAGCCTGAGCCAGTGGACTTGGCCATCCTGCACGTCCACGTCCATTAACTGCCTACTGAGGCAGGATGATGGGAAAGATGACATGGGAGATGAGCTGTGTGTGTAGCTACATGAACATGACTGATGGGTTTGGTGCCACATTGTGACAGCTGCTGGGACTTTGTAGAGCAGGTGTGCATTAGACTGAGGGCATGTTTCTGGGTGTGGGATGCTTAAGTGGCCAAATGTCCCCTGACAACTGTCCTCTCACCTCACATCAGGGCAGGTATCCCATCACGCATCACTGCGCTCTCTGTTTGGTTATGTGTCTGTGTTTCCTCTTGACACAATTGGCTCTTATGTAACTTGAGTTTATGGGGTTACATAAAATGCAAATGAAGAAATGAACGCTACGCAATGAAAAGGAGAGGTCGCTGAACCGAGTCCTTTATTCTAAATGACATTGACTGCAACACAAATTACATGTGACTCATACCTGTATGTGTTTGGGATTCATCTGACAATCACAGAACAATCATTTCTTCTGTCACCTCAACTTAACCCCAGCTTGTGTTTTTGATTCATATCTAGAAATATTCTTTGAGGAAAAAAACCTCAAAACACAATCTGGTATTTTGAAAAAATGCCAAGCATCTATTTCACAGAAAAAACAGATGTTTGTTGTACATTTGAAATGTAACAATACATTAAACTGCAGCTCAGCTCTGTTCACGTTACAGTAAAACTACTAATTTTCAACTGTCCTGGACATGAGGAAAAAATCTATGCAGCACTGCACGTACTATGTAGAGGCAGCCACTTCCTGCAAACATCTTGCTGTCAATGTCACAGCCCTTTACCGTGGAAAATCTCAAGTAAACATAATGTGTGTGGTGTACGTGTCAGTTAATGGCGGCTATGCCTCGCGCTGGTCTGCCATTTCTGACTCTGAATGAGCCTCATTTTATTTATTTATTCATTTCAATTCATACACGGCAACTAACAGGTGATGTGTTTGTAGCGATGTTGATTCAGGTGTATGAGTCATCAATTTAATTCACTTTCTGTAAGTGGGTCCTGGTTATTGTGGGAAGCCTGAGTAATGCACAGCTGAAAACGTTCAGAGCACTAACAAAAAAAAAGAAATGGTCTATTGTGAAAAATATAATCCATTTGTCGGATAGAGACGGCAATCTGCATAATTTGTTTTTAAGACTAAAGCAAAAAGGAACCTAATTCTGTTGGTTAATGTCATGATGTCAGTCTCACTCACCTTCAGTCTCTTGAAGGAACCTCTGCTGACCACAGCTGCCCATTAATTCATACTTGCTTTTTTCTTCTGCCTGCAAGACACACACACAGTGAACACTGTGATTATAATGTAGTGAGTGACTGTACCCACCACATAAGTTTATGACATAAGAAGTGTGACGAGGACTCAACAACTCAGTGGACATGTCAGGAGTATTTATGGAAACACTGTCTGCAAAGCCTCATCATTGTGGAAGGATAGTCATGCCTTTCAAATTAGTAATATCTGATTCCAGAGGGCCAATGTAAGCACAGCTTTTGTGGTGTGAAAATATATTGCTTTCCGTCTCACTGAGAGACACAAAGAGGGATTTCCATGAGGGGACCATCATCAAAATCGGAGATAAAGAGCTCAATACATAAAAATGGATATCTCTAATGACTGGTGAAACCGCCCCTGGCAGCAGTAACTTCAAGAGGTAAGTCATGAAAACGACAAATAACAGCAAGTCAAAAAAACAACATAGTATAATAAGGCATAAAAATGTCATAGTCTAAAAATGTGATTTAATTTCATTATTATTATAGGGAATAAACTGTTATGGTGTTGTAAGGCATAAAAATGTATGAAAACGTCATAGAATAGTAGGGAACAAAACAATAAGACATGAAAATGTCAAAAGACGTCATACTATAGTAAGGCAGAAAAATGTCACAGTATAGTAAGGCATAAAAAAAATTAGAAAACGTCATAGTATAGTAATGTGAATAAACGTCATAGTATAGTAAGGCATTGAAATTTATAAAAACGTCATAGTATAATAAGGCACAAAACCTGTGATTATAATAAGACATGAAAATGTCAAAAAAATGTCATAGTATGGCAAAGCATTAAACAACATAGTATAGTAGGGCATAAAAATGCCCAAAAATGATATAGTATAATATGGCATAAAACGTCATAAAAATGTCTTAGTATGGCAAGGCATTAAACAACATAGTATAGTAAGGCATAAAAATGCCAAAAAAAGATATAGTATAATATGGCATAAAACGTCAAAAATACATCATAGTATATTAAGACATAAAACGTCATAAAAATGTCATAATATGGCAAGGCATTAAAAAACATAGTATAGTAAGGCATAAAAATGCCAAAAAAAGATATAGTATAATATGGCATAAAACGTCAAAAATACATCATAGTATATTAAGACATAAAACGTCATAAAAATGTCATAATATGGCAAGGCATTAAAAAACATAGTATAGTAAGGCATAAAAATGCCAAAAAAAGATATAGTATAATATGGCATAAAACGTCAAAAATACATCATAGTATATTAAGACATAAAACGTCATAAAAATGTCATAATATGGCAAGGCATTAAAAAACATAGTATAGTAAGGCATAAAAATGCCAAAAAAAGATATAGTATAATATGGCATAAAACGTCAAAAATACATCATAGTATATTAAGACATAAAACGTCATAAAAATGTCATAATATGGCAAGGCATTAAAAAACATAGTATAGTAAGGCATAAAAATGCCAAAAAAAGATATAGTATAATATGGCATAAAACGTCAAAAATACATCATAGTATATTAAGACATAAAACGTCATAATATGGCCAAGCATTAAACAACATAGTATAGTAAGGCATAAAAATGTCATAGTATAGTATGGTATAAAAACGTCATAGTATGATAAGGCACTAAACGTCTTATTATAATAAGACATGAAAATGTCAAAAAAACGTCATAGTATGGCAAAGCATTAAACAACATAGTATAGTAGGGCATAAAAATGCCAAAAAATGATATAGTATAATATGGTATAAAAATGTCAAAAAAGTCATAGTATAGTATGGCATAAAACGTCAAAAATACATCATAGTATATTAAGACATAAAACGTCATAAAAATGTCATAATATGGCCAAGCATTAAACAACATAGTATAGTAAGGCATAAAAATGCCAAAAAACGTCATAGTATAGTATGGTATAAAAACGTCATGGTATAGTAAGGCATTAAAATGTATAAAAATGTCATTAAAAAAGTAAGGCATAAAACATCATAGTATAGTATGGCATAAAAAAAATTAGAAAATGTCAAAGTATAGTATGGCATTAAAATGTCAGACAACGTCTACAGCATAAAAACGTCATTGTATAGTAAGGCATAAAAACGTCATAGTATGATAAGGCACTAAACGTCTTATTATAATAAGACATGAAAATGTCAAAAAAACGTCATAGTATGGCAAAGCATTAAACAACATAGTATAGTAGGGCATAAAAATGCCAAAAAATGATATAGTATAATATGGTATAAAAATGTCAAAAAAGTCATAGTATAGTATGGCATAAAACGTCAAAAATACATCATAGTATATTAAGACATAAAACGTCATAAAAATGTCATAATATGGCCAAGCATTAAACAACATAGTATAGTAAGGCATAAAAATGCCAAAAAACGTCATAGTATAGTATGGTATAAAAACGTCATGGTATAGTAAGGCATTAAAATGTATAAAAATGTCATTAAAAAAGTAAGGCATAAAACATCATAGTATAGTATGGCATAAAAAAAATTAGAAAATGTCAAAGTATAGTATGGCATTAAAATGTCAGACAACGTCTACAGCATAAAAACGTCATTGTATAGTAAGGCATAAAAACGTCATAGTATGATAAGACATGAAAATGTCAAAAAAACGTCATAGTATGGCAAAGCATTAAACAACATAGTATAGTAGGGCATAAAAATGCCAAAAAATGATATAGTATAATATGGTATAAAAATGTCAAAAAAGTCATAGTATAGTATGGCATAAAACGTCAAAAATACATCATAGTATATTAAGACATAAAACGTCATAAAAATGTCATAATATGGCCAAGCATTAAACAACATAGTATAGTAAGGCATAAAAATGCCAAAAAACGTCATAGTATAGTATGGTATAAAAACGTCATGGTATAGTAAGGCATTAAAATGTATAAAAATGTCATTAAAAAAGTAAGGCATAAAACATCATAGTATAGTATGGCATAAAAAAATTAGAAAATGTTAAAGTATAGTATGGCATTAAAATGTCAGACAACGTCTACGGCATAAAAACGTCATTGTATAGTAAGGCATAAAAACGTCATAGTATGATAAGGCACTAAACGTCTTATTATAATAAGACATGAAAATGTCAAAAAAACGTCATAGTATGGCAAAGCATTAAACAACATAGTATAGTAGGGCATAAAAATGCCAAAAAATGATATAGTATAATATGGTATAAAAATGTCAAAAAAGTCATAGTATAGTATGGCATAAAACGTCAAAAATACATCATAGTATATTAAGACATAAAACGTCATAAAAATGTCATAATATGGCCAAGCATTAAACAACATAGTATAGTAAGGCATAAAAATGCCAAAAAACGTCATAGTATAGTATGGTATAAAAACGTCATGGTATAGTAAGGCATTAAAATGTATAAAAATGTCATTAAAAAAGTAAGGCATAAAACATCATAGTATAGTATGGCATAAAAAAAATTAGAAAATGTCAAAGTATAGTATGGCATTAAAATGTCAGACAACGTCTACAGCATAAAAACGTCATTGTATAGTAAGGCATAAAAACGTCATAGTATGATAAGACATGAAAATGTCAAAAAAACGTCATAGTATGGCAAAGCATTAAACAACATAGTATAGTAGGGCATAAAAATGCCAAAAAATGATATAGTATAATATGGTATAAAAATGTCAAAAAAGTCATAGTATAGTATGGCATAAAACGTCAAAAATACATCATAGTATATTAAGACATAAAACGTCATAAAAATGTCATAATATGGCCAAGCATTAAACAACATAGTATAGTAAGGCATAAAAATGCCAAAAAACGTCATAGTATAGTATGGTATAAAAACGTCATGGTATAGTAAGGCATTAAAATGTATAAAAATGTCATTAAAAAAGTAAGGCATAAAACATCATAGTATAGTATGGCATAAAAAAATTAGAAAATGTTAAAGTATAGTATGGCATTAAAATGTCAGACAACGTCTACGGCATAAAAACGTCATTGTATAGTAAGGCATAAAAACGTCATAGTATGATAAGGCACTAAACGTCTTATTATAATAAGACATGAAAATGTCAAAAAAACGTCATAGTATGGCAAAGCATTAAACAACATAGTATAGTAGGGCATAAAAATGCCAAAAAATGATATAGTATAATATGGTATAAAAATGTCAAAAAAGTCATAGTATAGTATGGCATAAAACGTCAAAAATACATCATAGTATATTAAGACATAAAACGTCATAAAAATGTCATAATATGGCCAAGCATTAAACAACATAGTATAGTAAGGCATAAAAATGCCAAAAAACGTCATAGTATAGTATGGTATAAAAACGTCATGGTATAGTAAGGCATTAAAATGTATAAAAATGTCATTAAAAAAGTAAGGCATAAAACATCATAGTATAGTATGGCATAAAAAAAATTAGAAAATGTCAAAGTATAGTATGGCATTAAAATGTCAGACAACGTCTACAGCATAAAAACGTCATTGTATAGTAAGGCATAAAAACGTCATAGTATGATAAGACATGAAAATGTCAAAAAAACGTCATAGTATGGCAAAGCATTAAACAACATAGTATAGTAGGGCATAAAAATGCCAAAAAATGATATAGTATAATATGGTATAAAAATGTCAAAAAAGTCATAGTATAGTATGGCATAAAACGTCAAAAATACATCATAGTATATTAAGACATAAAACGTCATAAAAATGTCATAATATGGCCAAGCATTAAACAACATAGTATAGTAAGGCATAAAAATGCCAAAAAACGTCATAGTATAGTATGGTATAAAAACGTCATGGTATAGTAAGGCATTAAAATGTATAAAAATGTCATTAAAAAAGTAAGGCATAAAACATCATAGTATAGTATGGCATAAAAAAATTAGAAAATGTTAAAGTATAGTATGGCATTAAAATGTCAGACAACGTCTACGGCATAAAAACGTCATTGTATAGTAAGGCATAAAAACGTCATAGTATGATAAGGCACTAAACGTCTTATTATAATAAGACATGAAAATGTCAAAAAAACGTCATAGTATGGCAAAGCATTAAACAACATAGTATAGTAGGGCATAAAAATGCCAAAAAATGATATAGTATAATATGGTATAAAAATGTCAAAAAAGTCATAGTATAGTATGGCATAAAACGTCAAAAATACATCATAGTATATTAAGACATAAAACGTCATAAAAATGTCATAATATGGCCAAGCATTAAACAACATAGTATAGTAAGGCATAAAAATGCCAAAAAACGTCATAGTATAGTATGGTATAAAAACGTCATGGTATAGTAAGGCATTAAAATGTATAAAAATGTCATTAAAAAAGTAAGGCATAAAACATCATAGTATAGTATGGCATAAAAAAAATTAGAAAATGTCAAAGTATAGTATGGCATTAAAATGTCAGACAACGTCTACAGCATAAAAACGTCATTGTATAGTAAGGCATAAAAACGTCATAGTATGATAAGACATGAAAATGTCAAAAAAACGTCATAGTATGGCAAAGCATTAAACAACATAGTATAGTAGGGCATAAAAATGCCAAAAAATGATATAGTATAATATGGTATAAAAATGTCAAAAAAGTCATAGTATAGTATGGCATAAAACGTCAAAAATACATCATAGTATATTAAGACATAAAACGTCAAAAATACATCATAGTATATTAAGACATAAAATGTCATAATATGGCCAAGCATTAAACAACATTGTATAGTAAGGCATAAAAATGCCAAAAAATGTCATAGTATAGTATGGTATAAAAACGTCATAGTATGATAAGGCACTAAACGTCTTATTATAATAAGACATGAAAATGTCAAAAAAACGTCATAGTATGGCAAAGCATTAAACAACATAGTATAGTAGGGCATAAAAATGCCAAAAAATGATATAGTATAATATGGTATAAAAATGTCAAAAAAGTCATAGTATAGTATGTCATAAAACGTCAAAAATACATCATAGTATATTAAGACATAAAACGTCATAAAAATGTCATAATATGGCCAAGCATTAAACAACATAGTATAGTAAGGCATAAAAATGCCAAAAATCGTCATAGTATAGTATGGTATAAAAACGTCATGGTATAGTAAGGCATTAAAATGTATAAAAATGTCATTAAAAAAGTAAGGCATAAAACATCATAGTATAGTATGGCATAAAAAAATTAGAAAATGTCAAAGTATAGTATGGCATTAAAATGTCAGACAACGTCTACGGCATAAAAATGTCATTGTATAGTAAGGCCTAAAAACGTCATAGTATGATAAGGTATAAAAATGTCATAAAAACATAACGGTATAGTAAGGCATAAAATGTCATAGTATAGTAAGACAGCTGTTAACGAAGATAAAAATGCCAAAAAACCTTACAGTATAATAAGGTATAAAAAGTCATAGGATAGTAAGGCATAAAAAACGTTGCAGTGTAGGAAGGCATAGAGTTTTGCCTAAAGGATCAATTTTGCAGGGGGATTGCAAACCCCACCATTTCCAGGTGTTAAGGTAGCTATAGCTTGTTAAAAACACTGACACCTTCTGCTGTGTGTTCTATGGAACTACATGAGTAGCTAAGACATTAGCGAACATTCTAACCAGAAGCTAGCATGCTAGCTTGGTCTGGACTACAATCATTACTCCAGGGTTGGGGTGGCTGGGGGTTAGGGGCCTCTGCCCTGTCCCAGAGGTCACATCTGAAAATAACCTTCATGGTTTATAGAAACACTGGAGAAGGTTTCATGCTTTAGTCATAAAATGCACAATACCTAACATAACAAGCTGCACTAGGGGAATTTCAGACAATTTTCCATAAAGAACTTCAGCTCAGACGGTATTCTTATGTCTGGTGTGAACGGCTCTCTGCGCTCATTCCACAGCATCTCTATTGGATTCAGGTCTGCACTCTGACTGGGACACTGGTGAGAGGACAGTTGTCAGACACTGGATTTAAAGTCGACACAAGGTGTTAACAGGAGTCCCACAAGGGGTATCTACAAAAATGAAGCCTCCTGAGAGTTTCCCTAACTTCCTTAATGTTGTCCTCACTCTCAACAAACTGCACTGTCATCACAAACATGTAGAGGACAACACAAGAAGCCAATAACAGTTCTTGTTGTCCGCATATGGCATCTCTCCGCTGATGCTGTCGCCCTAACATTCATTTACATTTTTGAGGAGGGACGTAAGCTATGGCGTCACCTTGGTGCCTGTGCATTTACACGCTGTAGGTGGAGCGCAGCCCAATAATGCAGAGCTATAAATCCAGTTCAAGCTATATGCTAAATTAAGCCTCCTGGCTCTCGATCTCTACTAAACTCACAGAACTGAGAGTGGTATCAATCACCTTACCTAACTCTTAGAAAGAAAGTGAATTACCAAATTTACCAAAATGTGGACTGTTCTTTGAAACTGAAGAGTTAAAATGACCACTGACATCTAACTAGAGGTCTGACTGGTCAGTCCATGTTCCAGTGCGAAAATCCAGGACTAGTCTTTAATGATCAGAAGATAACTAGGACAAAACAAAAACAAAAGTGAGCCAACTTTTTATACACAGTCTATGGAGCCAACAAAATAAGTAAATATCACACAGTGATGTATTTATTATTATATTTATTATATATTTTTGTTCAAAGCTCTTGTACTGCTGCTGGACTTTTCTTGCTCATGGCTGAACACCTCTGAGAACAATGCATCTCATCACACAAACACACTGAAGCTAGGATTATACACTGATGGGATAATTTACTGGACACACTTTTTTCAGAACTATAAAAGGCTGAGTGAACAAAATTTCTCTTGTTCAATTACAGATATTGCTCTTATGACTCTTGCATTCAAGCTTCTTCATAAGCTGTTATTGCTTCTCTATAATCCCTATTAATTGGTACTCCCATGATATCAGACCTTTCCCCAAAAATGTTTATGAACTCAGAGCACAATGAGATACACAGTCAAAATGTGTGAGCAGTTGATAGCATAAAGCGGATTAGAGTTTTGGATTGGCCTACCTCAGAGCTCCTCTCCGGCGCTCGACTCTCCATGATCTCATAAGCAGGATCAGCTCTTCGTCTTTCCTCTTTGCTATTAAGCCTTTTGTCTGGTGGGAGAGAAAAATATAGTGTGTTTTAAATATATGAAACAAAACTGCAATTTTTTTTGTGCCAGTTGCCAGCAGAGAAAATAATCCCATACTGTGGTTTTTAAATCCATTTGTGAATCAAAGCAGACAGAGTGCTCTCTGGGTATAAATGCATGCATTCCTGCAGATCCAGGGATGGGAACAAGTAACAGTGGAATGATTTGTCATCTCACAAAACCACATACTATTACACATGGGGAAATAGCATCCGTCTGCTGCATGGTGTTGGGAATAGGGGATGTATTAAACACGGCTAATGTCCAAGACATCAAAGTTTGCATGCTGGTAAAGAAACTCGACATGCTGCGGACAGTGAAGTGCAAAACCTGATATAAATACTAAACTGTAACTATTGTTGTCACTGATACTTTCAGTTTTATTATCCAGAAAGCTTTCATGTTAAATTCTAACTGCAACATCAGCATTGACGATATAATCTGACAGTTATCTTATAACACATATAGTGGCATTAACGTAACAGCCCAACTGATGGTGGATTTTTCAGGTCAATAACAGATTACTGACAGTATAAAAAAGATATGTCAATTTTTTGTATATAAACTCATGATGAACTTAATAAGAATCTTTTTTTTTTTTTTTTTTTTTTAAAAAAGGAACTGTGAACTGAGTTGGACTTTTACAGACTCTTAAAATCTAGGCAGTCGTGACATTGCTTCAAATATATATTTGTGACGACATTTTATGTCCTTAGTGCAATTTCTTGTTGCTTATCAGCCAGTGTATATAGTGATACCTCTGCACTAAGCTAATGATGGCCAGTATACTAACCTGGCGTATTTATCGGTCTGATATTGCCAGATATATAATTTTTTTAAGCAGCCAGTCTTAAAAGGGATCCATATAAATATGTGCATGGAAAGCAGCACACTCATAACTCCAGTGCATTTATCTAAACTTTTACCAATCGTCTTTTTTAGAAAATAAAATTTACCCAATATGTATCATTATTTTCAGTAATTTTTCAGTAACATTTTGAAATAAAGCAACCTTTAAAGAGAATTAAATGCTGTAATTTCTCACTTTAATAACAGTTAATAATCATTTACCAATGCTAGATAAACCATTAGTAAGAACAACTTTGGTTGTGAGAATTATTCAGTAATAATGGTGTTTTAAATGATAATAATCCAATAATAAATGCTTAATAAATTGTAAATAAATAGATTTTGGGAGGGATCCTCTGCAGCCCTGCTCCAGAAGGTGACGGCTCATATGGTCCAATCAATCAGAGGGACTTTTAACAACCTCGCAACCCAAAAGTCGTCCCTATTGGCTTGTAATTTATAATCTAAAAAGCTTTATTAAACCATCAGTTACAACTTGGAAAATCCTTTATAACGGGCCTTGTTAGAAAGTGGTAGCAAAGTTTGTCATCCTTAAAAATGCACCATCAGCCGGTACTTAATTTCAGATTTTAACAAAGTTTGCAGTAACTTCAATTCCCTCTAGTTTTCAGAGACCTCAAAGAGCTCAGCTGTACTAGCAACAGCAAAAACAAACATCACAGAGTGTGAAGAGAAAACAAGCAGTTGATAAAATAAAAGAAGCCAAGAGGAAAGTGTGTTTTTTTATTGATGACAAAGAGGAAGAAGGACAGAATCAAAAAGACCCATTTCAAAAGGACAGAGCAGGAAAAGGACACCAAAGGAATCACATAAGTTGAAGAGGAAACTGGTGAAGAGGCCTCTTACCTTCACTGGTCACTGAGCAACCATTCATCTCCTCATACTGACACTGCCCGTCCACGCCGTGTGATCCATCACTGTGAGCTTGATAGAGCAGCTCTTCATTAACAGCTACTTCATGTCCTTGGCTTTTCTTGAGGTTCAGCCCGGATGGAAAGGTTTGCAAAGAGTAAATGTTCCTGTTGCGGATCATTTCAGCAGGTACGACCCGGGGAGGAGGCTGGCAGTGGTCTCTTTGACACTTCAAACAATTTTCATAAATGACAGCTCTTCTGTCTTGCTGTGAATCTTGTAATGGTACACAGGTGCCAGTCGGTGCAGAGTTGAGCTCATTTCCAAAAGCAGGGCTCATTGACTCATACAAGTTAAGTCCGTTTGGCTTTGCCTCTGGCTGCCTATCTGCACTTGGAAAGCCGAGCAGATCAGCTAAGAGACTGGCTAATTTCTCTCTTCCTCTTTTTGGCAGCAGCGAATCCTCACTCATCCCGAGGATGCTTCCAGAGCCAGGAGAGGCCCCGGATTTCTCCAGAATTTTCTTCACCGCAATACTGTATTCAATGGCAGTGCCGGGTCTGCATGGTGATTTGTCAACGCTTTGATCTGCTGAATTGAAAATATGATGTTCTGGAGGCAAAAACCCTTCAACACACTTTGATTTCTGTCCCAAATCAAGTCAGCGAGCTGTGGCTGCTACATCAGTGCTTCGTCCCAAACGTGCATCAAATCTGCATGCCAAAGGAAATGCATGCAGTGTACACACAATATTTCAGCTGATTTACACTTACCTGGTACGGCAGCTATCACTGAACCACTTGCAGCAATGCACGGTGTCCCCTGTGAAATGATAAAGGAAATATACTAATTAGATTCCTTATGCAAACTGTCTTAAATTGACGGTTTTTGTGTGAAATATGAACTGTAAGAAAACATCTGAGCTTGGTGTTTATATATGAGGCACTTAAAAAGGAAAAGGTTGGCAATGATCTGTGTGTATATATATATATATATATACATATATATATGTTTTTTAAACAATCCCATGAAAAGACACACACCAACAATGTTTTAATCTCTCAGTATTTTTTTTTTTTAAACTCTCGGCCACAAGCCAACAGGTTCCTCTGAAGATGTAAATCTTTATAAATGGGTTGTAAATATATAGCTTCACTTTTAGAAAAGGATACTAAACTAACTTTGAGCAAAGGTTACAAAAACAGGAATAAAATTGTGTATTTGTTGGGCTGCAGATTCAAGAATTTACAACAGCAAAACAAAAGAAGTGGGAAGTAAACGGCAGTGCCAATGTTCAGCGTAATGAAGGAACATGCCACCCAGTACAGCTTTGTGGCTCACTGATGTGTTTTTAATACTTTATGAACAACTGTGGAGCTCTATGACACAGAGGAATAACATGAACATTCATTGCTGCTTCTGGACTTTGTTTACAATAAAAATATAGATTATTGCCAGCTCACCACATTGGACAGTTTAGTTTTATATATTTCCAAATGTTTCAAATTATGTGAGACGTCATGACTGCGAGTGCTCTAAATGTCATGTGCACGACCGAAATATGACATGATATACGACATCCATCACAAAGATCATTCAAGTGTTTCACTTTGATTTTTGTTCCTCGGATTGAGTCTGATGACAACTGTGTGACAGCGACTATATTAATCATTATTAATTATGATGAAATGATCTTCATGCATTTATAAATATATTCCAAGATGTGAAATTACATGTATTTACTCATGGAATAATGCTCTTTTGTTTTGAACTAGCCCTTTAACTGTGAGCCAATAAACACTACAGGGCTGGATTGTGTTGCTGAGGCTAAGGGTGATAAATGCCCTCCCACACTGCTCATACCTGATCCATCACCTTCTGGCCAATAACTCATGTTTAATTTAGCTCACTGAATTCTGACTGAAGGGAACAAACAGGACACATACTTTATCCAGAAACACATGAAAAGTTAATCAAATGTAATTTGCATTCTTGACTAAATGCACTACCAGCAGGTGGAGCTGTGAGTATTCAGCTTCACTGACTGACATGAATAAACCTGGCTGTTCAAGTGGTAGAGTTTGGCAAAGAAATTTAAATTATATCATCAATATTTAAGAGTTATTGTCCTACAAATGCAAGATTTTTACTGTAATTCATCAGTAAAAAGACATTTCATGAAAAATGATATAACGCTACATACCACAGCCGGGCAGGATACAATAGGTTTACACTAAAATCTAACATATCTTTCACTATATTTGTCACTTATACAAACTTATCAAGATTAGATAATGAAAGCAAGAGTACAGCTGATTAACTGATTAATAATTTAAAAATGAGACCAATCACTGAAATAATTTTTTAAGCAAAATCTCAGGTTCCAACTGGAAATGTGAATATTTGATTCAATTTCTATGATATTAATCTGGATTAAGGCTGAAACTATTTTCATTATCAATTAATCTGCTGATTAATTATTGTCTAAAAATGGCCAGAAAATTGTAAAAAAAAAAAAAAAAATGCTCACCACACGTTCCAAGAGTTCAAAATGTATGTCTTCAAATCTCTTGTATTGTTTGAACAACAATCCAAATCCCGAAGATATTGAGTTCAAAATTATAGAAGATGAAGAAAACCAGAAAATATTCCAACTCTGAGATCATGAAGCCAAGGAGAAAATCACCATCACCTAAAAGAACAAGACGACTAAACCTCAAAGCTCAGACTGACTCAGACTTTCGCCAGAAAAGCAACAAATCACAGTCTCATTTGGCAGCTTGTTTATAAAAACAACAATTAAACCTGGATGGCATTCAATTTAGAGTTTACACGCAACTCTCATAAAAACAAGAACGCTCCCATATCTCAGCTGCATTAAGTTACGCAATATACATTAAAGTTTTAAAAAGAGAAAACTGCAAGTCACTCACAACTCGCAAGGTCCAGATCTGCTGGATACAATGACAGTGTCAACTTCAATTGGATGCTGAAATGATAACTTGTTAGACAGATGGGTCGTGGGACTGTTCGCTGTTTTGACACCAAATGCAAAGCGGCATCACCGTCAGCCTGCACCACAAAGGTCATATTGACAGCGAGCCACAGAACAGATGATAGAGTGATGATAAGGCCTGCTCACACAAGCTGCTACTGCACGACAGCGGGTTATGCAACAGAGAGTGTTAGGGAGACCGTCTGACCGAGAGAGATGCCATTTCATCTACGTTTTAAGATTAAACGATAGAACTACGCTTAACCCAAGGGGAAAAAAGAGGGAAAAAAGACACACAAAAAAGTACATATACATATATATATAGATATAAATAAAAAGCAACTTGGTCCAAACACTCAAAAATATGTTCCTACTCACCTTAAATCCACCACACACTGAGCAGATGGTTACAATGGTTTTGGAGACAGATGTGAGGGAGCTGCAGATGTGACAGGGGTCAGGATGTTCACTGGAGGGCACCACCTTGTTTTTTTTACTCTCCTCTGCAGGGCTCTGAGAGTGTTCACTCAATGATTGTCTTTCAGTATTTTCTGAGTGAACCTCACAAGTCGTGACACTGCTCTTATCCCCCTTTGCTGACTCTATTGTGAGACCTGGCAGCGCAGATGTGTCCTTAGTTGGTGTGGGGGGTTCATTGTCTTTGGCACCCACATTTCCCTCTAGTAAAAGACTCTTAGGAGAGTCATAGAGATACCTAAGTGATGTTGGCACCTGGTACTCATGTCCAGAAACAGTGGGGCAAGTACAAGGGCTCAGGTCTTGAGCCAAGTGGGGAGGCAAGCTAAAAACAGACCCAAAGTCTTCCCCAGTGGTGATATCCAGGCTGCCTGTGTAGGAGGAGAAACTCCCAGAGTAGGAGGAATGGCTGCCGGTGGCAATGCCGCTGTCAGATGAACTCTGACGTCCAATTTCCTGAAGTTGACGGGGGGGCTTGGCCGCAGGCCGACTTCCAGCTCCCTGGCTGACTGAGAGCTTTTCGATGCTCTGTAGTGCCACTTTAGCAGCCACATGACCGACATTTTCAGACGGAGCTGAGGCCGGTTCGGTCCAAATGGCCAGCCGGCTGCCAATACTGCAGTCCGATTGGCTGGTGTCTGAGGTGTCAGAAGAACCGGATATGCTGCGGTCGTCTCCTCCGGCAGACGGGCAGTACGTGGACGACGCTGCCAAAAAATAAAATTTCATCAACAAAAAACACTGCATTCATCAATAACGCATATTAACGCTTCATAATGTTATTAGGCTTGTTTTTCCTCGGCCACCTCTCTCCCTGGTATTCACCACATAATAGGAACAATATATCAACTGTGTGAATAATGTCAAATCTGCAAACTTAATTTAAATCTAAGTACAACATTATTAAAAGCCAATTCATCATTTGTACTCTTTGGGGCAGAAGGTTCACAGCAGTGAGAGAATGATTATATGTGCTTTGAGATCATTATTTAATGAAAGATACACATTTGGAGCAGGAAGGTGAGTAAAATGGGGAAACTTTTAGGTGCAGTTTTTCTTCTTTGAATTTCAGCACACAGAATTTCAGTAACATTTTCTACCTGTGCTGCTCCTGTGAGAGAGCATGCTCAGTCGTTTCTCCAGCTCCTGAGCCTCATGGTTTAACTTCTCCTCTGAATTGGTCTGACTGGCGCTGGGATCTGTCAGAGAGAACATCCGAAACATAAGTTCACCCACAGCTCATATTGTAGAAAAAAATCGCCTCCTTCAGAGGCCGTGAATCATCAAATTAACGAGTGATGAGGTAAGTTTTGTGAGTCTTGCTACTGTCAGTGAGATATGGGATCAAATGTGACGCAGCTGAGCATTTTGTACTGCTGTGACACAGCTGTGATAACACATTCAGATACTCCAGAGAAACAAAAAGGAACATTTTCAACCACGAGGGTCTCACTCATCTTCATCTGGCATCATGAAAACAAATTCCCAGTGACAAGAATAAAAACAAAACAACAAACACTTTGGCAGCAGTGTTGTGCACCGTTCTGTGGTCTGTTAGTGTAACAGACAGAACACTGGACGGGCAGAGAAAAGGGTCACACAGGGGAACACCTTGCAGCATTTGTGTAACACTACAGGGTTTATTAATAGCGCTGCCACATGGCTCTGTTGGTACGCGCTCTGCTGCTGGCGGCTAAAGATTGTTGGTGCTGTGCAAGGATCTAATGTACCTTGGACCACCAAGGTCAACCTTGACACTGGATCAATTTTTTACATCTATCAGAGCCTGAAATATTAATGTGATAAATGTACCAAACTCTAAATGGTAGTAGGAGTATTGACTTACAGTGTACAAAGTGTCCTCAAATCAAAAAAGATAATACACTGGGACAAACTGTTGGATGACTTCAGTGAGTCTTGTCACTGGTGTCCTTTGTCTCATGTACAGTGCCTTCAGAAAGTATTTAACCTTAAGAGGCAGCTGGATTTCTCACAAGCTAGAATGCATCTTGTCAGGCTCCAGGCTGTTTGCTTGTGGTTGTACCACAGAGCTTCAGACCAATCAGCGTCTTATATGGGAGGAACCACTTGCAGCGATGTGATGACAGCGAGACAAGACTGTTCATTAATAACAATGGCATCAATAAAAGAGGTTAGCGTAGATGCAGCTGTAGCATCAGTTTTTACAGAGAGAAAGAGCAAAGAACAGCACTGAAGGCGAGTTTGATTTACTGGGTCTGGTAGTGAAAAAATGGAAAGGATGAAGAATTTTATTGAAGTCGAAGGAACTGCCTTTTTGCTGTTGAGACATGATTGTGTCGCGGCACAGATCTGGGGATCTCTGACGAAGCTCCAGAGATCCTGTGTGGAGATGCGTCATGTCTGGATTCTTCCACACATGACGAATTGAGGCCACACAGTTCAATCTTGGTTTCATCAGAGCAGAGAATCTTGTTTCTCACAGTCTGAGAGTAATTTAGGTCTGTTTTTTTTTTTGTTCCAAACTCCAAGTGGCATTCATGTGTCTGTTACTGAGGAGAGGTTTCCATCTGCCATAAAGCCCAGAGCTCAGCCAGAGTGACCATCAGGGTCTTGGTAACCTCGGTTACCAAGGCCCTTCTCCCCCGATTGCTCAGTTTGGCAGCCAGCTCTAGGTAGAGTCCTGGTTGTCCTTCTTCTTCTTTGGGACCTTTAATGCAGCAAAAATTTGTTTGTATCCTTCCCCAGATCTGTGCCTCAACGCAATCCTGTCTCTGAGCTCTGCGGGCAGTTCCTTCAACCCCCTGGCTTAGTTTTTGCTGTCATATGCATTGTCAGCTGTGAGACAGTACAGACAAGTGTGTGTCTTTACAAATCATGTCCAACCAATTAAATTTACCACCGTTGAACTGAAAAGATCAGGAATACAAAGATCAGGATGCACAGATTCAGGCTCCCTGCTGAACCTCAAAACAGATGCAAGTAATACATCTGACCTACTTACTGCAGGTACGAGGTAAACCCACCGTCAGACTTGGTGATTGGGTAGTTTGAATCTTACATTTACATGTACCAACATTTAATTGTAAAAATAAATGCTTCATATTTGTGATGATCACACTTTGTACACATTATAACTCGATTTTTTTGTGTAATGATAAAAACAAAAACATTTCTTCTTAATATGACAAAAAAAGTGAAAACATTTTCATTGATGGTACTTCTGCACTGCTTTTGTGTTTTGGAGGTTTCGAGAATTGAAGGCTGTGTGTGGCACTTGAATAGAAGTGTAGCAGCGACATTGTAAAAACAAATTAAACATGGTTTGTCATGGCTGCATCCAGACAGAAGGAAATAGAAGGTTTTGTACTGCCTCAGTCGGCACTTAAAAGCTGTGATAAACAAAATGAAAGTTTACCGCAGCATCTCCACCACCTGGGGCTGCTTAATTATCAGCTGATGGAGATTCACCATCATACCTGCTGCCTCATTTGCCACCTGCACTCCATTTAAACAGATTTCGCTGCTACTGCAATGTGCAACAAGCAGCATGCCAGCTTGACCAAATGCTGCGCAGCCAAAGAGACCAAAAAGGCATGTATCTTGGGCAACACCTGCTTAACTGACAGGTGTCGTAGCCTATCACACTCAGCTGTATTTTTGCGGCTTGCTCATCCCACCTAATCTCCTCTAACCCACCCCCTCCCCTTCGACCAATTTAGGATTCTTTGGCTCTAGTAGCTGGCACCAATGGCACTGAGCTGTAAACAGGCTTCAAACATGTTATGCTACAGTTATGAGATAAGGAATCAAAACTAAATAAACTGAAACTGATGGCACTTACGGGACAACAGAGAGTTCCTGGAAACAATAACCACTAACCAATCATAAAATCTTAGTTTATAAATGTCAAATCTTAGTTTAAACCTTTAAACCATAAATTCTTTTCCCACATTTCAAGACAAACAATTTAGTGATTAAATGGGCTCCATGGGAAAAAATTTGTATCCTGTCTAAAGAGAGAGCAGAGAGAGGTGGAAACACTACAGCACGCGAGGATAACCAACAGATAACTAAGCCTGGGAAACAAACAGCAACCAATCAAAAGAGTGACAACCAGAGAGGCAGAAATTTAGTCTGTAGGAAAGAGACACAGACTGAGGTGAACTGCGAGTGAGAACCAGAGACACAATTGAGAGCTGCAGAAAGAAGTAAGACAGTACAAGATGAGAGAAATAGGAGGGGAGAGTGGAGTGGTTGGTGTCCGAGAATGCAATGAAGTGGGGGAGGCAGCAGTGGAATCCTGTGGATGAGGTTACATACATGCCCGGAGTGATTAGGAGGCTTTGGCTGCTCTGCTTGTGTGAACTGTGACTTTGACCCCTCACTCTCCATGCAACATCCTCCCTGCTATTTATTCTACTACGTGCAACAATAATAGGAGTATGAGCTCAACCTGCGGTCAAGGCGGCAAGATGTGTGAAAACCAGAATATGTACGAACCCCCCACAGCTGCCCGCCTCACATTTTCTGTTAAGTTACAGACTGGGTGAGAAAAATGTTTGAAACTGCTCGTGTGGAAAATCAGAGGTGTTAAAGTAGACAGCGGGAGAGCAGATAATGTTTAACGGCTTTAGTAATATTAGATGTAGCACCCAAATGTTTTATCATAATAACAGATACAGGAGAGGGAGAAGATACAGGGATGAGAGTGTTTTTCTTGAACAATTCTTTGTATCTGAAATCATTCCAGAGTTTGAAGACACAGGTACATGGGATGGGCTCATATTGCATAACGACTCATATTGTTCCTCTGTTCCTTTTTTCAAATGCCAAGATACAATTTATAGTTCGTTTGAAGTTTAAAGATGCAATAACTGATTTTTTTGCCCCTTGGGGAACAGTGGGAGCAAACCACATTGACATATTATCACCTTAGAAAGTTGTTTTGACTATTATATTAGCAAACTGTTGCCTTTTGTATCCTACAGACATTGTGGTACATTAGCTTTCATTTAGGATTGTGTTTGTGTCCATCAGTTGTATCTCGCTTTTTAACCACTGGCGGCTAGCGACTGGCAACACTGAACCAAGACATTTAAGTTACAGCTGATAAAACCAAAACAAAGAGCTGAAAGATGCTAAAAACCTTGCAGCACTGAAGGGAGCTGCAGAGCTGGGAGCTAATTCTCTGAAGGTTCATCACTATGTTCGATACCTATGATACACCTACCTACACCTACTCATTTGTTTTGTAATATAAAAATATTGATTAGAGCAGCTTTAAATTTAAGAGTTAAGAGTATTTGATTGATATTTATTAATTCATTTGCTGATTGTTTTTCTTAATTAATTATGTAGTACATGAACTGTCAGAAAACAATTTCCAATTTCCTAGAGCCGACATTGACATTTTCTTGTGTCTATAATTGTCTAAGTATATTGACAATGTCAATGTCACAATGTTCTGTTTTTATCCTGTTTACTATCACAAACAATAAAGAAAAGCAGAACATCCTCACAATTGAGAAGCTGGAGCCAGAAAGAGTTTGGCATTGAGAAATTATTATAAATGGAAGGGGATTGATTTTCTTTAATCCATTTCAGCACTGAAATTAAACAATTGTAATGTTCTTTTAAAGCAAGTCGTGCACTGAAAAGTAAAACTTTTTTTTTTTTTGCCAAGAAAATAACCAGGTTCTGTCAAGTTTGCACAATTGGTGGCAGCAGAACAGGAGAGCAGAAAAGCTGAGGGTGGACAGGCCAGAGCTTGGTGCTCGTCATACAAATAAACCTCACTGTTTTTGTTACAGACTCACTCATTAAAATATTCTACCCTATTGATTCTGGAAAACTTACTGCCCTTTGGTTTTCAAATATTAGCAAATGGAGATCATGATGTTCACATATTAGCTCTATAACTGAACTACTGTACTTGTCCTCTTTGACTAGTTGAAATCCTGCCAGACGACCCTGCTGTAACAATAGTAAAAAAAAATTTGGAACGCGGCCCATCCTCCAGCTCTCCCAGCAGTAGCACGACACACTGAACTATACATAGGCGACAACTGAATAATGCCATAATCACAGCAGTACAGCGAGTACAGTAGTTATCCTCTTACTGATGTTTAAGGTGACCCTAAGCTTTACATTCACCACAGTACACTTAAATCAGGGGTTAAAATTATAAATTGCTTCAGAGGATTACCCAATTACATAAAAAAAACAACTGTCAGTCATAATTTAGACACATCAAAGCATATCCATCCACAGAGCAATCCTCTGACTCATTCTGCCAAAAATGGCTGGATTCCAGGAAGGCAGCGCACCTCACAGCTAAGATAAATCCCTGGAAGCACAGGAGGGCAGCCATGCAGGGTTTGCTACAATTATCATGGCAAGTGTTGACTTAAGTGTTTGCTCATATTCCTTGGCAACAGTGCGGCTACTCATTATCCAAATAGGCATCACCTGGAGTTCCACCTTCTCTCTCTGAACAATAGCTCTTACAACTAAACTCTCCCTGTCTGCGTAGATCTCTGACACGCAGTTGGTTTTCCAGTCCTATCCAGCTAAGCAGCATTAAACACCTCTGGTACTGACCTGGCAAAACTGGCCGCAGTCCAAAGGGGCCTCTGGTGGGGGAGATGCCCCTGACGATGCAGTCGAATAGAAAGCTGATCTGCTCGCTCTCAGCAGATGCGAGCAGAAAAACACCGGCCCCTGTAGAAAGCAGACTGTATTAGTGTCATGTTACTTTTTGCAGCACTGAAATGTAAACTGCCAGGCCAAATAGACTGTAATTGGTAAAAATTTTATTCAAGTTATCACAAGATTGGGTAGATATCATTTCAAGTTCTTCAATAATAGTGTCGATATGGATGATATCTGGTAGGGCTTCAACAAAAGATTATTTTCATCATTCTTTGTTTGCTCTTTAAATGACTAAAAATAGTGAAAAATGTTCAGTGCAATTTCTAAAGCCCAAGTGATTTTCTGTCTATCATCTAATCATTGCTTCCAAACCAATACTTTTTTTAATTTAACAAAAGCAGCCAACAAAAACTGTGCCTAAATAAAATACAGTCTAAAAATGGCAAAACAGCATTTATTGCTAACTTTTTGTCATTCATAATGAGGTTCGATACCCTGCCCTGGTCATGGTTGCTGTTAAACATTTCATAAAGTCTAAAACAATCTAATTTCCTTTTTATGGCTCCTATTTCATCTATCGTATTGATGTAGACTGTCATCAAGGAGGATATAATGATGCAGAGGTCAGAGGTCATGCTCTCCAGAGGTCTCTTGACCTCCCCCTCTGACAATGCAACTGGCTGTCCATTACAAGGTGTCACCAATAAAGGGTCGTTGTGTCGCCTTGTTCCTGAGACCACCCATGTCAAGGCTGGTCTCAATCACATTCCCAACACCCCCCTGGCCGTGAGGGGGGTCAAAGGTCAGCAAGCAGAGTCTGTGCAGGTGTCTGCACTAGTTGGAACGGAAGATGTATTGCCTGCTTAGCATTCTTATGATATGGATCTTATTAAGATCAGAGATGTATCTGTGGCACAAGAACAACTCAGGTCAGAATCAGACGCTCTAACTTCATACCTTTTCTTTTTGTGAGGATACACATCTACAGACATCGAGCTTTTGATAGCAGGTGAGTGAACATGAGGTGTACTGCCAATGGCTACAGTATAAAACAACAAAGAATAGGTGGCAGAGCTTGTCGAGTTTACAACATGAAGAAGATTCTGTGTAGAAACAAAACAATTCAAGTGGCCCCTTCTGGTCTCTCCTCTAAAAAGTGATAAAAACACAGCATCCGTACAAAGTAGCAACACTTATTAAATCGTGTTCACTAAGTGTAAATTAGCTTGAATCTTTACAGGCTCTGAGGGAAAAGGCTGGCCTTTATTTTTACAGCAGCAAAGTCATCCAAGTACACAAACATTAAAAGGGATAGTTTTGTTGTCACAACAAACTTGTACTATTCTTTCTCTTCACATGTGAGACAAGCTCAGAGACGTCTATAAAACCAGTGGCAGCTTCTCTCAGAGCCGCTAAATGATATTTTCACCAGGTAGTCACTAACTTTGTCGGCCATTTAGGCTGGACAGGGAGCGTGCAGCAGGTTTTTTAAAGCTCCATCACCTAAGACAGCTGCCTGTTGTGACTGCAAACAAGGATGATGAATGAGTCAGTGGGAGTGAACCAAAACACTAATGGTGAGGGCCCAAAACCCAAAACAATGAGCAGGAAAAAAATAATTCTCTGTGGCTTTGTCACAATTAAAAAAACCTAGTATATGGCTGGACGGCGTATGGTTCATGTGTGAGATTGAGGACGTAGTTGAAAACTGTTGTGGGACCTGTAAACAACTGCATTCTGCCTAGTGTCAGATCTTTAGACTAGGAAATGTTTGGCATTTTCACTTGAATGGCTATTCAATGATCTAGTCTTATATTCTAGTTTTCTAGAGTTTGTTCAGTTTCTCGTTAAAATTTTAGTTATGTATCTTTTTATTATTCCATTTTCCTAACTATGTGGTCTTTGTTTTATTGGGATTATTAAAAGCATCTGCTTCACTGATTTTTCAACTTGTTGATCATTTTTCTGTCAATCATCCGTCTGATCAATTTAGCACCAATATCAAGTGTTTTATACAGGGCTACAACTGAGAACATGAAAGCATCAAATGTTTGCTATTTTTGCTTAAAAACTACTAAACTGATTATCATAATGGTTTTAATTTTCTATTGATCGACTAAGCGATTTATCTAATCCATCTAGTTTTATAGAACCGTACGTACACATTATATACACATAAATCCAGCATTTCCTGCTGAAAAACTATAAACACTGAGGTGAACTATCAAGCAGGACGTGGACAAAAGGTCGGACGGTCCAACATCGTTACACCACCTCTCCTTCTGCTTTGGATAAACTGTGCTGGGAGATTACATGTCGCAGGAATGCACGCCCTTCAACACACAAACATTTGAATGCACCTTAGCATTCACTAATTTCCTTTCAAATTTGCCTTTTTTTTTTAATATGAAACTAACTAGTGATGTCTGACCTTCTTCACATTACGTGGGTGTCACTGCTGAAGAGTTAATGGAGCTAAATAAATCACAAATCACATTCTCAAGTGTCATGTTTCCATCGCGTGTCCGAAACGCTCTGATGTCTCTGGTGTTCCCTTCGAGTCGGTGTCGGCCCCCTCCAGGTGTTGACATACACTCATCTCTTTAATGGTTTCGTGCCTATTCCCAGCTGTGGTTTACCTTATCGCAGCGACGCACACACACAGCTTATGAGTGTTATATCTGAGCTCAGAAATAACTCATATTCCTCAAAAACAGCTTCTGTGCAGTGACATGATGGTGAATTTTGGGCGTAGCAGGGATGATCCTGCACAGACTGAATTATTTCCTCCAGCAGGTTTCTTTTTGCCATGAAGCAGCTGTTTTACTTTTCACCAAGTCAGAGGACAAAAGACGACCAACAAATGAGAACAGGTGAAAAACTTTACTGCCTTTTACATCATATTCTCTACAATACTAGGCCACACAAATCATATCAACAGTAAGAGCCCACTATTCAAATTTTATAAGTAATAGTTGGACTCACACTACACATGGCCGAAAGTATGTGGACGCCCAAATACCACATCCATATGTGACTTTTGAATCTCATTTTTCCATAACCATGGACATTAATATGTTGCCATGACAGTCTTTACTCATCTGATAAGGCTCTAGGGGCATTTTGAACAAAAAAAAGTTTGGGAGACACTCGTCTAAATTATCACTGTAGACTGTAGCATTTAAGATCTCCCCCTCATTGAAACTTAGTGGAACCATGAAAAACAGCCCTGGACAAAAGTGACTGGGTCTCCAGATACTTTTGGCCATATGGTGAAGCAAGGCAAAGCTGGGAAATGAAAGCAGGAAACTCCAAATGGCTCTTCCATTAGCCACCAAACACTTCCTCAACTCTGAATTGAAGACTAATGTGAAAAACTGAAAACCAGTATTCCGGTGCAACAAAATTAAACAACAGCTGGAGCAGAAGGAGTAAGTTACAGGCCATTAGCTGCCCTATAAATGTTACAATCACACACTTTTCAGATACGAGGCAGTTAAACAAGAACCTATTGAAGATCCTACAATCCGCTCAAGACGACATCTGCACATCTCACCCTTCTGGCAGCGATAAAACACATGTGAAGGCTCTTTTCTCTTTGTGTCATAAAACTCCATTGAGCATCTTTCTTAATGTGTCCGCCTGAGGGAGGCCAGATGTATGAGCAGATAGAGAGGGAAACGCATCCAGTGACTCAGTTCAACCCACTAATCCTAACGCTGACACTGATGTTTTCCGTGCTGAGAGATGCCAGTTGGAAGTGGGAAGCGTTGCATGAAGGAATCAGCCCCGAAACATCCGGGACGGCATGATGATTTAAATCCATCAAATACACTGAGGAATGAACTAAAATCAAAAGGAGCTACATTTATTATGGTTAACAGCTTCTCTAAAGGCGCACCAAAGGATTTAAACTATGACTATTATAAATATAATCCCACAAACATGTATCCAGAATGTGACAGAGCCTCCTGAATAGCTTTGTGTTCTTGGTTGGTCCCTTCATGAATCACATTCATTTGTCCACACTTGATCAATTATTCATCGCCAATACATTACAGACAACAACGGCGTGATCAAAACCCTCCAGTTATTACTGCACTGCAGTTTCATCCAGACAACTTAAAAACAGGCCTTGAAGTAAAATGAGCTGCAGCTGGAATGATCAATTTTCTCTGGGCTGCTGGACCAAAAGATTGTTTCTGCAGACTATTTACTGTTGCAGCCACAAGGGAAAAAAAAGTTTTATATTTTTTACAAACCACATTAGCAAAATGAAGACAGAACAGCTTAATTACCAATAATAAAGACTCAAACTTAGAAGACAGAATCCCTCTCCCTCCTCTGACTGGCTGTAAAGCATGTTTTTAATTCACAGTTGCACATGTCATTATTGTACTGGGACAGTCATTGTACTAGGAAGGAGGCTCTCTCCACAGACACTGTTGAGTGAAAGGCAGAAATGAATCATCTCAAATCACAGCCAGTGATTAATTGCTCTATTTGAGATAGACATAAGGAAAACACGGCTCATAACATGATTTAATGAGCTATTAGCCTCTAATGATGTGACCCGGTTTCACTGCAGAGACATTATTGCCATGAGAAGATGAAGACAGTGATTAATGTGGTTGTACTGAGACGCTGTTTGCCTTTTCTTAACATCAAATTTTATTCGTTTCATTTGCACTGTGTATGGAATAAATTTTTGTGCTCTCTCACATTTTTTTTATTTCAGCCTTGATATTATATATTTTCCTGTCCATGTACTAAATGTATATTGCTCATTAATCTTAAAAAATGTTTTACAGTTCCTTTAGTTCCCCTCATTCCCAGACACAACTGTGCTGTTTCAGCCTTACAACCAATTATCTCGATGCTTTGAAGAACCATCTGCCAAACACAAAATATAATTTTATGGAGCCACACATTAGCTAAATGGCCAGTTAACCCAAACTAACACATCCAGATGTAAGATAAAGATAACAATATGAAGAGCAATGAACTTACAGTAGCCACATCTTGTTCCTCCTTCAAACACAAATCCATTGGGTACAGGTCCATATCTGCGCAGGTCTGGAAGGTTCCAGTGGCCGATGATAACAGGAGGGACGTCCCGCGACAGAGCCAGTAAGTTGTTGCACAAATGGAGAGCCGCAGGTCCGCTCTCCAACTTGGTCCCTGGTAAGACTGCAACACTGAATCTGTGAACTGAGCAAACAGAGAAACTGGTAAAGCACTAAAGAAAAGACTAACTCTTAGAACTTCCAGTATAATCCAACAATTGAATACAACTGCTTCAGTTGAGGGACTGGCATCTTAATAGATGAGCCTCAATAAGCACAAGAAGAACCTAAAGTTTGTTTTAAACAATTGACATTCACTGTAATGAGGTGTGCAGGAAAGAAAAATACAGAAATGGACAATGTAGCAAGAAAAACTCATGACTTAGAAACTGGTTTTCACAACATACACATCTCATATGGGAAACATACATATACGCAGCACGGACAACCATGTATCTTTATATGTACTTATACACATATCCACATGAATACAAATATAAACATGCATACACAGAAAGATCAGTGAGCTATCTTTTTGGGGATGCTATGACAAATGGGATGTTTGTTTGATTTCATGCCAGGAGTTAGATGAGAAGATTGATACCACTTCCATGTGTGTTCAGTAAACATGAAGCTAGAGCCAGCATCTGCTTAGCTTAGCTTAACATAAACACTGGAAACAGGGAAAAACAGCTAGCCTGGCTCTGTCCAATGGTTGCGTGTCAACAAAACAGTGACAAGTTCCTTCTACACTGGTACTTGTACAGATTAAACAAACATGATACCACATGTAATTCAGTGAGCTTTAGAAGCGCTGGTAGGCAGATATTTTGACATCTGGACAGAGCCAGGCTATCTTTTTATCTGTGTTTCCAGTTTTTATGCTAAGCTAACCAACTTGTGGTTGTTGTCATCCAAATCTTAGTGAGAAAACAAATGACTGCTTTTTTTTCCAAAATGTCAACCCAGCACTGGAGTGAGCATCATTATACTGATGTCGGTCAGAATCAGGTTGAAAATAACTTGAGTAACACTTTGCAGGGCGTAGAAAACTCTTATTTCAGCATGGATTCAATTTCATTCAGCATAAAAGAAGAAACAGCTGCAGACAAACGATGAAATCAGCAAGCCGAGCGATGAACACAACAGGCTCAGATCTAAAGCCCAGCGCAATCAATCAAAGCCTGTCATAAACATCTGTGTATGGTTGCTAATTGGATATGAATTTAGACTTAAGTATAACAAAGTTTGACAAAGCTTTAGTGCTTTGTTTCCGTCTGTGTGATTGTGGAATTTCATTCAAAGCATATGTGGAGTTCCCCAGCAGCACTCAGTTAAAAGACTTTTTACTGCCCTGAGCAAACTTGGCCAGGTGAGATTGATGGAGGCGATGATGAGGAAATGTCGGCCAGCTGCGTCACGTCATCACTCAGGTTAAGAAAGATTCATATGGTGTCACAGAAGGCAACAAAAGCTCTGCGCACAGGCTGGCAGGTGACATTTCTGCTGGTTTGGACACACTCCACTCACTCTGTGGCATAAAGCAGCAGGCCACCCACACACATACACACTGACAACACACACTTTTATCTAACTCTCAACACACATGCAAGCCTGAACAGACACAGGTGCATCTATAAAAACAGGCACGCACGGATATTTTAACATAAACAAATGCCAAATTAAGCACGATGTTCTCTTCCACACAATCAGGTCTTGTAACACGTCATTAGTGTCTGCTTTAAAATTCAGCTGAACTCCTGCCACCAGCTGAACAGTCCAGCACTATTATTAGCCCCCATTTGTTTATAAATTATATAACTCATGTAATAGATCCTCACAGTAGACTATATACATGTCAATGAGTGTCTGCACTTGGCTACAAATTAAGACTTATTTCTCAGAAATAAGTCAGAAATTTGTTTTGGGTAGAAAGACAAAGCAGAACGATGTGACAGGATGATGACACATGGACAGTTGGTGACCCGAATGTCTAATATATCAATATTGTAAATTTTCAATTTGATCGCACGGCTCTATCAAACCAAACAGAAGAAAAACTTCTGTCGACCCACTGATGCACTGAGCACAGCCTGCATCTGCAAAGCAGACAACACTGCAGAATCATTCATAACCTCAAAACAAACAACTACGTCAACATCTAACTGCATCTTGCTGAGTCAAAAAACATAAATATTGATTAATAATTGGCTGCAGATGCAACTCTCTGTCATTATGAGACCTAGCAGTTACTTTTGATCAGTGTACAAGTCTTAAACAACATATCAAGCCACTGTCTTGCTCTTGTTTTTCTGACTTCAAAATATTTCTGAATTATCCCCTTGTCTATCACACCTTCACTTACAGTAAATTATTCATGCCTTTGTTTCATCGTGACTGGACTTCTCTACAATGTTGTTCTCTCACTTCAATAAATCATCAGTGAAGAAACTGATGCTTCTCCAAAGTGCTGCAGCATCTTAATCCCGTGTCTTGCCTTAATTTCACTTTCTGCTGGTCAAGTGTCAAAGCACATTCAAGATCCTGCTGATCACCTTTAAGGCTTTCATAAATCAAGCTCTTGGGTGCATGACAGGACTGTTAAGGTCAACTGACCAGAGCCCACTGACAATATGGTGACACAGTCTTGCTGCTGTGGCCAAGAGGCTGCAGAATATATTAAAGGTGGGTTTTATTAATGCGCATTTTCAAATTGGAAACGCATCAAAAATGTTTTCACCCTTGGCTGAGATGGAGAAGTCGATGATTCGACAAAAGCAAAATGCACCAAATTGCAAAGGAAACAGACTTAGCGAACAAATCATAAGGTACACGCAGCATGATGACACTGAAAGATGAAAACATCAGATTTGTATGGAGTGATAATAAGACTTATGTTCCTTAAATTGTTACATGAAACAAACATAAAAGCCACATTTCCACCAATTTCTACACCATTTTTAATCATTTGCAGCTTGACTGGCGCTCTTTTAATTTAATCCAATTCTTTTTCCAAATTTGTTGAAATTTGATTAACTGCCTAAAGACATTAGGTCCACCAGTAATGTAGCCCATTTTAAACTGCATTTGAAAACATTCTTATACAGGCTGTGCGCAGTGACACTTACTTGTTACCCCTTGTACTTGTGAACTTTGGATCTCTTTCCTTTCAAAGATGCAAACTTTCGCTTGTGGTTTTCACAGGTTTGGCAAATGACAGGGCACTTTTCTTTGACTGCGGTGAATTTCAAAACACTGAAACCTGCCAGCATGATGGATGAACTCATCTGGTTGTTGAGAATTGCTTAAACTACAGCACAGTGAGGTCAAATATGATGCTATTTTGTGATACAACCGAGGAACAAAACACTGGAGTAAAAGCAACAACAGATTTTCTCACCCTCCCCGAGGCTGTATCGTAGGCGGGCGTCCCACGCCTGCAGAGCCTCCCTGCTGTCGAAACCCAGTAGCACAGTCTGGTTCAGGCAGAGGATGACCAGAGTAAAAGCCACACCTTCATACCACTGTCCCACTTCCAGGCCGCAGATCTCCTCCAAGGTGACACTGGCTCTCTCCTTGTTGCCCTGTGCTTTCTCGGACTTGTCTTTAAAAACCAGCAGCACGAGGCAGTCTGGAGGAGTCAGAGTTAATATGAGACATGACAAAGACAGTTTAAGATAGAGATTACTTGACTGCATTTAACATCACAGTTTTGTACAACTTTAAACTTACAACTCTTCCCTAAAAATAACTAGAAAGCTGAAATCCATAATTAATTCCCAAAGTCCATGTCAAATACTAATAAGATGTGTTCTGACACACAGTAGGTGCTGCAGTGTCCTCTAGTCTTTTGGCACCTTCAAACAATTAGTGTCAACTGACAAAACAAGGCTGTGTGTGTGTGTGTGTGTGTGTGTGTGTGTGTGTGTGTCTGTGCATCACTCTCCTTCACACGAACACACCTCTTAACACACATAACTGAGGGCTGAGAACAGGCAGCTGTGATAACACTGACATCAAAGATCTGAGGAGGAGCAGCCCTCAACCTCAGTCTAACCTGTGGAGCATGTTAAGCCGTCCAGCACCAGATATCCAAAGAAACTTTTCTGTGGCGCAGTGTAATGCAATACACTTCATCACTCTGTTGAAGCCCAGTTGCTTATTCATTAAAAAAAACACACAGGCCAGGGGTAATTGATAAATTCAAGGGTTTAGATAACCTGAAACTCTATTTCAGGCAACCTGAAGCCTCCTCAGTAAATGTGACTAAATAGCAAGTCCAGATTCACTAAGTGCACATTCATGATGCATCTAAAAATACAGTGAGGTTCAGACTATCAGTCTTTAGCACATTAACTTTGACGATGGGGTCAAATTAGGGTCAGTAAGATTTTATAAGTGTGTGAAATGATGCTCATTTAAAAACTGGCCTGCATGAACCCTTGTACACATAAAACAGTAAAAACCATGTCAAAATGACACTTCTGCATGTATTACATCAACAGTGAGGCTGCACAAAGACAAAACTACCTCTGAGGAACATCTGAGCACAGATTCAAAGCTGAATGAATACTGTTAAACTTCCAAGTTCCCACACTGACACAAATGAACACACATTTAAGATACCAGTATGAATTGTGGCCCTGCATTTACAACCCAAATCAAGGCCAAAATTTGACCTAAAAAGTCACTTTCTTTAATTTACCTGCACATGCTGCCGAGAACCTGCAGTCAGACATTCGGCTCTTATTTTCTAAGTCTTTGTGTTACCTCGCTGGATGGACATTACATTGCATGTCTTTCCTACACATTCAAAAGCTTGAAGTTTTGTCCCAGGCTCATAGACACCCTCAGGTTTGTGAATATTACTTCACAAGCGCTAAGTCTCTCTGACACACAGACCAGGCCCGTGTTCTGTATCAATACAAACCAGGGAGGTCCATGAAAACACACGCAGGGCAGCACCTGATATGTTCAACTTATCTTCCTCCATTGTGGCGCAGCTGAAGTGCGTAATCATTAATCTACCTACACACCGCGCGACATTTTCACGTGAGGTTAATGGTAGCTTAGTTAGAAACTAATGTGAAATGTGTCAGACTGACCGGTAAACATCGATTTTTTTTTTTACCTGCTACAGGCGACGGCTTGCGAAGGACGAGCCACCTAGTTTTCCACTGTAAGAGAGCAAAACAAACTTTTTAAGCACAGATACAAGTGCGCCGAAGTACTTCTGCCATGTCCGTCAGCAAATTTAGTCAAGCTAAACACCTTTTTTCCATCTCTGAGTCTGGCATATCCCTCCACGACAACAGAATCCGTCATCTTCAGTCATAGTTCCTGACAGCTGCAGAGTCGCTGCCTGAATGAGGGGTCACTTTCAAAATAGCTGCTCTCTCTGCTTGTGGGGCTCAAACTCGCCCCCAGCAAGGCACATGGAAAATGGCATGACCAGAGTCTGTCTGTCTGTCTGTCTGCGTGCGTGTGTGCGCGTGCGCGCACCAGTCAGCAGACCATGCTGCTGCCACCTGGGCTGTTTCGCACCACCTGCTGCAGCAGAGAAAACTACTGGAAGAAACAATCAAATGATTCTCATTCCACAAATAACACATTTCTTGAAGACCATTTTATACTTGCACATAAAAAGAGGAAAAGACAAAAAACAGTATATAACATGGTCTATAATTTCCATATAACATGGAACTTTGAGAAATGGAGCTCATAACATGCACTAAGTCTCCAAATGTTTATAATATAAAGAACCCTATAATGACCATGTTAATGCAATAAGAATCAACCCATGCTCCATTCTCTAACTACTTTCCTGCCAAAAATGTCCTTATCAAACACCTACGTGTATTCATTACTATATCATTCTTTTTCATCTTTATTATTCATTTTAAGTTTGTTTCTCTTTGATTTTTTTCAGTGTATTTGTAACTGGCAGCAGGAAACTGAAGGAAAAAAATTATGTAAAAGAAATCAAAATGAGAGTAAATAATAATAATTAACACTTGTATGAGTGTGAAAGCAGTAAAAATACATGTTCCTCTTTTATATCCAAAATAAAGTTTGGTCTCTCAAAGTACTTTACCTGCCTAAGACAGTAATCTTTAAATAGACACCCAAAGCTTTATCAAGTCAATAAAGGTTTATTCAGTTACGAAAAGGTTCACAGTTAAAAAAGATAATCTATATACTTCCACAAGTATTACAATAAAAAAACATATAATATAATACAGTACAATATTTCATATTAAAGCCAATGTCCAGGTCATTTCCATTCATGAAGGCTTGGGTTTACGTCTGATCACTGAATTGATCCAGTCGATATAGTTCACTACTTTAGTGTAAACACCAGGCTTTCCAGAGCGGCCGCAGCCCTCTCCCCAGCTGATGATCCCATACAGGAAGCTGACATCATTCCTAGCACAGGCCAGAGGGCCCCCGGAGTCACCCTGGGGAAAACACACACAAAAGTACATACAGTCCGCACACATATAAACATACATGGATAGATCAAAGCCGTGGCACACAAACAGCTGAGTCACTCACTTCAACCTAATATATGACTGAAAATTGCACTCTGCTCATGAGGTAAACAGTTAACAACTGTGACATTTAATTTAGGAAGAAGGAGCTTAAATATTTTACACAGCGGGTTGAGTGGGTAGTTTGGCACTGTGGACAGATTTCAGCCCCTCACTAACTTCCCCCAGCTGCTCACTCAGGGGAATCCCTGCCGCCATCTGAAGTGCTGTTTCATTACTCCGATACCTCAAGACAACTTTCTGATATCGACCCTTGCAGAGCTGAGGGGAGGCTCCGGGAGCACATTTTGCCAGGAATATTTCATGATCAATTGTACTTCCCAATACTCCTCCGAGCAATAAAAGTTAAAACAAGGAGCAGGTTACAATAGCTCTTTGTAAGTTCAAACTCAGCCTACTTTAGATTTAAGCAACATTAAAGTAAATCTAAGTTGTTAGACCATTAAGTAAAGATTAGTTTAAACTGAATATTTACAGGTGTGTAACTGTTCCATAGCTAAGCCGATTTTAAAATATATTCTATGCTGGGACATAAGCAACCTCGGCAGTGTTAGATTCAATAATCACACTCCATCTTGAAATGCTTTCCTACCTGGCATGCGTCGACACAGCCGTTGAGCCCTGCACAAATCATGTCGGCAGTGACATGGTTGCCGTAGACTTCAGGCTTCCTACAAGTGTCATGAGAAATCAGTCTCACTCCAGCCTCCTGCAGACTGGAGTACGCATTTGCCTCTGTCAAATAAAGCACAAATAACACCAAAAAGAAAGTGTAAATGTTGTTGTTTGGATAGCATCTACAAGTTGAATTAAAGGCCCTAACACATCCGTGGTCCACCCACACAGGTGGGTTCACTTATGTTGCCTCATTAGACTCGTCTCAGTGCTGTGTAGGTGTGGATAGACTGGGATTGATTTGACATCTCCCCCACTCTCCTGTCAGCTTTGTTGTCAACAATTTACACCGTCATTTACATATCATTTTCCAGTGTAGCTCCTGCCACTACCAGAATGTGAGTCACGTTTGCGATATTTAGGCTGCAACAATAGCTGATTTCAGCTTACTCAGGCTAGCTTCCCCCAGTCGTCACCGGGAGGTGCTCACTAACAGCCATACCGACAGTGTGGAGGAAGTGAGACCAGTGGTTTTCTCTGTGAAAAATCCATTAACTCCAGTCTGTGAGATGGTCCGTATGCTTTTATGTAATTCAGTACAGTTAATAAAACCTTAAAATTTAGCTATATTGCTTTACTGGTTAGACTCCAGCATCGGCCTATTCACATTAAAGCTACTATACTTTATAAACTACAACGTGCAATGATTTGTGATTGAGCTTATGTGCTCTAAATTGTTTTAGATCGTGTAGGGACAGCTCCACTCACTCTCAACCAGAAGAGAGGTCTAATTAGTCAGAATAACTGAAAACACCTGTGTGGGTGTGCAGGGCCATAAAGTGAAAAATCAAAAAATGAGTATGAATTCCACACAACTAAGTTCTAACTAAAATAACTCCCCAGTAATTTAGTAGTAAAATGAGTCGCTCTTTCCAAGAGACTTACTGGGAAATTACCCAGTAAACCCATTAAACAATGTGTTTCCATGATATTTCCCAACATGAGGCTCTAAAATTAGATGCATGGTTGCTAAAAAACCTCCAAACCCCCCCCCCCAAAAAAAAAAGTTATGTTATGTTATGTTATATGAAGACAAAAATTCTGTCAGAATGAAACTAAAGCACGAGTGAGGCAACACTGCCATGATGTCTTCATCACTCACTCTCATGAATGTGTCCCCAGCCGCTGATAGTACAACAGTAGTCATCGGGGAACGTCATGCTTTTGTCTGGGAGACAGATGGGTTGGATGAACGGGGTTCTCCTCACACAGCGTCCGTCCTGCTTCTTCAGTTTGATCAGAACTGCCAAGCAGAGATGTAACGTTATGAAACAGGCAAAGAGACATTGAAAAGTTAAAGTGATGAAGCAAGTGGTAGACTTGGAGACTCCGCTGCTCAGTGAAACTGCCACACCCAACTGTCAGTGTGTGTGTGTGTGTGTGTGTGTGTGTGTGTGTGTGTGTGTGTGCGTTCATGCGGGGGAGCGCAGGGACACAGCTGTTCAGTGACGCACAGCTGTGCAAGCAGACTGGGGTCTTAAATGAGTTTGTGTGTTTCTGAATGGGGACAGGAGGTCCTCTAGTTTATGTGAGTCACTGGTATGTATGTATCGTGTGTGTGTGTGTGTGTGTGTGTGTGTGTGTGTGTGTGTGTGTGTGTGCGTGTGTGTGTGCGTGCGTGCGCGTGTGTGCAATTAATGATTACCAATGTCATGTAGTGTTGGATTAAACACTGAGAACTGTTTTGGAAAGATGTACTTCTCCACTCCGAACGTCCTGGTGTTGGGATCGGTTACGTTAAACCTCTGCTGGCCGAGCACCACACGAATCTGAGACTTCAGTGGGCTGTGAGAAGACATTTTTATTAATGGCACAGAAATTATGCACTCATAACACTGCCTGTCTGTCCAACACTAAAGTCCAGAGCCAAGTTATCTCCACAACTGCTGGTTGGATTTCCTTGAAATGTTTGTCTCCAGACAGCGAATCCTGAGATGCCCTGAGCTCTCTTTTACCACTACCATTAGTCTATTCCACATTTGCACAAGAAATACTAAGTCTGAACAGGTAGACTGCCATGAAATGTATCCAGTACATTTATACTCCCAAAAGGATTTTGTACTGTGGTGTGTAATGAACATTGTAGACTCCTGTTCTGCTTCAAACAAAGTGCAGCTGGTTAGAAAAGTTGAGCAGTGGATGTAAATTTAAAAGTAAGCCTTGCAGATATCCTGCAGACTTCCAAAGATAAAATGGCTTTTTGCACTCTGCAACTGCTGTCCGATTTAATGATTTCATGCTTTAACAAAAGATCTTTGGACTTGACACCTGAGGCCTCTTTGTTGACATCAGGAGCAAATGCATGCATCTGCACGTAAACAGCATCTGTGCATGTGATGTTTTTAGGTTTTCCTCGAACTGGATGCTGCTCTAAATATAGTCTGTTCATAACGCTGTGAAGCTGAGGGGTCAAAGTCTTTAAATGACTTGCCTTTTGAATGTCGCTTCTTCCTCAGCTCAACACCGGTCAGAAAACAGCTCAGAGAGAATAATGCTCCCCCGCTGAACAAAGAATGTTTTCTGAAGGCTGATGGTTTTTACAAACTGAAAAGGGCTCCCAAGGTTACAAAACATCTTTTCACTCACTCAAGTTTTTGAGGCACTTTTTTTTTTTTTTTTTTAAACAATGACATTATGTACAGTATATTGACTCATGGCGGCTACAAAACCTTTACTGGTTCTGCAGTGATATAAATCGAAAACATCCATTGCGGCTGAAATACACCCATAACATACTTGCGGAAGAAGCAGTGTGCTGCAGAGACGACCCAGCAAGAGGAGACGAGGGTGCCGGCGCAGAAGTCTGACTGCTCACTGTAAATTGCTGCCATCCAGGGGTGAGTACCTGGCAGAACTGAGCTTCCACCCATTATCCTCCCTCTAGCTATCGACAACCTCTTCTTGTGCTTTTTCCCACACACAGGCTTTTTTGCTGGCTTGCGGGGGTTAGGTTTTTTAATGGCGGGCAGGACTTCAAATGGGATGATCCTTCGAGAAGAAACTGCATGAGGAAACAAGTGCATGATTATATATTAGGGAATCTACTATACCTACCTACTATAAACTACAATTTTCTAACAAGAGCTAGAACAGATGAAATCACTACAAACCAGTCTGATAACTGGAATATTTTGCAGCTCCTAAATACTTCTCCTGAATATTTTCAATATTTCTCTCTTGGCTGACCCCCACCCTCCGCTAGAAGCAATAAAGCTCTTCTGTATGGTGATAATGTCAGGGTAACAGTGCGTCTCCATGCTGCAAATCATATGCTGAAGAGGGTGAAGCAGATGGAACAAGCTTGTGGATTCTGTGCATACCCCTGGCACCATGACAAACGGCCAACTGTGCCAAATCCCACTCACCACATGAATATTTGGCTCCTCCACCTGACATGACATGTTGATTCACTGTGACTCATGCCTTATTTCCCCCACTATCTCATCTAAGCCCACGTTGAAAAAAAAACAAAAACAAACAACCTCCACCACTGAACCAGTCGACTCGGCTGAATCCAGCCTTTCAGAGCAGCGTGACTCCGCAGATTCGCTGTATTCTTTTATTTAATGAGGTTGAGACAGTGAAAATACCAGATGATGCAGCATTTACATACTTTATAATAATGAGATGAATATTCAAAGAGGGGTGTATAATAAGGACAGCTAAATGAATATGCTATCCTTCATAAGGTACCTGAGGAAATACACCTTATTTGGCATTAAAAATGCAGGAATGGCAAGAATTCATAAATGAATCAACGCAAAATCAATCTGTCTTGGCAATATGCCTGGCCAAGCCACCAGATATATGATGCCTTTACCATAAGGCAAAGCATCAAAGTATCAATACACCCAGTCAGTGGTGAAACTAACTATAATTAGTGACAACAAAAGAGACTCCACTCCCGTGCCCTGTTTACTCACACACAGGCATCACACAGGAGGGGATGTCACAGTACTCCCAGGAGATGGCACCGTCATTTAGTGTGTAGCACCACGGCATCTTGTCCCCATCTGGGTTTCTGCGCACACACACACACACACACACACACACACACACAAACACACACACAAACACAGCGGACAGAGTGTGTGTAGGTGTGGCATCGCTGTTTTTAACACCAAGCATTACTCAATACAACGCAGTGGCTGCATGGCTCTCTGGGACGCTGGCTTCGATCTCTCACCAAGCCTCATACTCACACATCAATGATTTAAGATTTTTTTTGCCTTCACTTATAAGAAGGTTTCGTCGATATTAAACCTGCAATATGCAACTTTTCCAGCAATAAACTAACAATAATTACAAATGATTCATCTGAGTCTGAGCCAGTCACACAGTCTGAGTCTGTGTGTTTGTGCCCAGTGTTTTCTTGAAATTGGCTTTCCTTTGATGTTTGGGACATTTTAGGGCATATACCATTTGCTCTGGGCATGCTATATGGCTGCTGGGTAGTCATAGCAACAACAACAAATGAAAGCAGTAAGAAATAGAAGTGGAGCAAATGTGCCAGAGATAAAACCTGTTTTTTTTTTTTTTTTTAATCATAGACAGGCTGGATTCACTACGTGCTTCTTTATCGCTCGTGGTGGGTTTATGGTTGCTGGTTGCCTCTGAGTGGATTTCATTTGAGGGCTCATGCATATAAGTGACAAGTGTTGGAACATGAACTTCACAGATAAGGGGTTAGGACTAGCAAACACTTTTGTTAGCACATGGTAAAAAAGTTGGATATTTCAGCTTTAAAATTGATTTCAGGGCAAAAGTATGAAGAAATCTGGCTTTGCAGATAAGCCGTAAACATAATCGTGAATCGTGAATTTGTCAACCAAAAATCTACAGCAGCAGATAATTAGCAGGACGTCTCAGCACACACACACCTGCAGTAGGCATGCTCCCCGAGGCCCCTGAGGGGCGATGCAACCACCGTGCCGACATGGAGCTCGTCATGCAGCAGGTCTGAGTTCCACGGCAGACACCGGGCGCCAGACACCGTGGTGTCCACCAGCCCTCGGTAACTCTTGCCCCTGCTGTTATAGCACTCTGTCTCCGGCTCTGCACACACATGCATACACACAAACCACGGACGGAAGCACACAGCAATCTCAATGCCTCGATTCCACAGTACAACACAGGTATGTAAACAATATGGAGGCAATCAGTCCATTTGCGGATGCAGATGAGAATCTGGGTGATGACAGATCTCTTTCCTTCACGCTGGAATCAGTCAGAACAAGTCTTAAAAAACCCTCTCTGCATGCATTAACAGTTACAACAACCGAGGACAAGTTCGGCAGCTTGCTCATGTCTCCACCTGCTACTATTAATCAAACCGTTTTCACACACACACACACACACACACACACACACACACACACACACACACACATGCATGAACTGGCATGCACTGTATGAGCATGCAAATGTGACAAATAGACAGAAGGGGAACATATAAATATAGGAACTGCTCTGATGATGCAGACTGTGCAGCCGTTGGAAAATGTGAATCCTATTATCCTATTATTATTTTCTGCCTGATAGAACCATTATGTGATTATACTGATGATATTCAGTTCGAGCAAACTGTGCATTTCTAACTGAATGAGGGGAACAGTGTCACACAGAGTCGCCTTTACTCACCAAAGCTACAGTACGGTCCGCTGTAGCCACGCCTGCAGTTGCACACCTCCTTGCCGGTGGTCACGATCCTTCGACATGTTCCCTCGTTGTGACAAGGGTTCCTGCGGCACACTGGACACATCAAGACACACAATGTCACGTCTAAACACTATAAACCGTATATTTCTTTGTGTCCTGCACTTACTGGCTCTTATCATATGTTTTAGCATGTAAAATATCTCTTTCTCATTAGTATTTAAAACTTCTCATTAAATTACTATTATTATCATTATTAAAATTCAATTGGAGGTCCAACAAATGTTTTAAAATGTCATACATTTATTAATCAGTATTCCTGTTTCAGCATCACAACATTATTATTATGTTTTTTAACTCGCTGAATTTAAAGCCACATTAATCAATATTTTCATGCGAACAATGGATCCAAAAAAAAAAAACAGTGTGTAGTGTCACAGGGGTCGCTCCTAGCAACAAACCCAAAGACATTTATCAAACAACTCTGCAGGTCCCCTGAGCTCTGCAGAGTATTTTAGCATCTTTCAGCTCATTGTTTGGGTTTTCTGGCCTCACATCAGCGCTGTTTTCAATCGCAGCAGGCAGCAGTTTTTTTTAATCTTTCATAAAAGCTCTGATAAATCTACTGCACGCTACTTGCCACGGCACCAAATGGCAGACAGACAATGTTAGCGACTTGCCAGTGAACACAGTGGAACATTTAGCAGCTAAAGAGGAAGATATTTCCCTCAGGACTTTGATGAGGGCAAAAGAAAAAAAGCATGAGAAAAAATTTGAATGATAATGATGCTGTTTGACAGACATGTAAATAGGCAACTGTTTACTAAAACGTTCACCATGACAACTTTATAAGGTGTTTACATGTCAGTATTGTGTATACAGCTTTGTGCACTGCCTCCAAGTGGCCAAAAAATAAATGAATGCAGGTTTGACTGAATAAATCTCACCAGTGAAATATACATTTTAACTTGCAGTTGCATGAAAGGCACAGCACAAACCGGCCCTGCACATGAATGCACATAAAGTGTATTTGGCGCTAAACATTCACCTAAGATCTGTTGCAACATCTGTATAATATGCAGTGATGTCCCGTCTTCATTGGGTCCATTTAAAGATCACAGTGTCTAAACGCTGTGTTTTGGGAGGTGAATTCATCCTCTTGAGAACATCTTCGTTCAAATAAGCCAACACATAAAACTGATCTCAGTACAAAATAAAAGATACCATCCGCTTCAGGTGCATTCAGCTAAAAGGAACCTTTTTTTTTTTTTCCATGACCAGTGTAAGATTAACCCCTACCATCATGACAAAAAGCAGTTTCGGTCGAGGGAGCATGAAATGACCTCACTGCTGCTCGCTCCTTTATGCCAGAGAATCTGTTAAAATGAAAGCACCTCATGGACCCATGGGGTGTGTCCTAAAACACCATTCCTGAGTCACGGTGAGTCATATAATCTGTCTTTTCATCCATGGCAAGGTTACTCTTGTAACTATGGAGCTGTGATCAAAGAGAGGGTAGGACTTGTCTTTCCTATATTCTGCTAGGAGGTGATTTTGAAGGGAGAAAAAAGGGTTTTTTTCAGGCTGGGAGGAGATCTGATACTTTTTTTTTTTTTTTACTCACTACATACTGCGGCATGAAAAAGTTGTGAAACCAGAAAAACCAACTGAAGTTTTTGTAGCTTGAGTTTTTCTCCATCTTTTAAGTTTTTGGGGGGAAAAGCTCTCATATATCAGATGTACATGAACTACTAAAAGAAATGCGCAGTGTCTGCTGGGAATTTATCTCATTCTTAGTTCACGGAGCAAAAACAAGACACAGTGGGAGCAGAAGAACAAAAGCTGACGCCTTACTTGTGTAGCGGACTCTTTCACACTTGATTTCCCCTGCCACACATGTGCACTGTTCCACGTTGCGGAGGTGAATTCGTCCCCAAGACTCTCCGATGTCATAATAGCGCAGGTGTATGGTTTCATAGCACTTCTCTGAAGAGCCGACACAACACACAAAAGGCAATAGGTTTGAAATGTGAGAGGTGATTGAAGAGCTTAGTGGACCGTATAGAGCAAACTCTGCTGGCTGAGCTGTGTGACATGCATTCAGAGCGGATGCATGTGGATACAAGTGTTTTTCTTGTGTTTATGTTTTATTGTTTTTGTTAGTGAGTAAGTCAAATGACTTGACATGCAAGGTTGGAACCTATGTGCACATGAGTCACAAGAGATTTTTCCATTTTTCTTTGGCTTCTCTGGAACTAAAGGGGAAATTTCCTCAACAGAGATAAGAGACAGAGGAAGACAAAAAACGGATACAGTTTAAATATTACTTTCCACCATTTTCAACAAAATAATCTCACTCACAGGTCGATTTATGAGCTTTTTCCAGAGCTTTTAACTGATTTCACGGCCTAAATAAGTCCACTGGGTTTACTCGGTAGGCATTTAGTTGTTTCAGTATCATCATGATAACAATTTATTGCCTGTTTCATGAAGACCATGAAATTTGGAAAAAACTAGTAACTACCATGTGGAGTCATTTCTAGAGTAGATTATCTCTTAACCCTGGCGCCATGTTTCCTTTAAACAATATGAACATGATGATAAAATGTGTTGACATGTTTTGAGGGATCTTTTCCTGGCAAAGACTTCTGTTTCCTTCTCTGGCTGTCAGGTGATTGACAGTAAGCAGCCTATTGTGCACATTGATGGGAATACACCCAACTCAAGCGAGCAGAGAGTGTAGTTTGTGACACTAGTTGCTAATACTGAATATGAGACTGAATAAATGGTAAAAACAGAAATGGTAAACACAAAAAAAACATTACACATTGCGTTATACCTTTAACTCATAAAACAATAGTAATGGTCAAGTCTACCTACTCTGCACACAAAGTCTCCCAGAGAAGCCCTCGGGACAGGAGCACTCAAATGTGCGTCTGTGTGGGATCAGCGTGCAGACGCCCCCATTCTGACACGGGTTCACCTGACATGGATCCATGATTCTGCGAGACGTGTGGACGAAAACTGAAACACACCAAAGAGGAAAACCACAATAAGAGGATGAACAAGAGCAAAACGCGGCATCTCTTATAGTGAAATGCTACATTTTCTGTGTCTGAACGAACTTCAGTAAAAACCAACCATCTGGTTGAGTTTTCTCCGGCGCACAGAAGCCCCACTGCCAGTCCCGATCAAAGTTATGAGTAAGAGAGCACCTGCGAGAGAGGAAACAGACACATAGTACAGTCACTAGCAACGCACCTGGATTACAAACTGAAGAAAAATTCACTGTGAAATTAGGGTTGGGCAAAATAACGATATGCACCTTGAGATATGAATTTGTCATTGGGCAGGTCACTGTGGGCAGTTTTGCAAGTCAATGAGAGCAACTCCTTTATGGCAATATTATATGACCAGTGTGTCTGTCCAACACTTTGGTCCAGATTGAAATATCCCAAAAACTATTGGATGAATTTTTTTCATCTTGCGTCGTCATCGTGTCCTCTCATTCCCATCAGCCTCAGCTGTACTGTTTAGTGCTACTTAGCAAACATTAGCATGAAAACAAGCTAAACAAGGACGGTAAACATGGCAAGCATTAAACCTGCTAAACATCAGCATGATGTCACTGTGAGCATGTTAGCATGCTGGTGTTAGCACAAAGCACTGTTGTCCCTAAGTTCATCCTCAGAGCTGCTAGCATGAATGTACACACTTAATCTTTTTAGATGAGTTTTTGCACAGCACAGATTCATATCTGGTTATTTTATCCATTAATAGTTCCTCAACTGATTTTAGTGAAAATGAATTACACAGACATTGTGACATAAAATCCCTTATATCATGATAGATGCTTTTATCTACCCCTGATCTAAAAATCTCTCTGTGATGGAAATGCCCCACTTTTATCAGCCAGGTGAAAAACACTCTCTTTGTAATAACCAACCAGTATTGACTTAACTCTGTCAATCATCCATTCATTTAATCAAAGTGAAGAAATGTCTCCTGCACCGCTCACTGAATCTGCGGTACATAATGGCAAGCATATCTCGACGCTAAGCTCATGAACACATCACAAAAGCACCTGGGGTCATATTGCAGTAACATTATGTGTAGGTGGACAAGAGATGTTGGGCCATATGTAATTGCATACATGTTGCTCCAGCTCATTGGCACCCACCCTTCCTGTCTCAGTTCCAAAGAATGATGAAATCCCCTTGGCAAGTCTGTTTCTGTTTTTTTTTTTTTTTTTTTCCAAAATAAACATCTATTAAAAATAAAAGATTCTGCAGCTGTGCTACAATCAGAAGCAATAAAAATTCAATCATGATGGTTTTAATGTGACAGCTGTTTATAAACCCTTAGGATAAACTGTATGAAGTAGTAAATGTGTTATAAACTTCATCTATATAATCATAGTTTTACAGGATGTTTCTACATGTTATATCACCATAACGCTATAGGTTTGATATCACTGTATTTTGACACAGTTGTGACACACAAATCATTACAAGGCCCATAAATGATTCAGCAATGAGCAATTTATTAAAGACAATTAGCTCATTACCTCATTAAAATTGCATTATCTTTCCCAATGACACTGTTGTGCAAATCCCTCGTCACTGCAAGCTTTAATTATGTGACACTACACACAATTACACATTGCATCAGGGTCACTTTCATCACTGCAGTGTGGTGGAAAATACCAGTGTTTTTATACCTTTTTTTTTTTTAAATACCTGCGCTCTGTGAGATAGTGACGTAGAGAGTTTGAGTGTGTGTCTGAACATAACCGAATATGATGAGGCAGCACATCTACAAGTGTTGAGTTGCCTCTTTTGTGTAATCTGAGTATGTGGTAACTTTATGTGACTACACACACATTAGTGACTGTTTGTGTAACCCAAACAATAAATCCAGACAGGCTGGCTGAAGAGGACTCACCACGGTCTTGAGGACATAATGGTGATGCAGTGATGGTGAATCCTTCCACCCTGACGAAATGGGAATTTACATTCTTTGCCTGTTGTAGTAAGAACTGGCAACAGAGCAGGGGGGGAAAAAAAACAGCTTGTTAGTGACTTTCAATGAACACAAATGGGGAAACACACAAGTTAAATTAGAAACTTCCTCCAAAACATGTGTTTCCCTCTGTATCTCACACACGAATACTGTTTTCACTTTGTCCATGGCTTTCTGATCAGGGACATTTAATCAATTATCCTTTCTTCATACAGATAAATCATGCTGTTAAATGACAGATTACAGACCTGGTACAAGCACTAGCTCCCACATGCTTTAGATTTATGTTGCACCACCAATTTTCTCAGTTCCTCAAGCTGAAAATATATCAGATCCACTGCCACTCCGATGTGCATCCCCCTCCCTCCTTCTTTTTCCTCTAAATTAAACACAGGACTGAAGTAAAAACCTACCTTTCCGGCTCTCCCTCCATGGCTCTTTTGATTCATATCCAGGGACTAATATTCGCTGAAAACAAGGAAGATACGTTATTTTATTGTTCCCTTGCTTTTTACTCACGCTATGGATTTTTTTTTTTTTTTTTAAAGAGACTCGCATAGGTGAGTAGGATGGTCAAAACTTACCGCCCGTGCACTGAAAACACAAGGTAGGAAAAGTAATATAATGTATGCCATCAGAAAAGTTTGCATCGGTTGCTGCCCTGCTGTCCGGAGAAGCTTATTTCCTGAACTCGGGAAGAGGGTCTGTGTCTGTCACGTTATATCTGTCAGTTTCAGAGTCCTCAGCCCGCTTTTGGTCATAGGAAACGTGGGAAATCCTGCAAGTATTATCCTGTCCCTCACAATATTGAGCTGCATTGAGTAAACCCGTTGCGTCATTAGTCTTGTCTCTCTCCGAGGCGATACCCTGGTTGGTGGCTGGTGTTCCCTCGGCACCTTCTCCGCAGACGCCCACGGTTTATCATTGCAAGTTATGACAGAGAGAGAAGAGACCAAAACTTTCCAGAGGCTGAAGCAGAGGCGGGGGTCCGTCCTGTCCCGCCACTGGCACCTTAACATTAGGCTACTCGGTGTGGAGTTACTTTTAGGCTAACACAGTTTTTGTTTCAAGCTGTAATGTCTGGTTGTTCTATATTGTTTTTTTGTTTTTTTGTTTTTTTAAAAACATGCTCCAATAAATAAGTAAATATCTAATGCTGTGGTTAAATTTCAAACTGAGCAAAAATTTACAGTTAATAACAGTTCAGTACAAATTATATCATGAGTTTAGGCTAATGCTAGTTAGGTTGGAAAAAACACTGGCACAAGTTTAGTCAGATGTGCAAATTCTCAGCGGAAATCAGCTAAACTCTCTACATCCAAAACCTAGCCAAATCTGGCACCCATTACTGGACCACAGCCTCTGCCAGAACACAGCCCAGTGTGCCAGCACTTGGCCGGAGTCGGCCCAATTCCCTGGGTTCTCTGAGTCAAAGTGCTCCAACATTTCATTTTACAGAAACATTAGGACATATACTAACACAAGAATGTGAGATGTGATTAAATTAAGCTCATAGAAAATAATTAATGATGTGAGTTCTGAAATAAATCTCAACACACTCATTTGCCGAGAAGTTCCTCTGTCATTCAAAGTAAAAAGATTTTAGACTGAAAATGAAATGGCAAGTCAGTCTGATTATTTTATATATACTATATTCTTAGTGAAGTCTACAGAAAATATAACTTTGTGCAGCTCTTTTTAACTCTTTTAATATTAATTTGTCTATCCAAACTCCTCCAACTTTATGGAGGTGCAGAACTTAATCACTGGCACAAACAAACTACATCAGGGTGGAAGTGCACTGTTTTTCAGTTAATTGTTGCATAATGTGGTACAGGTGTGTCTGCCCTTCAACATAAGTGTCCCAACATATAGTAGCAAAGTAGCTTCCATGAGAACTGGCAGAGAAGCAGAGGGTGGAGGCAGACTAGACATCAAAACATTTACAGGTGGCTTGGTTTAGGGAGTTATCATGATTTTTTTTAGATAAGAGAAAGTCCAGTTATGAGGGTGTATCAAGGATCTGGGAGGAATTACTAATGAAGAATCAATAATGACAGTACCTTTGAAAACAGGGACGAATTAACGGGAAGAGCGTGATAAACCTTATGAGCGTCATGTGTTGTCAGCATTCCAGCAGGGACATGCTGTGTCAAGACAACCTCCACAGTCCCATAATCTAACCTCTAATTTTCACCAGCTGTAACAATCCCTCTCCAGATGCTGGGCTAAAAATACAAAGAGGAGGCCGGACGACTAAAGAGCACATCCACATGGGTTAACCCATCCCCAGGTGAAGGTGGTGTGTTTCCACAGAGGAAATTGTTCAACTAAGACAACTGTACTGTTAATTATTGACAGTTCTGGCTTTGCAAACACATTTAGCTGGTCAGATATGACAACAAGGTCCATTCAGGAATGTGAATGTCTTATGTAAGACTTTGGATTATATAAACTCCGGCAGCGGAATATTTCAAGTATTTTTGACAAGATGAGCTAGAGGTTAGAACAGGATGGTGAAGAGGGTTTCCCCGCTACTAGGAAATACCAGGAGTAATCTATGTACAAAAGAGAAGGGGGGCAGTTTCTTGGAATTACAGCCATAAAAGCTTTTTAATCATTCAACATTTGGACAACCTCAAATCCACCGAAGCAGGAACTACAGGCAATAAAGGTACTGTCATGTATTATCTGTAAAACAGGAAGAAGATACAAACAGGAAATACTTAAATATCCAAGAAAATTGTGATTACCTCCCTTTTGATCCTATAAACAGAATTCTGCTATAACATATCGTCCAGCAACAGTGGGTATCACTTTCTAACAGGTCACACTTTATAAAGCTGAGTCAAAGTTCATTTTCCATCTTGGAAATATGTTTTTATGTTTTCTGTAGTTTGAAAAAAAAATGAACACAAGACCAGTGCAAAGAGCTACTAAGTGGACACTGCGTTAAGCTTTAAGTATTTATAAGTTGCAATTTATAGCTCGAATAATTTTAATTAATATCTCTATTAATAGTTTAGTAGTAATTTAGTAATGCTCTAGAGATAAGTAGTAAATGAAGGAACAACAAATACTAGCTTTTTCTGGAGATTTAAATTACATCTAGTAAAAATCTAATAAGTGGACACTGAGTCAAGATCTTTTAGTCAAAACTTTACAAAGTGTCTATAAATTGCAATTAAAAGCTTAATTGATGGTTAATTAATAATTTAGTAATGCTTTAGAGATCAGGAAAAAGTTGTTAATGAGAAAAATATTTTCTAGCTTTTTCCGGAGCTTTCAACTGCATCTCACAGTCTTTCTCAGCAGAGGACTAGTGGAAAAGGTTAGTAAGTGGACACTGGCTAAAGTGTCAAGTGTCTAGAAATTGTTATTAATAGCTTAATTATTGGTTAATCATTTTGGCTTATGCATATTGTTTGATGATGTAACTCACTTGAGAATTATTTGCAAACAATGGTTTCTAATAAAGCAATACTTACAACTTATAAACAATTGGTAACGTTCATTAGAAAATGGCTCCCAAAAGTGGGCTTTAGACTTCTTCCCCGCTTGTTCTTGGTCTAACATGGCTCATAATAGAACTGCTTTGTGCTCAATTATTAAACTATAACCAAACAAAAATGTATCACTGTCCCAAAATTACAACCAGTACTAAAAACAACAAGAAGACGCCAAAATACATAAGAAATATACAATATCTATCACCATAATGTCAACTGGAAATTGACAGCTTTGTACATGCAGCCCACGGTTTGACTGATTCTCTTTCAGAAGACAGTGCCTCGGGCTTTAAAAGTGCAGCAGTGGGGGTTCCCTTTAGACAATGGTGGCCTTGTAAAGGTCTGTCTTGCAGTCCTTGCCCTCTGGTGGACTGCGGCCGTTTTGGGGCATCTGGGCGTTCCTCATCTTGCTCTGGCACTGCCGCAGCTCGGCGACATAGCCCTGGAAGCTCAGGCTGAGTTCAGAGTCCTCTCCCTGGGATGTTTCCAGTGTTCCTTCCTCTAGATGCACACCCTCCACATCCATCACCTCCTGGCCGGTCTGTGCAGCGTCGGCTCTGTCGGCAGGTGATTTGATGTTGGGAGCTGCTTCTCTTCTTCTCTCTGTGGATTGGAGAAAAAGAAAGACACAGAAGATTTAAGATCAGCTGACACATTTGTGCATCGCAAGTTGTCTATTTGAATATTTATGACTGCGGTTGTGAAAAATCGCAAACAACCAAACATTTGCATTCACAGATTTTTTTTTTGCTACAAGGGGGCAGCAGAAAGAGCTAAACACAGCATTTACATATTATCACATTATAACCAAACATGTTGGCAACATGTTACTGATCTTCACCGATCTCCAGCAGATATGAGCAGCATTATTTTGTTCATTGCGACATTCATGTGTTTATGTCCACCTAATATTCACTCTACTATAAGCTCTGTTTTGGTCACCACCAACTCCTAAAAAAAATTTGCTAGATGCTCCATCATGTTCACCAGCTAGTTGGTTGGTGTTGAGCAGGTAGCCTAAGTATCCCTGAGCCTTTCTGCTTATTGCTGCTGGAACTGGGGTTGATGAGAGTGGAGTTTGTCGGCCAGGAAAACAAAAAAAGAGCTAAAAACAAAAAGCTAAAACTGGAAAAAAGCGGCACAGAGCCAACGCTGCAGAACTTGGTGTGATTTCCTGTAGGTTTGTCACATTCCATGTAGTGATTTGATTTCTTGTTTATATAGAAAACGAGTACAGATGATTAAATAAGCAAATAACGACAGACAAACAATAAAAGCAACTAAAAATAGACACAAAACACCCAACTATACTTGGCCTTCGCTTCATCCCGGTGCATCTTTGACTCATGTGGACCCGCAGGCGACTGAGGGATGACTTAACTCTACACTGCTTGATGACCAGATGCTGTGCATGACTATATTAAATTTCAGGGGATCCAAGAAATGGAAACTTTGTCACCCATCGCGTGGGTGCACATACATTTTAACTCTGGATCACTTCAATGAACACATCACTTTAATGCGTTTGTATAAACTGACAATTGTATAGTTGTGTAATCTGGGCAGCTGTGCTCAAGACAATCTTGATGACTGCTGCTTTTGCTCAGACTTTCATGGGAATTCATGGGAAAGAATGTAATGAAATTGAACCACAATGAAATGTATTGATTCACTGCCTTGTGACGTAGTATATTTCAACATTACCACCTGTACTTCATCTCAAACTGTTCAGAGCAGCATGACCTCATCAGACAGCCCCGCCCACTAAAAATCACATCGTTGGACTTGGGGGCTCTAACATTACCCTGTTCTGATGTGAGTGCACTCGGGGGGGGGGGGCTAAAAGCCAAAGTTTCCGGGATGCTGGCATTATAGTTATGATGAGTGATAAACTCTCCACTTGTCATGTGAACCCTGTGGCCCCACAGACTCTAAACACAGAGGCCCAAGTGACTCAAACGCAGCACTTCAACACAGAGACTCTGCTGGCTGTGATTCACTGCTGTCCAGTACATATGTAAACACAGCCTGTGAGCTCCAACAGCTGACCTTACACAGACCCCTCGGCATATCGACTGGCTTGTAACAAAGTATAAGGTGAACCAAAGTGAACCCCCGGCCAGGAAACACAATGAGCTTTCAACGCCTGCGAAGGTTGTGTGTGGAGTTGAAGGACATGATGCTGAGTTGTGTTTTTATGGACAAAGTCACGACATGGGTCAAAATCAGAAATTATTCAGACCTCTTGTCACAACTTGTGCTGTATCAACACAAATCTCCGTCACAGGGTTTTCCGCAGGATGTGATGTGTTGGTGACGGTATGTAGAGCTGTTAGATGACACATTTGATGAATTGGTGTTTAATGAATTAAGAAGAAAATAGTACTTAAAATAATAGTAATTAAAAATTTGGGAGGGATGGAAAAATCCTTTGTCATCTAAAATAAGTTGCTATTGTGAAGAATGTTTAGTTTTATGTCTTCGGGCTTACAAATATATCTTCAGATGCTCACAGCTCATAAAAATATGCGACCTTAGGAAAGGGGTCAAAAGTAGGATGGCAACTTATTTTCATGGTCAGTCAGTCAGACATTAACATTCTTGATTAAATATTTATAATTAATGTCTATAAAATGTCCTCACCCTTCAGTTCCTAAAACCAAAGGTGATGTCTTTAAATATCATATTTTTGTTGACCAACGGTCCAAAACCCAAAGGTGTACCGTTTACAACCACATCAGCTTCAGTCACAAGCCAACAAGCCCCTTACTGTTAAGCGTCAACAGGTAAGGCGGTTGAAACACTATCCCAGCATGCCAAGGGAAACACCCGCGACAGGTTTCCAGTTTGTCACAGGGCGACACAGGACATTACTGCTGTGAGGAGAATCCTCTTGTAACCAGAGCCACCATGTCAGCAGTTTTTGTATAAAAACATAAAAAACATGTTGTAGTTTTTACCATTAATGGTGATGAAAGAGCTAGATGAAGTTATACATTTTGGAAATAGGGGAAAACCAAACTCTCATGACCCCAGTGCAGTCTTTTTATTTTAAGTTCTATGAATCACACATCTTCTCTTCTCTGCCAGCCAGCATCTCACTAGAATAGATGTTTTCCCTTCATTATTTACCTATACTTTTCTAATGGATGTTTTTCATATCCAAGCTTGCTGACTGCGCTGTGACGTGTAAAAATCACTTCTTGACACATGCATTTTACATGGCCACGTCTCCTGTGGCGAGTCTTGTTCACAGCCATGACAACAGCAGCAGGGAGCTGAGACAGACCAGCCAGACTGGAACGGACCCAGCTACAGTCCTCGCTGAGGCTGGCTGCCAAAGATCTGCGTAGAGTCCTCCTCTGACCGCCAGATGGATGATAAGGCTGGCCCGGGGTCAGCGGCTGCCAGCTTTGAGAGCTGATGCAGGGACATGAGGAGGAAGACAGTGACACTGGCCTGAGGGAAAATTGAGCCATATGGTGCCTCAGGTGCACACTGCTGAAATGGAGCCATTACAGAGCATTTTTTGGTGATAGCCCAGCCATAGATAGATGTCCCATTTACAGTGAGGAATCCTTTAATATTCTCTGTATGAGCCAAACTTTCACTCTGAATTACAACTGCAGCAGCTGGCTGCTGAGAGGACGAGGAAAAGCAGTGTTAGTGTAATCTTTGCTACAATTTACTTCTTATTTATACAAAGGTAATTGAATCCTGCAACTAGCTCTAGTTTATGAAGAGGTCGGCTCTATTGTTGAGTAAACTAAACACTCCATGTATTGAGTTCAAATCAGTTTCATATGAATGGAGTTACACTGTGTGATGTCACCCCCTAGTGGACGTCCTAATCCCTACAGACCTGATGCTTGGCAGACTGAGAAGTGATTACAGCCATGATTAAGAAATGATTGAAGCAACACAGAGCAGCAGTTTTGGTCCTCTGGATACAGAACACAGTCCGTCTGGTTTTGATTTTTACAGTCTAATCAGGGGGCTAATTAACACCTGATACAGCGAGTGAACGCAGTAAACTACCTGTAGAACAGAAAGACTCTTAGTTCTGAGGAACGTGGCTCAGAGACACTGATTGGGATGTAAATGTTTATACTTACTCATCCATACAACACCACATATGAGCAACAGTCACAAAGCCTGGTGTTAACCTGTTCGCTTATACAGCACTTTATACCTTCTGTTCTTGTGCTTGTAAGTTTTAAATAAAACTGAATTGAGGAACATGTTGATCCACCTCAGCAGCAATTATATCTGTTCCCTTGGAACAGCAGAGGGCGTCAGTCTAACAGTAATACACAAACTGGAGAGGGTCTGCAGTGACTGAATCAAGCAGATGAGGAGGAGAAATGCTACTGGACCATATTTTTTTTTAACTGGCCTTGTTTGGACTGATAGTTTTATTCTTTTTCACTTTGTCTCTTAAACACATCATTTTTTCCTGCGAGCGTGACTTTCCACCCAAATTCAAACTTAACAACTTCGTGAAGTCACTCAAAAGTGGTCAAATGGAGGCGTTGCTGCGTTTCCATGTTTGCAGATCCCAGCACAGACCAGCCACACCATGGTGGCAAACTGTAAAAAATATGGCTGTACTGAATCATAGCTACATTTCTATTTTAGCAAGTTGGAGAGACAGAGAGAAATAGGCTGGGAGATAAATGAAAACCAGTAGTGACAGTTTCTATCTGTAGCTCAGTCAACTCGTGGATAAGGTTACCATGGCGCCCGGTGGTGGGAAGAAATCAGGCTCATGCGTTTAGCAGCCAGAAAAGAGGAGCGAGCCTGTAGCGGAGCTGAAAGGCTTCGATTCTTCCTCATCATCTTGTTTTACATATCACCTTTCATTTAAACCAAGTTATCAACACAAGGCAGTAAAGTCAGAGTGAACATGTCCGAACCCCTTTGATTAAGTGCTTTGAAGTGCAAGATACTCATCAAAAGAGCATTTGGCTTTGTTGTTGGGAAATATGTTGAACGTAATTATCTTCTTTTTTTGTAGAGTTCACAGTGTTTCAAAAGAGGCTTCCTGGGATTTTCTTTAAAGCCAGAATCAAAACATGTTGTCTCTAATTGGATATTTCCACACACATACACACACACACACACACACACACACAAACACACACACACATACACACACGTGCAGAGAGAGTTTCTGACAATGTCATATCTACTGTACAAGAAACCAACACCATCACCAATCAGTTCACCACATGATTGTGTATCTTAAAATCTCAGAAACACACAGTCGAGGAGTGGGAAAAATTACATGTCAAGACGGGAAAGAGAAAATGAAATCCATCTGCAGAAGATGATAATTTTCTTGCACTCCATACAGAATGAACTAACACTTCAGCAAGCTTTGAAAACACAAGTTTAACAGGAGACAGACTCAAGAGATCCACAATGCCACGCTAAAGCTACACACAACAGAGCCGTGACCCCATAAAAAAAACACAAACGAATCACCAAGCAGGTAGACCAAGCAACGTTTAACAAGACCACACAAACACACCACAATGATCAATCTGAGCAGAAAACACACAGCAAGCAGAGGTACCCTGAAACTAGTGCACACAGAAAAGTACACAAAGGAGTGGGAGCTGATGAGAGCAGGAAGCTACAAGACAAAATAAAACCGAGCTAAAGGAGAACGAGAGAAGGCATGCGGAGGCGGAGAGGTGGTGGTAGAGGAGGAAGAGGAGGAGGAGAGGAACTGAGCTTACAAACGTGTAAAAAGACAGACGAGAGTGATTTCCAATTCTAACATTTATTAGATCTACTCAATCACAGGTACAGAGTTTATTGGCAGTGATTATCTACAACAGGCATCTAGAGAGGGAGTGAATGACCCAGATAAAGAATGACAGGCAATTCAACAATGTCACCGGTGCTAAGAAGCACTTGTCCTTCAGTGACTAATTATTTTCACCATTGCTCAAATTGCTAGAGCAGGAGCTGACACCATTTAATGACTCACCGGTTGTAGAGAGTTGCGTAAGAAATGAAAAACCGTTTTTGACACTGACATTGTTGAATTGCTCTTAACTAGAGGTGGTGGGATGGAGAGGAACACAGCATTTGTTTTGTAATGACTGTTTAGCATTTGCTGGTCCAACACTGGAAAACAATGGGTCTGGCTTGCTACGATGTTTTCTAATTGTACATGATGAAGCCATAATGCCAGGAGACACAGCTGCTCATGTCATGACTTTCAATTGTTCAGTTGCTCTGAATCATAATCCTCAGTACAACATTGACTGACTACAGTACTGTCAAATATTGATCATTAATCTGTATGCATTATGCATATATTATTAATATTTATAAGCTCTGCAATCAGTTACATCAGCAATCTCATGCACCCAAACCTACAAAATAAATTCTAGATATTTTAATGGAATGAACTCATTCCAGTCAGATGGAGAGCCCAACAATTTGTAGCGTGGGAAGTGACATCCAAGTAAACGTTACTCACTGAACAAAATATACACATCACTATTTACACGATGACTGGGTGTAATCAAGATCAATCACACACATGCTTTGCTATGTTTAATAAAACAAATCAATTGAAATGATTGGCAAACTGAGAGAGAGTCAATATCAATTTGTCATTAAAGTGCATCAGAGTCAGTGTAGAGGGAGTTTTATCATGAAGGAGGTTTGGGTTTAGACCATCGGAGAGAGAGCACACATGCACATACGACACACACGCAAACACACCGAGTACTGGTTTATTACACTGTAGAAATACCTGAACTCGACTTTCCCTCTCCACCTGCGTCTTGAGACTGGGAGCAGGGTGGTGGTGGAGTGAAGTTGGCTTCAGGCAGGCTGCTATCGAAGGACGGCATGGGGGACGGTGACGGAGGCAACAATGTGCTGTTTGGGCTGTTGATGTCACCCTCACCCACAAGTGTCAGGTCACTGTGGGCGCCCTCCTCCACGGTGCGGAGGGTCGGCCGGGTGTCTGAGGGCCGGGATATAGGGGACAGGTGGGTGCCGAAAGTCGGGTGGCGGGGAGGGGGCAGTAGGCACCGCCTGTTTCCGGAGTGTCCATTGGCACTGGAGCTGAGTGAGGAGTCCAGGCTTTCCGAACGAAGGCTTGAGGTGAGAAGCCCCCGCGAGGAGACGCCGTTCTCTCGGCTCTGTTTTAAGGAGTCAGGAGTGGAGCAGGCCAAGTCAGAGGAGACGGAGCAGGAGGAGGTGGGTGGGGTCAGACGCAGGAAGTCAGGAAGCACCAGGTCTTCTTTACTCAGGAGTCCGCGCTGGTCGTTGGCTCGGGTGCTTTGTGCCCGGCTCAGCAGCTCAAAGAATTCTGCAAAACACATCAAACAAGTTCTCTCACTTAAACTTTCCAAGTAGCTGAGCACCTGACAGAAAAGGATTAGTTTAGTTTAACATGCAGCGTAGCACCCTCACACCTGACAGAGAAAATAACCCTCTAAAGCTGCCAGATACCAGTTAGTCCTGAGGCAAAGCAAAGCTAAGAAATCCACCACAAGTAAAAAACAAAGAGAGAGAAAGAAGGAAAAGGGGGATTTACCTTCAGCTTCATCTATATTAATCTTTTTCTGTTTTCTCTTTTCCCCTGGGAGTGCTGAGTCTGGTCCACTTGATCTCACAGAAAAGTCCTTTGGTGTTGACCTCTCATCTCCCTGCAGATGCAACAATAACAATGCACTCTGTTAGGGGATGGAGGGATGGGGAGGGTGGAAGTTGAAGGGGGAGGCTAAGCAAGCACCCTACTGAGCAGAGTGTCCAGATTTACTGAGACCATCATGTAAAGATGAGACTGGACCATCTGTTGCCTCTGTGTCTTTACTGACCTTGCCAGTATCTACACCAAGTATGATCTGCCTACATATGTTGCAGTAACGCGAGCATGGAAAACATGAGTGAGTGAGTCAGCCACAGGCAGTGTTAGGGCAAAGAATACAAAAAAAAAAACGGAAATAAACACCAACTGTTGGCTTAGGATTGGCTACATGTTAATAAAGATTTGTGTGGGCTGCTATTAAATGAATGTGAATGATGCAGAAGCAGCACAGCAATAGAAAAGGACAAAACACCACATCTGAACTTTTTAGCACAATGTTAAATGAGAGTGAAGATGTTGTGATTACTTACTGTAGCAGAAAAACTCCTAGAAGGAGGGTGGTTCTTTAGGGAGGAAGACTTGGATTTGTCTATGTGAGATAGAGGAACAGAGAGAGAGAGAGAGAGGGACACATGAATTCATCAGAATGAAAAACAGATGACGGTGAGATAGAAGGACACTTAAGACATAAGAGACATGTTCTGCAGAACTTGAATATATTAATCAATGAAATAAGAGAGGTGGACATGATTTACATTTGGCAGTTTAACATTGGTATGTTCTTATTTTTTGTCAGTTTTTAATATTTGGTATTAAATATAAGTTTACGATGTGTAGATGGTCTCACCTTTCCCTGAAGCCGGGTCTACTCGATCCAACACAACTCGCAGGCCGTCCAAACTGGATATGGGAGCACCCAGATCCAAAGGCTCAGTTTCTCCGCTCTGAAACAGAAAAACAATTTGATGGTGAACGTGTTAGTACCTTCACCTGTTTTGCAAAAGTCTACATGTGTTGCTGTTTAATACATCTTAGCATATGGTTGTGATCTGAGTGCACGAGCATTCGCTTAATTTATAAACCATCTTTGAGCTCTGGTCTACTGTATAATACAGTTATAAAGCCTGGAAACCCGCAGGACTAAAATAAGTCATCTGGCAGGGGTTTAGGGGAGGAGTAAAAGAGTCGGCATGTTTGAGGAATGTCGTCATTCTTAATTATATCCCTGGTGCTCCATCTTCAGAGGCTGGGCTGAGTCAGAGTGCTAACCACCGTGTAGAGATGGAAAAGGATGCGGTCGCTTCCCTCCCCTAACCATGATACTCCACCCTGTGGCACTGTCACACACTGCACAGGCTGCTCTCTGGACACACAGGGGCTTCAAACACATTAAGGCATTGTAGCCACCGGGGATGACTTACTATTTTGGCCACAAGATCACTGAGGTGGAGGCCATATTTGGCCACCACGGGACGTAGGACCTCAGTGACCGGTTTGGTAGGTTTGGCTTTCAGGCCCACAGAGCGGTTAATGGGCACCAGGTCCAATCTAAGAGCAGATAAAGAACAAAAGTAAATATCACAGCATTAAAAACAGACAGAAAATGTGGAATTTGGAGATGAAATTGACAGAGCCAGTCGAAGTTTGATTAAATGTTCATACCTGAACAAGGTCCGCTTCTCCATTCTCAGGTCTCGTGAGCTGAGGGTCATGCAGTCTTGGTCCAACACCAAAGGCTATGAGAAAAAAAGCATGAAAGTTACACATTGGCAACACATAAATCCCAGTAACAAACCCAGAAAACTTCATAGTATGACATCTTTATGCAGAAACTAAAAGACACTTTCTCTGCTTAAATCTTTTCAATTTACTTTTGTTGAATTCAGATTAAGTTCTCACAATGACTACTTATAAAATAAAGCATGTTTAAATGGTAAGTGTAGTCACAGAGTATTATCAAAGTTTGATTTGTAATAAACAGAGAGCTGAGTCAATTGACTCGAGAGGTGCTTGCAGAGGTCCTCTGCTTCCTGATCTATTAGCAGCAGATGTTCTTTTCATTTGTCAGTAATTTGTTGGCAACGTCTGGCTCCCTCACCTTCTCTCCTCCCACCAGGAAGAGGTCGACGGCCGCGATGTTGACACTAATATTGAGACAGAGATCTTGGAGGACGTCCCTGATGGAGGCTCCGGGCCGGAGCGTGATAGAGGAGCAGGAACCGTTGGGCAAAATCACGTTGCAATGTTTAGGGGACCGTTCCCAGACTCCGACTGAGTGGCGATTATCAGACTATGGACAGAAGATTAAAAAAGAAAAGATTCAAAGGGTGAATTTAGTAAAAAAGGGAAGGGACTTTAAGTGTTACACAGATTGAGTTGTACTTGTAGCTACAGTTTTTCTTTACTCTCTGATTTATTCCATCTAAAAAAAAAAACAACAACTCTGACCTATAATGATGTATTCACCAGACACTGGGCTCTGTGTTGCCATGGTAATCTGTCCAGAGGAATCTTACCTCAATCTTGCCGGCAGAGCAGGAAGTCGCCATCTCCAGGCTGGTACCGGACGACAAGGAGCCCTGGGACTCCCTCCGCCCATTACTGCCCCAGTAGTCTGCTCAAAACAGCATGGAGTTGATGATAAGAAATACTAGTAACCTACTGACATTACATGGCACTCACAGTATTTGACACCAATACAGTGTTAAGCTATAGTATGACTAATATCACTGTTTTTGATTTCTGATTTCTTGCCACCACAAAATCTTGGCAGGCAAGAAGGAGTATGTCATCAAACAAGATATGTGAGTAAACAGTGGATGTTTCATTAAATTTAAGTGCAGCTACATTCAAATAGACATGTTATTAAAGAATCAGTGTGAAATGTATATTAGCTTATATTTAGCAAGAAAGGAAGCTCACGTTTAAGACGATTTCTCTGCTGAATTTTTGACTGAAAATTGTGATCTACAATATTATAATTTGTATACCTGTAGGATTACTTGTGCTTTCAGACTTTATTTACTGACAAATAAATGAAAAGGTGTCTTAAATAATGTATTTCACAAAGCTTAAAAGTTAAAAAAAAATCCAAAAATGACATTTTAGTTGATTAAAAATCACCACGTTTATATTTGCCAGCTTTGAATGCCAGCTCTTTGTGAATAACACTGTCTCAACTGTGTCAAAATGCCAGAGTTGCAACAAGTATGTTTTTGTCAGCGCACCAGTGGGAACACTTTGATCACTGCAGGGCAGCTGTGTTTCTACATGCCTCCTCTGCGTGTAGCTCATGGCAACCCTGGAGCTGGCAGCGATTTGGTGTCTTGTTCAAGGACACTTCAGCACTTTGGAGGTTTGTGTGTTGCAAAAGCAGTGGGGATCTTTGTAACGAAAAAGGCAATAGTCTTGTTAATTAATTTCTCACCGAGGTTAATATCTCCAATTTCCTTCTTTTTTGGTCCTTTTCCAAAGCTCCTGTTGCGGGACCATGAGAAGAAGATCCCGCGTTTCTTATCAGCGCTTTCATCTCTGCTGTCTTCATTTGGCGACCTCCCTGACCTCTGCTTTCTGGCCTCCTGTGGGATGGAAGAAAAGCAATATGTACTTAACCTGTCAAACTGACCTGATGATCACCCATATATTTCCATCACTTGTCCCTTTAAAACAGTCTAAATCTCTAGTGGCACCTTTTTTGGAGTGGAAAGGGTGGAGCGGTCAGAGCTGGCACTGTGTTTGGATGGCGCAGGACTACAGGGGATCTGGTAGGGGTCTGGCAATGGCTGACCATCCACTTCAGCACGCATACACTCCTGGTAAAGGGAGGACTTGAGGAATCGGGAATAGCTGTCAAACTTCATCAGGTTGAAGATCTGGAGATGTGGAGAAAGAGGGAGGTGATTGTTAGTGAATAAAAAACAGGGGTGATGAGACATAAGGAAAGAGGTTTAGTGAAAGTGAGAAAAAGAAAATGAGAGGACGACGTGAGATGCACAAAAAGGCAGGATGGGTAAAAAAATTAGGGAGTGAGGAGGAGAAAATTAAACAGACAGAAACAGAGACGAGAGACAAAACTACTAGTGTTAACATATGGTTACAGCTGATGTTATGACAGGTGTCTTAACAGTTAACATTTTATCATGCTCATGTGCAAGTTGAAAATATACAGATCTTTAACTGCACGTCTATGTGTCTGTGTGTACAGTATGCCCTAGATTCTCTGTGGGTGTATGCCAGTTTGTGTTTATCTCTTTGGTAAAGCCTCAGAGCCCTTTCGTAAACAAATCCAGATGGCCACCAAAAAATCCAATATGCTTGTGCAAAGTGACTAAAGGCTAGATGAGAACAAGCCCCCTACTGCACACACAGAATGCCACCTAATAATACTGTCTAGAAAAATGTCTTGATCTTCAGCACCACATTATTTATCAACCAACAGATTGTGCAATCTTAATAGAAGAACTCCACTGCTGTCTGTTTGTACCTGTAGCTGCTGTGTCTTGAACATGTCGGGCCGTGGGGAGGTGAGGACGTCATCAGCCAGTTGGGCTTGGCTGTCAATATTGACCGGCATGGTGGCCTTGCTGGACAGGAAGCTGTTGTAGATCTCTCCTGCTCTCTGGGACAGCTGCATGAAAGAGGTTTGGTGATGCAGGATTACAATCACAACTGCAGAAAATTATGTTGCTACGTGTCTTCTTATCTAATCATGTTTTTCACAAAATTAATTGGGCATCAAGACGTGGATTGGCTCTATGCTATGAAGCAGTGGTTTCAAATCTGAGGGTCAGGGCCCACAAATGGGGTCACAAGATGAATATGAGGGATGAGAGTTGATTAAGAGGCTGAAAGAAGGTCAAAAAAATATTTCTTTTATAACAACTGACTCATTTTAAACCTATGACGAGGGGTCATCTTTATTGTTTCATTTATTGTGTTTTAAGTTGGAAGACACTGCTGTTCTGAGTAAGTTTTTAACCATGCCAGGATCTGTCAGTTCACACTGGACCACAGTATACTAAGAACAAACTCCTAACTGCACATGTAGCTGCATACTGTGGACTTACCTGCTTTTTATCAGTTGCAGGGACATGACTGAAGTATTCACAGGCCTGCCAGAACAAGATATTCTCCTCACTGAATTCTTTCTTGAGAAATTCCTGTGGAAACATACAGTCCAAAAGTTTCTATATGATCTCAAGCTGGTCATCACTTTCTCATCTTCCCTGTGTTCTTGCTGTTGTTGAGACCAGTAGTGAGGCCAGAAATTATTGGGTGTTATGTTGTGAACAAGATTGGTGTAAGTGTAGGCGCAGGATGGTGTAGGCGAGTGCAGCTCTGATCGGTGCTGAGGGAAGGTGAGGAGCGAGGTGGTTCTGGGACGCCAGAACTTAAGGTTGAGCGTTCTGAAGGTGTTGTGGGCTAAATTCAAACACACATCTTTTATGTGGGAGGTATGTTAACATAAATGCCTGTACACACTAAGCTGGGTATTGAGAATTGCTCCTGAGCTTGAAGCTTTTCCAAATACAACACACAAAACTTTATCAAAGATTCACAATGTGGGATGTGAAAAATGACTGTGACAATAATTTAATGCACAAGGGAAAGTGGTCTAACATTTATATGAATATGTTTGAGAATGCAGCCCCTAATTTAAGTCAAAATGGGAAACCATCAGCTAATGCAGAAGCACCAGGCACAAATAAAAGCAAATGTAAAACTGCAGAGAATAGTTTTCTTCATAAAGATGGTTTTGCTACCAACATATTTTAGTTTTTTTCCTATTCTAATAACATGCTTTGAATCAAAACAAGGGTTCAGTAAAAACCAGAGTCAATGAGCAGAATCAATAAAATCCAAACAACACATAACTGTACTGCTCTGCTTTTCATGTCAGCTGTTTTTTGACAGCACTTTTGGAGAGAAGGGATTCAGTCAACTTGAGAAACTTTTTCCCATCTTACCGAGAAGTAGCGCACGCCCTCTGGATCCTGGAGGAGACGTTCAAAGCACGCAGCCCAGCTGGCCACACGCTGCTCTGGAACTCCTCGATGGCTGCCTGCTCCTGGAAGACTGCCATTACTGTTCAGACTGCTGTGGCTGCAGCATCCCTGCAACGGGAGTCCACTGTAGTCTGCAAGACGGGGAGAGCAAGGCAAAGGTTAAAAGGGTCTTATGTTAAAGAGTAATTTCAGCCAGAGGGAATATTAAAGCTATCATTCAGGTTGCCCTCTTGTGCCTTTTAATATTCCTGTGGATTTTTGTATTTTCCTTCTTCTTGACCCTTGTACATTCATTAAAGTTGTTTATATGTTAATTATTGAGAAGGCAATCTGCAGCACTGCTGTAACTGAGCTCTAAAAAAGGCCCACACAAAACTAGGCATGTCTATGATTTTTGGTAAATAAACGTGATGCAGCAAGCAAAACAATAAAGAGGACAATTTTTTGTGGGAACAAAATCAGATTCTGGTTCTAGTGCTAAAGTTACTACCTCAACTACAACCTAAAACTCACTACAATCTTTTCAAAAGTTTAGCTTAAGGAAATTGTGAATAAAGGAACAGGCACATAATGTGTCAGCAGCATCCAAGTCTTGAACAGATATAGAAAATGGATTGGACTAAGGGAGTTGAGGGAAAGCTAATGGCTCACTACTATACCCTTTGGAACAAAGGGAGACACAGCTGATTAAGGGGAGAAAAGGAGGGAGTGGGTGAGGATCCAGGAACTCGTGGTCAACTAAAGTGGGGGCCTCAGCCTGCACAGTACCTGCAATCATGACAGCAGATGGCCACTTTAGAGCTGTGTGCCGACCAATCAAGGAGCGCACAATAAAAACAAAAAAAACAAAAGGATCACAGTTGGATTGGTTACGGATACACAGAAGCTGCTGTTATCCTGTGGATATTTAACTGGTTGGCATGGGCAACTACTCTTAACAGACTTTATCTTTGCTGTTAAGAACAGAAATGTTAGTTTTGTCAAGTAAGGTGCAGTACTGCATATCTTCATCTTGCCAAAACGCCTGCAAAAGGAGTAGGGTGGATTTACAAACAGGTGTAGTTGTGAAATAAAGGCAGTGTAAATAGTACATGACATCACTGACAGCCTCACAGTGAGGTCTTTGAGATTATGACTAATGTGGCCGCTACATGACCTTTGAAAATTTAGTTCATCCTTCTGTCTTAGCATTTAGCTCTATTAAATCAGTGAATGTGCCATTAAAATTGCACAGGCTTTAAAGTTAAGTATGGCAATTTGAAGCAAAGTGAATTTTCTTTTCAACAATAAGGGCAAATGACCGCTTTCCCTGTGTCACTTGGAGCCTCTGTGTACAGTTTGCTGACAAGCCATTTGTTTGGACTTGGTTTAATGCATCAGGACTGAGGCTTTGGGATCCATGTTTACCACATTGTGTGCAGCTCAGTTAATGAGATGGCTTTAGAAAGCAAACAGCCCTGCATGTCTGATCCACATCCACAGTGAAAGGAGCGGAGCTGCACTCCTCACCGCAGCCTTGGTCAGCCTGTTAGCAAATGTTATTAAAACTGCTATGAAAGGGAGGCCCAGACAGCATGCACGCTAGCACCGACTGTGACCCAAAACACACTCAACAAACATCCTTTGTTAATGAGGCATGCTGCCTACAGTGAATACACCGTCCCCACCAAAAGTCTTTTTTATAAGACCACTTTATTGAGCAACACAAAGCTCTGTGTTGAGGGTAGAAAATGAGAATTAAAAATGCAGACACAAATAAATGGACACAGCGCTGCAAGCTAGACAAGATGAAAAGGTCTCACTATGTTAGTAAAAATGGGATGATTAAGAAAAAGTTTCAAAATGTAAAACCTTCTATTTACTTCAGTTTTTAACATCAGAAACAGTTCATAACATAGCTTTAAATATCAAAGGTTGGTGTCTAGGTGTTATATTGTTTTGTAAAGAATAGTGTTTTAAAGGTAGTAGTAAAGGAATGGTACTCACCGCCATCTGAAGAAGCCACAGACTGAAAGAGAACAAAGAGAGACATGAGTGAGAGGCTGCTCTCATGACCTCCTGTGCTGAGACAAGAGACTGAAGACTGTGCTGATAGCAGTGTCTCTCCAGGCATCCAACCGGTAGCTCTGAGGTGTGTGTCTTTGTGGTTTGTACTTGAGAGTGTGTGTGCTCTACTGGGACACGTTAATTTGTAAGTGGGCGGACCCTTGGCCGCTACCAAACACAGCTGTTCACACCTCCACACCAGGACCCACCCCTCATTTTATATCATCCACACACACACACACACACACACCACACACACATCCACACACCACACACACACACCACACAACAACACACACACACACACACACACACACACACACACACACACACACACACACACTTACTCACACAGCCCTGATGTGTGCATTCCTGCTAACTGTTGTCACAAAGATCAGAGCTCATCAAGGCAGAGCTACTATGAGAGGCCATCACTGGCTGTAATGGTCCTCTTTTCACTTGCTAATTCAGGGAATGAGTGGTTTATGTCTGTTGTAGAGGTTCCTGAATAAAGGGCAAACAGTACAATCACCTCTAGTGGGCATGAAAATTTCACGGTGACAACTTTCCATAGCTGGGTGTAATTATAGCCAAGAAATACTGCTCAATAAAGCATCACCCATGTCTGATCTCATCGCTGGCTCAACAAATATTTGCTTCCAATTCTCAAATTAGTAATCACTGCCTCAGCATTGGACTTCTCTAAAACCTGTTAGCATAATTTTAGTTAGGCTAATAAAGAGAGGTTAATTCCTGAGCTGTGAAGCTGTCGTCATAAATAAATTTAAATGCAGGGGAGGATATGAGAGGCACATCTTCGGGCTGGTCCAAGAACACTTGAAAAATTCGGTGCGTTGGAGGATTCATCTGAAAAGGGGAGACTATTTCCAGAAGAGTGTTTTCTGAGCTGCCACTTCAAAGTGTGAATATTCAAGGCTGATAATACATCTAAACAAGGCTCTTATTGCCAGGCTTTGAGCTTCAGGTGTGAGCAGTACACACAGTTTGTGCCTCAGTGAATTGCATAATACTGCGATTGTAGAGATGCAATATCATAGAAACATAAACAAAAATGATGGATGCTGATGTGGCTGGTTTTAAAAGTGAAACATTAAATGAGGTTTCTTTCTCCAGTCTGACTTTATAAATCGTTATAATTCTAATAGGCTGTGAGTTTTGATTTAATTACTAGTTTTCAGCTTGATCAATCGGCCTTAGAACAAGTCCAGACATATACTGGGCCAGCCTATTCAACTGGCCATCTGAAGGCAGGGGATGTAGTCGTCGTCATGAGCAGTGATGTGACGCGTCGTTCCATTTTGGGAGCAGCCACATGCAAAAGCTCTATCAGACACAGACCTCTAAAACCACTAATTGTCCGTCATAGCCTCTTTACAACTCTGTTGCTGCTGAGTCCAACCCCATATAGTCAAACACCCAAAAAGCCACCCCTTCTGTGGTGGCCAGCATGTGTACAGTAATCATGGGTGGGTAGGGATTGAAGACCAACATGAAGCCGAAACAGAGGAGAGAGAAAAGAGAGAACACCCACTCCATCTGTCTGCCCCCTTGAATCTAAAAACAGCTAAACCTCTAACCTTAAATACATAGAGTGTTGCGACTGTGGTTCATTTTAAAGTACAAGACAGACATCACCACACTGTGACATAAACTTTGACCAAACAAAAAGGTCTCCAGACTGAAACTGTTGTCAATGCTTTCAGGAGCCAATACTGCTTAATTTCACTTTTTTAGATGACAAATATGATAGATATCTTCTTCTTCTAAACTTAGAACTTCCGCACATAAGAGTGGGAGAGTTACTTTAAATCATACACACTTGTGTCAGAGGATAATTATGTCAATGACAAAATGTCATAGGTTGAGTAAGCATGCCTAAGCCTCTAAATGAATGAATGAAATATTGCAAAAACCCTGAAACTGATCTGAGCGAGGTGCGTCACATAATTTATTAGATTCTATTCGCCAGTCTCAAAAGGGGAAACTAAACAATTATTTTAATGCGTTTGGAAACTGTGAAGAAAAACACCCAGTCCATGACAACAGTTCAATTAACTGATTTTATCCAACTAACAGTCCAAAACCCCAAAGATGCGGTTTGGATTTGAGTTTACAAAGATATTCAATTTACAATGGCGTAAAACAGAGAAAGCCAGCCTAGAGAAACAACAAATACTTGACTGTTTGTAGCCTGATAGAGACCTAAAATTATAAATTATTGTTGGTTAATAATCTGGGATCAACGATATCATATTGATTGACTAATTGTTAAGCACTTCACTCAAATACAATGACATCATTACACATCATACTTGTAAAGGTTGACCAGGCAGGGCTGGCAAACATACAGAGGTAGTGTGTGTATGTGTTTGCATGTATGAGGCCGCAGGGGTTAGACCACACACCACCACTGTGTGTTTTCAACTCGTATTGCTCCTCGCCCACAAGTCTCCTACAATGAGGCCGAATGTGAACCCAGGCACATGATCACCTCTTGTCCATACACGCCCTTCCTCTGTTGACAACCTCTGGTGACAAGCTGGTCCACTGTGGGTGGCTCTGCAGTACGACAGGCCCTCTTTGATCTCTCTCATGTAAGGCAAAATTGCAAATATCCCATTTCCCAGTGGAATGCCTCTGAAAGATGTCCACATTATTGTTGTTATCAAACCAAATGGACAAAATCAGAATTCTAGTCACAGTGGGTACCCTGGCTCAGAGCGAGAGCTTGATTTGGCTTTCTAATTTGGAAAACGCTCCTCTAGCTTTACTGTGGTACAGCCCCCACGACATACAGTCTGGCATCTCCGAGACACCACATGCTGGAGGAACATAAATGATCACACCGACAGATTTATGTGTATTTGATATGGAGTGGACATCATGAACTAGACCACACTATCTCATCACTTGTTAAATTAGTTGAAAGATAAACTCCATTCACACAAATGTTAATGTGACTCATTAACACTAGAGTGAATTTCTGATGTCTTTAAAAGTTGAGTTCTTTTATCTTGATCAGCTTGTTTGGGCATTTCCTGCCTTCAAAAACTAGGTTGAGATGTACCCTGTTCAAACACTTTGCCACATTCAGATTAAAGAGAAAAAAAAAGCGCCTTCAAAAAGTTTTACACAAGTCAAGGCTTGATTTAGCACCCCGCAAACAAACAACCAGCGAGTCCCCGCCGCTTCAAACAGCTGTTCTGAGTTGGGAGAGAGGCGAAGCGCGACAAAGAGGTGAGATTAATGAGAAAAAAAGCGAGCTGACTGAACAAAAGAGTCTTCCCGGTTCAGTACAGATGGAGAAGGGAGGCTCGGTCGCAAACCACAGTTTACTTACAGTGCCGAAGTTCCAGTCCTCTTTGAAGAAAGTCTTCTTTTTGAGACTCATTGTTCCCTAGTAGCTACACCAGCAGCACACAGACAGAGTATGCTGTGTGTGGTGTGTGCAAATGCATACCCTGAACATTTCCCCACCCAAAAACTCTGCAAACCATTGTCTGTACAAGGTCGAGAGATGGGAAAAAGAGGAGGAGGAAAAAACAGAAATTGGACAAGGGCACTGGACAAAAAGAAGAAAGAGAGGGGAGAAGGAGGAGGAGGAGGGGTGCAAGGAGGAAAAGAAAGATTTCCTAACTCTTGCAGACTGTTGCCTTTGCAGAACCCAAACGCGGAGTAATACATACAGCCTGTTGGCCACAGGGCATGAAGGAATCAGATGAATCAAACCGCCCCCCTCCATTTTTCTCCCTCCAAAAAACCACAACTCGAGCTATGTCCAAAACCACCACTGGCCTTCCCCCTCTTTAACTGTTCCAGTCGGGGCACTCTCTCTTACTTGAAGAGAGAAAAAATACTCAGTCATCGTTAAAATTTGAAAACCAAGATGAATTTTTGCTCAATCAAAATAAAAGTTGGTTAGGCCCACGGCTGAACTCTTGAGCTATCATTATCCCGTGTCACAGAGGCCACCATTCTTACACCCCAAACAGTTAATTGTGTCAATTGGTGTTTTTCTGCTTGCAATTTAGCTCATTGTACAGAAAAAGAAAAGTTGTTTTTTCTGGCATCCTCCTGTCCTCGCTGCAGTACTGTTGCTCCGACAGTATTCTGCAAATCTTCTACAATCACATTGCCCAACGTTGTTTGCGAGACCAACTAATTTCTTGAAAGGCATGGTGTTCATTCTTTAGCGTTTTCCCGTGCAAATAGCTAGCCAGTCTCTTTGCGAACTTATTGCCGTGAAATAATGATCATGAGATACAGTGTTTATAAGCAGGCCGCTTGTGTCATGGTAGATTTCTCCTGGTTTAATTACGATGTACGATGGCATCACTTTGGAAATTGATTTTGTCAATTGGCAGTCTGTGTTTCTGGTTTGTGAGGGGTATCACAGATGACATTTTTAATTCCCTCAGAGAAGTTTGGTTCATGTATTGTAAACACGATATAAAGGAAATGCACACCGGACGGACAGACTGATGAGAAATTTGTGCTCAGTGGCTTCAAATGCACTAGGTGTCAGTGTGCTATTGGCCACTGAAATGTATGTGAGTTGCCCACGTTTGGACAGTCTTCCTAAAGGCTTTCATATGTTGCACTTGATGTACACACAGAAATCACAAGTACAATAGCTGTTTTTAAAAAAAAAAGTGAAAACAAGAGTTCGAGAAAACACTCAAACCCTGCTTTACTTTCACAACCTCCACACACCTGGCCAATCACTGTATGAAGTGAGTGTCATTGCTCAAAATGTGTGGATTTTGACGAAAGTTGGACACAGCCTCCCCAATTCCACCATTAGAACAAGGGGTTCAAGGTCTCTTAATGGATGTTTCAGACTGATAACTCTGGTAAAAAAAAAAAATTCAAAAGGCTGGTTGGTGGGGCGCGTGTGCTGTAAGATACTGGCGAGGCAATGAATATGATCCAGGGGTCGCACTTTTAGTACCAGATCCATGAGTTTGAAGGTTATCCAGATGCCAAAAACACTTCACAGCCATTATTATATTACTATGAGGGCATTCCGATCTCCAAATAAATCAGTCGAAATTTAGCATTCACGTTTAAAAGCACTTCACCCGGGATTATGTGATTACTAGATGATCCAGTGAGAATCTCATTCCGATTGCCAGGCCTAAAGAAAGAAGGACAAGCTGATGTTCCAGTTTCATTTTACATTCTTAAATCTTACTTTAAACTGAATTTTGCACACACACACACACACACCACACACACACACACACACACCACCACACACACACACACACCACCACACAACACACACACACACACCACACACAGAAAACAGACAAATTATCTGCCAAAGTAATTCAATTTACTTCAATCTGAATGTTGCTTTTGGAACAAACATTATTATTCCGACAATACAAAACACAAAATAAATAAGATGAGCTACTTTCCACGAAGCTGGGAAGATGAAAAGACTAATTGCGGGCAGCCATGATCAAGCTCAGGAACAACTTCAGAAATATTAAACAAAGTATTACATGCCTGGAGAATCTGTTTCTCTCTCCAAAAATTTGAAATTGGCAGTAGCTTTACAAAGTCACCAGGTTGATTTTTCATCAGCACATATGTTATATCATTTCCTGTTAGTACAAAATGGTATTCATGTAAAACACTGTACTACACAGATAATTACCATAGCGTGTACTTCATGCTGTATGCAGAATTTGCACCACTGAAAGAATGTGTATTGCTTTTCATGTGCAGATAAATCAGCCGATGCAGTAATTAAGAAAGCTATTTCATGGGCTGAGCTGAGTCATCCATTACTTGTGATCAGAAAATCACAGGACACAGAACAGTCTAAGTCAGCCCTTCAGGGTCTTCCTTTTGCCCTTTGACACCCCTGAGCGAGTTGTTCAGTTCATCCAGTGTGAAAACTTCTATAAGCCAACCATAAACAAGAGCAAAGCATGTTGGAACTTTTCAAACAAAATGCCTCGAGGAAAGCATTTTTCTGCTGCCTGCTGAAGAAATTTGGAAGTCTGTTGCCACAAAGTAAAAAGGCTTCACATGAGCTGTCTGAGCCTCCACTGTGATTTAATCAATTTGTGAAAACATTTCTAGACAGGACTGTACAGTGGACAATAACGCTGCTTGTCACAAGACCTAATAATTGCAGGTCAAGTTCTCCACCAGGCCAATCTTGACGGAAGACGTAAATAATCATAGACCTGCTATCTGCTGCAGACGACAAACTATTCCCTGAAAAATAACATCAAGAAAAGCCTTGATGGAGGCAAACTTCCTTTTGAGGGAGGGAGGGAGAGGGTGCGGTGTCTGATAAGATGAAGAGACATTTATTTCCCAACCCAAGCAAAGAGTGTGGGGAGAGAGGGAGTCGGACTGATTTTAGCGAATTATGAAACTCCTCTTTGACAATATCTAAGAGAAGATAGTGTAGACAGACAAACAGACAACCTTGTGTTTGGATTTTTGAGGTAAGAATGGAATCTAGTGTTTTAACTAGGGGAAATCTTGTGTGTGTGCGAGCGTGAGAGTCATGCCAGACACTCTATCACATTAGGCAAAAGATCTGATGAGGTCAGCATGCCTATGTGATGCTAACAGATCAAGAATGCGTAAACAACATGAACACAATTAGCATCCCCTTAGGTTGCGTATTCTGTATATATGTCCATAGATCTCAGGCTGTGAAACAGACCACAAATATATTTTCCATGATTTGCACTTAGTTAAAGATAGAACATTCCTAATATGTAACTTATTGTTAATTTCCATGATAAATCTGATGTTTTGTCACAAGAACGTCAGGAATTGTGCCAGTGTTGTTCCATAATGACACTAATACATAAGTTCAATTTTAAATCTTGGAAATCATTTGATTTTTTGTTTTTACTTTAAGGGCCCATATGATTTTGGGTGAAACCAAACAAATTGCTTTTTACCATGGATTTTGAATAAACAGACTAAATACAATGGTGTGTTGGCAACTAAACTCTATGTTTGGCTTTTCAGGACATGAACTGTAGCACAATAGTTAAGCAAAAACCTACTTTGTTTCCTACAAATTTAAATTTCAGCCATTACATGATTATATAACTTTCTTAATTTTACCAACAAGCAGACTAGGAAGATACAGGGTTGAAAAAGGCATCCTATTTGCATATCTTTGTCACAGTTATTATCTCACCTGGAACTTGGCCAAGTCTAATTTCACTTGTTTTAAGAAAAGAAAAATGAGAAAATGTATTTTAAAATAAATTTAGACAGCTTCAGGCAGGTAAAATTTCAAATGTGAACTTATCATTGTTGGTGTTGTAAGATATTTGAGGACTACACTCTAGCACTTTGAGTAGGAAGCCAACATTTTAGTTTTAGTTTAGATTTAATCATCTTGGATCTCTGGAAGAGTTTAATTCAAAAACAAATCTAATAAAAGGGCTTTTATGTTAAAACAAGGGAATCCCACCTCAGACATTAAATGATTGCTGGGTGGATGCACTGTCTGGCCCCAGGATTTCATGAGCCATGTAAAGCAGACTAGACTTTGTTGTCGAGGCGGCTTTGAAATGTAATCCCGCTCAGTTAAACAAATGAGTTGCTCGCAATGTCTTTAAAGACAGAGTGATTTGCATGCAAACAGAGGCCATCGTCATTGTCGCAGTGCTGTTTCATCTCTTAATCCCCTGATCGGCAGTAATCTACTGCCTGTTCCCCAACTTCCAACCGGTTTAGCCACAGCAGATGGTACAGCTCTGCTCCTATCTTGGATTAAAGGCATACTATGATTTGTGCAGTGCTGGCCGATATCTGCTGCGTGGTTAGCTGTTAGGCCACTTGTTTGCTGATTAAAAAACTGGCAGGGTGTGCTAGCATTCATCTTGAATGGGATATGTTTACGCGTTTCCCTTTGCTGCCCTACTTCTCCCAGGTCAGGAAATGTGCCGCTTTAACCAATATCAGAATTGTCCTTTTCCCAACTTCTAACAATGTCAATTCTTGATCTTAACCGAAAAATGTTAACTTCTGGCCTTGGACCTGTCAGCTCATTGGCATTGGCCTTAACTACTCACTAATACTCACTCACTGCAACTGGTTGAAGCCTAAAGCACACATAGAAACATGACATTAACTCTCTGTGTCTGTGTTGTGTTGTGTTGTGTTGTTATAACGTAACAAAGGCGTGAGCAATATTGGCAATGTCACTTGGGAAAATGCTACATACAAAATAAGCGTAACAAATACCAAATTACATTTTGAATTTACAAGGCACAGCTGAAGTCCCAACAAAAGGTGGAGAATTAAACTTAGAGAGAGAAAGGACCCCTCCCACCTCCAATTTATTATCATTAGAGAAAGGGCTGACACTCACATGGCTCTGGAGGGCCTTTAGGTGGATAAACCACATAAGATGCCACCACACCCTCCGGACTGGCTCTCATTCTCTTCCATAAAAAACACCAAGAAAATGACTTTTCAACCTGAAACCTGACACTTATAATTAGCCCTGCTGCAGTCCCCCCTGGTTTCCACCAAGCCAAACTTAACATGAAAGCTTGTGTACACAGTTTTCAAGTCTGAGTTCTTGGGTACATTAGTGGTGCTGATGATAAGGTCAGAGATATGAATGAATATCTGCCTCACGGGAGTCGATCTCTCTCTT